>NC_057811.1:436592074-436948954 GCF_018294505.1 Triticum aestivum
GGAGGAGATATTTTCGGGGGGGGGGGAAGTGGGGGTGTCGGTGGAGTGGGTGGGGGTGGTGAGTGGATAAGGGGGGAAGTGGGTGGCCGGCTGGGCCTGATGGGTTGGCCCAGGGGGTTTTCTCCTTTTTTCTGTTTTCTGTTTTGTAATTTCTTTTTCTTTTACTTATTTTCTTTTCTGTTTTAAATCATTTTAAAGTATCTAGGCATTTTATAAAAATGTGTTTATTACACCATATTTACTTATGCAAAATATGGCACCTCCCGAACATTTTTGTTTTAAATTTTGAAAAACTTTTATCGTTGACATTAATTTGAATTTGAATTTTTAAACGGTTTGACCTAACGGTAGATTAGCAAGAGTAATTGTGGTGACGTGGCACCACTAGCGTGGGATTACTGTAGCTTGATTATCCGGGCGTTACAAAACTCCTCCACTACAAGAAATCTCGTCCCGAGATTTAGGAGGTAGAAGGAAACAGTGCGGGGTATTCATCACGCAGGCGATCCTCGCGTTCCCAAGTGGCTTCATCTTCAGAATGGTGCGACCACTGGACCTTGAGGAACTTGATCGCCTTCTGACGTGTGCGGCGTTCAGCTTGGTCGAGAATGCGGACCGGATGCTCCTTATAGGAGAGGTCCTGCTGCAATTCGAGCACTTCATGATCCACTGCTCGGATTGGGTCCTTGAAGCAACGGCGGAGCTGTGACACATGGAACACATCGTGAACCTGAGAAAGGTTCAGCGGTAGCTGCAGTTGGTATGCCACTTTTCCACGCCTTTCCAGAATAGTGAATGGGCTAATATAGCGAGGAGCTAGTTTGCCCTTGATTCCGAAGCGGTGAGCACCCTTCATTGGTGTGACTCGAAGATAAGCCTTTTCGCCAGGTTGATAGACCATGTCTTTATGATGACGGTCATACTGACTCTTCTGACGTGACTGAGCAGTCTTGAGATTCTCAGGAATAATGCGGACTTGTTCTTCGGCATGTTGGATAATATCCGGACCGAAGAGTGGACGTTCCCCAGTTTCTGACCAGTTCAGAGGGGTTCGGCACTTTCGTCCATATAACACTTCGAAGGGGGCCATCTTCAGACTAGCTTGATAGCTATTATTATAAGAGAACTCAGCATACGGGAGAGATTCCTCCCATTTCTTGCCGAAGGAAATAACACAAGCTCGAAGCATGTCTTCGAGAACTTGGTTGACGCGTTCAACTTGCCCTTGCGACTGAGGATGAAACGCAGGACTGAATGACAGATGAGTTCCGATAGCTTCTTGGAAACTTGCCCAGAATCTTGAAGTGAATAAGCTGCCACGGTCTGAGCTGATAACCAATGGAATACTGTGGAGTGAAACAATCCTGGACATATAGAGCATTGCCAGCTGACTAGCAGTGATCGTTTCTTTGACCGCCAGGAAATGTGCAACTTTGGAAAGCCGGTCAATGACGAGAAGAATAGCATCATTACCTTTATGTGATTTGGGAAATCCAGTGACGAAGTCCATCTCAACGTGGTCCCATTTCCATTCAGGAATAGAGATAGGTTGCAGAGTTCCAGCAGGCCTTTGATGCTCTGCTTTGATACGACGGCAAACGTCACACTCAGCAACATAACGAGCAATGTCTTGCTTCATATTAGACCACCAGAATCTCTAACGGATGTCTTGGTACATCTTTGCACTACCAGGATGGATACATAGAGGCGTATCATGAGCTTCTTTCATAACTTCCTGTGTCATTTCCAGGTTTTTCTCTGCACATGGCACCACTAGGCGGCCCCTCAAGTACAAAGTGCCATCTTCAGCAATAGTGAAGAATGAGGGCTTTCCTTCTGCAAGGTAGCGCTTAATTTTGTGGGCTTCAGAGTCATATCCCTGTATTCTCTTGATGGAGTCCAAGAGATCTGGTTCGACGGCCAGGGTATTGAGGGAACCCTGGGAAACAACACGGAGGTTCATCTTGCGAAACTCCTTTGGAGCGGGAGCGAGTGCACCCGGAGGAACAATATGGAGGTTCAGCTTCCTGAATTCTTCAACAAGCGAGGGCTGAACTTTGTGAACCTGGAGGTGGTTGCAGTAAGACTTGCGGCTCAAGGCATAAGCCATTACATTAGCCTTGCCTGGCGTATAGGAAATACCCAAGTCAAAGTCTGCAACAAGCTCCATCCATCTCTGCTGACGGAGGTTCAGGTCTGGCTGAGTAAACAGATACTTCAGACTTTGGTGGTCAGTGAAGATCTCGCAATGATTACCGAGAAGGTAATGTCGCCACTGCTTCAGCGCATGAATGACAGTAGCAAGTTCGAGGTCGTGAACTGGGTAGTTCTCTTCATGAGGGCGCAATTGCCGAGAGGCATAAGCAATCACTTTGCGGTCTTGCATTAGGACACAGCCTAATCCTTGACGGGAAGCGTCGCAGTAAATGACGAAGTCCTTCTTAGTATCAGGTGGAGCTAGAACTAGGGCAGAAGTCAACTTGTCTTTGAGTGCCTGGAAACTTTCCTGACATTTGTCTGTCCATTGGAACTTGACGCCCTTATGCAACAGGTTAGTCAGAGGCCTGGCGATCTTGGAGAAGTTCTCGACGAATCGACGGCAATAGCTGGCGAGACCGAGAAAACTTCTGACTTGCTTAACGTTCTTGGGAGGAGTCCAATCAAGGATAGCCTGGACTCTTTCAGGGTTGATGGCAATACCATCCTTAGAGATGACATGCCCAAAATAGGTTACTTCGGGTAGCCAGAATTCACATTTGGAGAACTTGGCATATAGTTGATGCTCTCGTAGCTTTTCCAGCACAAGACGAAGATGTTCAACATGTTCTTCTTCGTTCTTGGAAAAGACCAGGATGTCATCCAGATAAACCACGATGAACTTGTCGAGGTAATCCATGAATATATAGTTCATCAGACGAGAGAAGGTGGCTGGAGCATTGGTTAAACCGAAAGACATGACGGTGTACTCGTATGAACCATATCGAGTCACGAAGGCGGTCTTTGGGATATCCTCTTCACGAACCCGGATCTGGTGGTAACCCAACCTCAAGTCGAGCTTAGAGAACACTGATGAACCCGCCAGTTGATCATACAGATCATTGATCCGAGGAAGAGGGTATTTATTCTGAATGGTAGCTTGGTTTATAGGACGGTAGTCTTGAACTAATCGGTTTGTCCCATCCTTCTTCTTGACAAAGAGAGAAGGTGCTCCCCAAGGAGAGCAACTTGGGCGAATGAATCCTTTGCGAAGAGATTTGTCGATTTCCTCCTTAAGCTCAAGGAGTTCATGCGGCGGCATTTTGTAGGGTTGCTTGGCTATAGGAGTGGTGCCTGGTTTCAAGTCGATGATGAATTCGACAGCTCTAGCAGGGGGAATCCCTGGAAGTTCTTCAGGGAAGATGTCGAGGAATTCACGCATGACGGGAATGTTTTCAATGCCCTCGAGTGGTGCGGCATTGAATGCATTCAATGCATAGAGCCTGGCCTCGACATTTTGCACCAGATGAGCTTGCTAAGCAACTATTTCATCTGAAGGGTGAAGTAGATGAACGGTCTTAGTGGCGCAAACTATAGAAGCAGTATGCGCTTTCAACCAATCCATCCACAAAATGAGGTCGATGTTAGATGACTTCAGGATAATGGGAGAGGCATAGAATTCCAGCCCTTCGATTTCCACGGGGACATCGATGCCAACCAGGGAGGTTTGACACTGTCCCACGGGGGTTTTGACCAATACCGAGGTGTTCATCTCCTCACATTTAACATCATGCTTGTATGCAAAATCTTCTGACATGAATGAATGTGATGCACCTGTATCAAATAAAATGGATGCTGGTACTGAATTTACGAGGAGTGTACCCATCACAGTAGCAGGCTGGTCTTGAGCTTCGTTCAGATCAACGTGGTTGGCATGAGCACGACCATAAGACTTAGCATTGTTGTTGCGGGGCTGGTTGTTACCACGACCAGCTGCGGGAAGGGCCAGTTGATTCTGGTTCTGGTTGCATTCTCTAGCACGGTGTCCTGGTTGACCACACCTGAAGCACAAACCATTATTGGGAGTTGGAACAGGAGCTTCGGGTGGTGGAGCTGGAAGTCTTGACTGCCTAGATGGTGGTGGAGGCAGACGAGGTGCAGTATAGGTCTGCCTTGAGGCAGATGCATTTGGATGGTACATGCTGTTCGGGATCCATATCTTACGCTTCTATGAGGGCGGGCCCGAAGATGAGCTCGTGTCACGGTTGCGCCTATGAGAGCTCTGGTATTCCTGCAGACCAGTTTCGACATTGATGGCCTTGTTCACCAAGGTGGCGAAATCAGCAAAGTCATGCACTAGAAGTGCGAGCTTGATGTCAGCTTGAAGGCCATCACGGAACTTCTCCTGTCTGCGTGCATCAGTTGCAATGTCCTCTTCAGCATAGCGAGACAAGTCCAGAAACTCCCGCCGATAAGCTTCAATAGTTTTGTTGCCTTGGGTGAGGTTGCGGAGCTCACGCTTCATCCGGTCCATGACTCCCTGAGGAATGAAGCGGGCATGGAAAGCTGCTTGGAAGTCTGGCCAAGTGATGATTGTTCCAGCTGGTAGAGTACGCCTGTGGCTGTCCCACCATTGAGCTGCGGGTCCCTTCAGGAAGAAGGAAGCAAAGGTGACATAGCTGGCAGGGGCTACATCGGCAGACTCCATCTCATAGGTGATGTCACGGAGCCAGTCATCAGCATCCAGAGGCTGAGTTGAGCTGCGGTACACAGTTGGGTTGAGGCGCATGAAATCCTGCAGAGTTACTGGGGTTGGTTGCTGGTCCATATTGGGGCGAGGAAACTGAGCCATCATATTTTCCATGAATTGGCAGTTCAGTTCGAACTGTTGGATCATACCAGCCATGTACTCAGGTGGTGGTGGGGCATTGCCACCACTACCAGGACCACCTGGTCTAACCATCCTGCTCATATATAACAGGGGTAGTTCAGCATTGAGAAATTTGCAAAGACAAGAATCATTCATGATGAAACATGCATAATGAAAGGAGCACAATAGCTACTACATAGTAGTCGGCATAACTTACAAAAGGGGTCATGTATAGAGGTCAGTACACAGAGTTCAGTACTTAGACTAAAACAACATAGGCGGCACACAGGCTCGCGGCGAATGCATCTAAAACTAATAAGCAAGCCTACATCAGTCCCAAGAGGTACTGTGGAGGTAGGTGTAGCCTGAAAGCTGGTAGTGTCGCATCAGGAACTCCACGTCAGCAACCTGGGGTCCGTGAATACTCTGGTGCAGAACCTGACGCTCAGGTGGCAGAAGAGGTCCAAGTGCGGGAGAGTGGCCTCCCACATCTGGCCAGCCGACACCCTGGGGCATCACAGTCCTGGCTGGGTAGATCGCAGAACGGGGCAGCTCCCTAGATCGGACAAAGGGGTGCAGCAGCGTCAGAGCACGGTAAAGGTGCTGACGGGTGGTGTACAACTCGTGGCGAAGAGCTCGGTTAGCTCGATCCAGCCCATCAGCATGCAGAACCAGGTTCTGATGGTAGAAGGGCTCTCGGGTGACAGTGGAGTAGGCAGCAGTATAGTATCCCTCCGCACCAACATCAGATGCGATAGCAATGTGCCTGAAAGGGGAGGTGTCCAACTCCCGATACTCTCCACGAAGACGTGTCAGAGCAGCATAAGCAGCATCGTGGACAGCCATATCGATGGTCACTCCAATACCATGAGCGGTGTGCAGCACAGTAGTGGAGTCATACTCTCGCGAGTAGAGGTGGACGATGGCACGGTACTGCTCCTGGTTAAAGTCCTGGTACTCCTCGTAGACAGTGTACTCAAGGTGCCAGCAATAACCCAGATAGGTCATCATCTCAGCTAGCACAGCAGGTGATCCCGAGGCACCAATGGCCGTCGTGTGGCGCACGACCTGCCTCGTGGGTTCCATCTGAAAGCAAAGATGTTTCAAAGGAGTCAAATGACAGTGTGTGAATTGTTCAAAATACTATTCTAAGAAATAGCTATGGCTTATCCAACTTTGGGGTGAATGCGGTCACGGGATCCTAGTGTTAGAGTTAGTAAATTCGTTTAACCCGAGTAGAAGAGAGCTCAGAGTTCCAGAGTAAAGGTCGAGGAGTAAAAGATCCTAGTACCACCCAATGGCGACGTGGGCCCGTAAGACACACAGCCATGTTAGTAAAAGTTTTGCAATGTCTAGACTCGACTTCGGCCAAGGAGTGTGGAAAGGGGGATTCCTACAGGCAGTCGGCTCTGATACCAACTTGTGACGCCCCCGATTTGACCGTACACTAATCATGCACGCAAATGTGTACGATCAAGATCAGGGACTCATGGGAAGATATCACAACACAACTCTAAAACATAAATAAGTCATACAAGCATCATAATACAAGCCAGGGGCCTCGAGGGCTCGAATACAAGTGCTCGATCATAGACGAGTCAGCGGAAGCAACAATATCTGAGTACAGACATAAGTTAAACAAGTTTGCCTTAAGAAGGCTAGCACAAACTGGGATACAGATCGAAAGAGGCGCAGGCCTCCTGCCTGGGATCCTCCTAACTACTCCTGGTCGTCGTCAGCGGGCTGCACGTAGTAGTAGGCACCTCCAGTGTCGTAGGAGTCGTCGTCGACGGTGGCGTCTGGCTCCTGGACTCTAGCCTCTGGTTGCGACAATCCGGTATAGAAGGGGAAAAGAGGGAGAACAACCGTGAGTACTCATCCAAACTACTCGCAAGCAAGGAGCTACACTACATATGCATGGGTACATGTGTAAAGGTCCATATCAGTGGACTGAACTGCAGAATGCCAGAATAAGAGGGGGATAGCTAATCCTGTCGAAGACTACGCTTCTGGCAGCCTCCATCTTGCAGCATGTAGAATAGAGTAGATTGAAGTCCTCCAGGTAGCATCGCATAGCATAATCCTACCCGGCGATCCCCTCCTCGTCGCCCTGTTAGAGAGCGATCACCGGGTTATATCTGGCACTTGGAAGGGTGTGTTTTATTAAGTATCCAGTTCTAGTTGTCATAAGGTCAAGGTACAACTCCGGGTCGTCCTTTTACCGGGGGACACGGCTATTCGAATAGATAAACTTCCCTGCAGGGGTGCACCACATAACCCAACACGCTCGATCCCATTTGGCCGGACACACTTTTCTGGGTCATGCCCGGCCGCGGAAGATCAACACGTCGCAGCCCCAGCTAGGCACAACAGAGAGGTCAGCACGCCAGTCTAAATCCTATGCGTGCAGGGGTCTGGGCCCATTGCCCATTGCACACCTGCACGTTGCGTACGCGACCGGAAGCAGACCTAGCCTAGTGGCGTTCCAGTCCAATCCGGCGCGTGCCGCGCGGTCGCTGACGTCACGAAGGCTGCGGCTGATACCACGACGTCGAGTGCCCATAACTGTTCCCACGTAGCTGGTTAGTGCGTATAGACCAAATGGCCAGACTCAGATCAAATACCAATAACTCGTTAAGCGTGTTATGTCGAAGTAACCGCGGACGCCGTCCAGGGCCAGGCCCACCTCTCGCCTAGGTGGTCTCAACCTGTCCTGTCTCTCCGCCACAAAGATCCACTTGCGGGTACTCCTACGAGCCGACCCGACTTTAGTCACCACATGTGTCATGTATATAGTATATAAGTATATACCCGTGATCACCGCTCAAGTGATCACGGCCCGATAGTATAGCACAGCAGACGGACAAGAATGTAGGGCCACTGATGGAAAACTAGCATCCTATACTAAGCATGTAGGATTGCAGGTAAAGGTAACACCAGTAGAAGCAAGGGCAGGCTATGCATCAGTATAGGATTAATAGAAAGCAGTAACATGCTACACTACTCTAATGCAAGCAGTATAGAGAAGAATAGGCGATATCTGGTGATCAAGGGGGGGGCTTGCCTGGTTGCTCTAGCAAGTAGGAGGGGTCGTCAACTTCGTAGTCGAACTGGGCAGCAGCAGCGTCGGTCTCGTAGTCTACCGGAGAGAAGAGGGGGGAAGAAACAGTAAATACAATGCAAACATAAGCATGACGATGCGTGACATGACAATGAGCGGTGCTAGGTGTGCCCTAACGCGGCAGTAGGTGGTACCGGCGAAGGGGGGAACATCCGGGAAAGTATTCCTGATATTTCGCGTTTTCGGACAGACGGACCGGAGGGGGAAAGTTCCATGTTCGCTATGCTAGGAACGTGTGGCTGACAAACGGACTACGTATTCGGATTCATCTCGTCGTTCTGAGCAACTTTCATGTACAAAGTTTTTCCATCCGAGCTACGGTTTATTTTATATTAAATTTTAAAGATTTAAATCATTTTTAGAATTTTATAAATTAATTTAATTCGAAATTTAATTAATGCATCAGCATGATGTCAGCAGTCAATGTTGACCGTTGACCTGGTCAACCTGACAGGTGGGCCCCACCTGTCAGGGGCTGTTAGCTAATTAACAGTAGTTAATTAGGTTAATTAGTTATTAGGTTAATTAATCTTAATTAGTTAATATTAACAGGATTAATTAAGTTAATTAATTATCTTTATTATTTATTTATTTATTTATTTTATTAATTTAATTAATTAATTTTTCTAAATCTTTTTTTAACAAACGTTCTGGGGGTGGGGCCCCACATGTCATAGGGCCAGGGGGCACTGGCCCAGTGGTCAGTGGCCCTGGCCACAGCGGGTTTGGTCCAGCGGGTGCGGGCGCACCCGAGCGAGCGCTCGCCCGCAGGGCGGGACGAGGGCGCCAGGGCACCGATGGCGGGGCTCGGGCCACGCCGGGCGGAGGCGAGGGATGGCGCCGGTGTGGTCAGAGTGGCGCGGTGGGGTGGGCGTGGTGGCGCGGCCACGGGACAGAGGGAGAGACGGGGGAGGGCGAGGCCATGGCCGAGGTGGCCGGACCAGGGGAAACGTCGGGAGCCGGAGGGCGGGGCGGTGGTCGCGGGGCGCGGTGAGCGCGGTCGCGGGCGCGACCAGGGGCGAGCCCGGGCGCGGCCAACGGGCGCGAGGGCCACGATGAGCAGGGGGGCGCGGGAGAGTGTAAGAGAGGGGGAAGGGCTCGCGCGAAGACGAGCGCGGCGGCGGGGCTCACATTGCCTGTAGGGGAGTGGCAGCGGGGCGCGAGGTGGAGGTCAGGGACGTCGCGCGTAGAGGGAAGCAGGCCGGCGAGGGGGTCCGGCGAGGTCCAGGCGACTCCGGGCGGCGGACGAGGACGAGGCGTCGGCGGTGGTCGCGGGGCACGGTGGTCTCCTCCTCTCGATCCCGATCCAATCGGGGGAGAGGGGGGGAGGAGATATTTTCGTGGGGGGGAAAGTGGGGGTGTCGGTGGAGTGGGTGGGGGTGGTGAGTGGATAAGGGGGAAGTGGGTGGCCGGCTGGGCCTGATGGGTTGGCCCAGTTGGGCCACGGCCCAGGGGGTTTTCTCCTTTTTTCTGTTTTCTGTTTTGTAATTTCTTTTTCTTTTACTTATTTTCTTTTCTGTTTTAAATCATTTTAAATTATCTAGGCATTTTATAAAAATGTGTTTATTACACCATATTTACTTATGCAAAATATGGCACCTCCCGAACATTTTTGTTTTAAATTTTGAAAAACTTTTATCGTTGACATTAATTTGAATTTTTAAACGGTTTGACCTAACGGTAGATTAGCAACAGTAACTGTGGTGACGTGGCACCACTAGCGTGGGATTACTGTAGCTTGATTATCCGGGCTTTACAACATGGCCGGCAGGTAGGGGCAAATCTCCTTGGCTGCTCCTCCCTCTGGTGCCGCCCCTCATTCTCATGGTGTCCAGCAGCTGCTCCACTGTGGTCCGTCCAACGCACTACTCCGGCAGGCACCGCACAACTACGGCTAATGCCACACTGCAGCAGAAGGCACCTTATTCCCCCTCCCCTCCCCCCAGGCCGTGGACTTGAGGTGCTGTTGAAGGATGAGCTCATCCAACAAGGTGAGGATCTCCTCTGTTTTTTGCCAAATTTTTCATTCTGATCCACTATACGATGAATTGCTATGAGCTGCTTCTGCTGCTGCTATATGATGCATTGCTATGAGCTGCTCCTGCTGCTGCTATATGATGAATTGTTATGAGCTGTTGCTGCTGTTATATATGATGAGTTGCTATAAGCTCCTCCTGCTGTTGTAGATGAATTGCTATGAGCTGCTCCTGCTGCTGCTATATGATGAATTGCTATGAGCTGCTGCTGCTACTGCTATATGATGAATTGCTATGAGCTGCTCCTGCTGCTGCTATATGATGAATTGCACACTGCTGCTGCATGATGAGTTGCTATGAGCCGCTGCTGCTATATGATGCTTTCAGGTGGTGCTGCTATATGATAATAACCAGCCACTTGGAGCATCGAATTTCAATAAATAATTGTTCTTCATTTAAATGTGGGTCATGTGTTCTTCATTTAAATTAGGCAATGGGATCTCTATGGAAGACATTGACCAAAGTAGATTGTGCCAAGTAGATGGTATCTTTGTATTTGCATTTTGAACAAATAATGATGGTCTTTTTTCCTATCATATTAATTACTGCACTGGGTTCAATGTGTGATGTTTGCAAGTCAAATTATTTTTCATATGGGCAGCAAAATGAAAAAATATATGCAATCTAGACTTTTCACTGATCATACCAAAGATAAGCTGAAAAGGAAGGCAATGAAAAGAACTGGTTGGCTTATTACCTGGAGCTTATATTTACAAGTGCTTATTTTCTTAGGATAACTCGTAATAACTGTCCATAAGAAACTTGGCCAATAGAACTGACATACAAATAACATGTCATGATGATTGCAATGGAGGAGTGACCTACCATAGCACACTGTATAGGCTCGCCGCTGCCTCTCCTTTTTTTGCGATGTTCCATGAAATTGCCACATACATCTTGTACTTTTTCATTGTGTAACCCTATCTGCAAGTTGACATGGCTAATTTCAGACATCTCTACATGATAATAGATTGCATTTCCCTTGCGCATATTTAAACCACCTATTAATGATTGTGTGCGTATCATAAACTATCCATGACTCTGTGTGCTGGACTAGCAGGCACTCTAAGGGAGCCTAATGTAGTGCACCGGAATTCCTACATGCCACCTACGATTTTGTGTAATGTACTGTCTCTGTTCCTAAATATATGTCTTTGTAGAGATTCTAGTATGGACCACATACAGATGTATATAGATGCATTTTTGAGTGTAGATTCACTCATTTTGCTCCGTATGTAGCCTATAGTGGAATCTCTAGAAAGACTTATATTGAGGAACGGAGGTACGAGGTAGTATCATGTATGACATCTACATATCTAATTTAGCAGCCTGTAGTAGAAATCATTGTCCGCACAAAGGGATTACTTGTCGAAAATCCTAGCAAAGCACGCTGGCAGGCACACAACAATACAAGAGAGAGAGACGCACTTACAAGATCATAGCAATGCCTCACTCCAGGATCTTGGTTGGCCAAGCTGTTAGATCCAGAAGAAACATCGTCCTTGTAGTTTTTGCCAGCTGCATATAGGTAACAGCGACCTGTTAGTATATTTGAAGTACATCGGGCAGGTGATGCTTGATGGGTTTAAAGGTGACAAGTACCTAGGCCGTGGCGCGTGGTTGGCATCTTGCCAGACAGTGGGAATCAGGTTAGAAACGTCAAGGGTGATGACACTGCGCTGGCTGTCGGGGTCCGGTAAGGAGATGTAGAACCGGCGAGTAGGGTGTTTGTGGAGCGGCTCCAGTAGGGTGGACTACGGTGTGGGCGAAGCGGATCTGTGGCCGTGGATGAGGGCGTCGATGAAGCTGCTCCGGTGGTTGGGTTAAGGACGGTGTCAACGATGCGGATCTGCGGCCGTGGACGGGGCGTCAGAAGCTGCTTCGGTAGGTTGGATGAGGGTGCGACGAAGCGGATCTGTGGCCATGGACTTGTGAGTTGGCAAAGCGACCCCGGTAGGGTTGAGAATGGTATAGGCGAAGCTACTCTGGTAGGGTTGACGATGGTGTCGGCGAAGTGGCTCCGGTAGGGTTGAGGAAGGTGTCGGCGAAGAGGATAAGAGGCCGTCGGTGGGGTGGCTCCAGGGGGTGTGGACGAAGCGTCTCCGGTGGGGAGTAGGAATGAGCCGCTGCAGATGCGCTGCAGTTCACGAGAGTACCGGTGAAGCAGATCCGGTACCATGGACAAGGCCGGCACTGAATGGGCTATGGTACAGTGGTGGATGAGCGGTCTACTTATTTCTAGTGGAGGTGGGAGGGGTAGATGCGGCTGCAGAAGCAGATTCAGCGAGGTGGACGCCGCTGGCAGTGAATGGGCTCTGGTACGCCGGAGGATGAGCAGTCTAGGATTTCGAGGGGGAGGGGTAGAAAGGCCGATGAAGTATGGACGGCGTGATGTAAGATGCTCTGGTGCTGTGGAGTTAGTCGTTTTTACGTGAGGGGGAGAAGAAATGGGGGTGTCGTGTGGTGGGGGGAGCCGGAAGTTACCAAAGCAGCCCCGACCTATTATGTAGATGAGGGCGGTATTGTTACTGTTGTTCTCTGTGCACCAAGGACAAAAGGGGAATTTCTCATGCTAAAGACTAGGTGGCGGAAATTTTAGAAGGAGGCGGGAGATTTTGCCGCCCGCGGGGTCGTTCGTATCCAGTTTCAACTAATTTTGGACTGTGCTAGCGGGAAGGTCATGCGAGACTGTGTACACGGGGCACGTGTCAGCAGTTAATAACTGGTGTGAAGTCAGCCCAGAAAAAAAGACAATAACTCGGGATGATGTGCCAATTACTTGGACGTTGACACGGGCGCGGCCAATCGTACGGGTGTAGAGGCGCGTTCACAAAAAGGGATCAAACGCCCAGCCTATGTATTCCTCGTGTAAATAGATAATTTAGTGCCATTGGTTATTTACATTAAACATAATGCATTGACGTGTTAGTGTAGAGGCGCACAAAAAGAAATGGATATTGTAGTCCCACAAAAGAAATGGATATTGTAGTCCGCTGCTTAAAAGTGTTACCTCATATGATTACATAGCCTCCATTTCATAAATTGCGTACCTGTTGAATTCATATATGAATATTACATATATTACTTCATAATAGAACCTTAAATCATCCAAGACTAATGAATTTGAATGCAAGAGTAACAATGGTGCATGTGCATGATAGCTACATTGGTTGTTTGAACAAACATCACTGTCACTTTGGCATGCACAATTGAAAAGGTTTATTTAGATAGAAAAAATGTGATATGTGAGTGTCCAATCTTTATAGCGTTGAATCGATATTGTACCTTTGGCCACACATATTGATTTATGTTCAAGCCATGCACGTCCACAATCGCTAGAGTGATACGTGAATGAATTGTGCAATCTCTCTCACACGCATACATATCTCATTTCCCCGTGGGCATCAAAATCACACACGCGCACTTCGTGTATTTCTCTCCCTCCGTCAAGGTTAGAATTCGTCTCTCTACCCCGTCCTACAAGTCTCTCACGCAGAAACACACACGCTCTCTCTGTCGAACATACCCACCCCTTTAATTCCGCCCACCCACAGCCACTAATGTCTCAAAGGATAATTATGTCTCTCACACATATGCCTAAGGTTAACTCGAGTTCCGGAACCATATGAATACATACAATGGGATTCCAGCAGAGCACGTTTTGTTTTGAGATCTCGCTCTCTCTCTCTCCCTCTCTCTCTCTCACACACACACGCGTAGACATTGTTTATCGCTTCATTTTTCCGGCACTTGCATGCACACCGTTTGTTTATCCCCGTGATGGTTTAAGTATGCCTCGCACACATCCTATCTACCTATCCCTTAGTATAGATATGGGTCACAGAAACTCCTTCTCCCTACTAGCAAGATGCCCATGCGTTGCACGGAACATCAAGATGCATTTGTATGATTAGTTTATCTTGTGGGAGAAAAACATGAATGAGGGAATGCCTTATTTGCAAATGTGGAGAGGGGTGTGGGTATCTTTTTGCAAAATTCCATAGTTTCCTTCCTATCCATCAAATATAAATCGGATGGCCTATATTGCTGGATGGCAGGAACACCATCATCACCAACTCTGTTTTTTTATAAGGGTGGAGATATGTAAGTGTCACTACCCCCCCCCCACCCACCCACCCACACACACACTTCCCAACACCGAAGGAGTAGGGTGACACCTCAATATTGATACTAATCTATCGACTGGCTTCTCTCTAAACACACACACACACACACTACCCGACACCGAAGGAGTAGGGTGGCACCTCGATATTGATAGTAATCTATCTACTCCTCTTTCAAACACACACAGATACACACACACACACTCGCTAGTTGTGCCTCTGTGCCTACCGCACACACTCTCGATACGTCTTTCTCTCCCTCCCCTCCCCCCCAACCCCAACAATGACAGCAGAAGGGTGATAACTCGATCTGATCTTAATCTGTCAATCGGTTTCTCTCTCAAACATTGTGTCTCTGTGCCTCGCTCAAACACACGAGATATGTCTTTTTCTCCGTAGCCCCCTCGATATGTAGACTTCTCGCACGCGCATAGCTGTAGTGACGATGACACTGAACCCAATGTGCCTTGTTTTCACTGGCCTCATGTGATAGTTTTCACCCTGTTTTCTGTTAATTAACAAGACAACCTTTTCTTTGTTACTACTAGTGAATCTGAAATCATTCGGGGCAGACATATAATATATCACTTCAACCCAATTATCGCAGTTACTATTTTAAAAGAAACTAGCTAGATGCTCGTGCGTTGCACGGAACATCAAGATGCATTTGTATGAGTAGTTTATCTTGTGAGAGACTAGCAAGATGCCCATGCGTTGCACGGAACATCAAGATGCATTTATATGAGTAGTCTATCTTGTGAGAGAAAAGGATGAACGAGGGAAGGCCTTATTTGCAAATGTGGAGAGGGGTGTGGGCATCTTATTGCAAAATTGCCATAGTTTCCTTCCTATCCATTAGATATAGATCGGACGGCCCATATTGCAGGATGGCAGGCACACCATCATCACCAACTCTGCTTTTTTATAGGTCGTTCGATTTATATCTGATGGATAGGAAGAAAACTGTGGCAATTTTGCAAAAAGAAATCTACGCCCCTCTCCACATTTGCAAATAAGGCCTTCCCTCATTCATCCTTTTCTCTCACAAGATAAACTACTCATACAAATGCATCTTGATGTTCTGTGCAACGCACGAGGATGTTTCCTTGGGGGTCTCTCCAGCGCGGCGTGGCCATAGTTGCAAGTTGACGCCCCTTGAGATGCCGACGTTGAGGGGCACTCGGATTTTGTCCGATGAGCAGGTAAGATGAGTTTGATCACGTAGTAAATGCATTCTAAAGACTACTTCCATGTCCATTTTCTAATTCTCCCCTGCCCACTGTTTCACAGGTTAGGCTCGGTGCGAGTGGAGATTGGCTTGCTTATGTACGGGAGGGTACCAACATCAATTTGCACAACATTTACAACGGTGACACCGTTGCCGTAGAACATTTATCGAACATTGGGATCAGCCATGCAACGGGCCACCGCCTGAATTGGTATGATGGAACCACGGTGAGATTGAAGAAGATAGCACGAACCTTGCACATGGCGGTCAAAGGTGGACGATGCTGTCTGCGACCGATTTGTTGCCGTACGAGTACGAAGACGCTGTGCTCCTTTCTAACCGCATCTTCGCGGTGACAAACCAGGGGACTTGTTTCGTATGGGACACATTCAACGGTATACTCCCTCTCTCCCATTTTATTTGTTTTGAATTTTTTCATTTTATAAGTTTCAAATTCAAATTTAGAGCTCCCCGTCACATGTTGAGATTACAATGTCCATTAAGTCATTGCGTGCATGTATAGTAAAGAAACAAATCTCGAGTTTGCCACGAGTTCGTGCAGCGGTAGCATCACAAGGCCTGGCGCATGAGTTACATTTACCTCTCGGGGCCCTCGGGTCTGAGCTTCAGCGCCTTACGACACCTGCCTTTGAGTCAATAACATGTGGACCCGATAAGTGGCTGGTCCACATGTAATGCTCCCGAAGGCAGAGGGGCAGTGCGGCCGAGAGGGGTGAGCCGCAGGTCGGGGGACGTGTGGTGTCATGGGTTCGACCGACATCGTGGGAATCGCATGTGACCGTGGTAGAAACTTGATGCTCGTCGCATTTCAGTTGGCCCACACACTACAAAAAAATACACTTCCGTGATGATACGTGTTTGTCACAGTAGGTCGCGTTTTTTGTCATGCATGTACATCCATGACAAATTTACGACAGAATCAAGATAGTCATACCTGTGCTGTCGTAGAAGTGTTCCATGACATTACCAAAATTATCATCACGGAAGTGTCCACTTCCATGACAATAAATCGCGCGTCACAGAAGTGCTTTTGTCAAGGGTGACCGACACGTGGCATCCACCGTAACAGAACGCTGTTAAGCTATCGGGTCGGGTTTTGGATCCGATAACCCGTTAACAGCCCCAACCAATGGGGATTTTCCACGTGTAAAATCATCATTGGCTGGAGGAAACACGTGTCGGCTCATCGCTGGGACAGATGTCATCCACTCATTGGACAGAAGGCGCCTATGATACGTCGACACATGGCACGACCCAACAGTGGCCCATTCCTGTGAAAAGGCCGGCCCGTTTGACTTGGTCAAAAGCTAGCGGGCCGGCCCATGGAAAGCCTGTTAACGGCCTGTTCGCATATAGCCCATTTATAGCCCGCTAACCCAAGGCCCGTTACGCCCTATTCGAATTAGGCCCAGTAGCGTCATCTGGGCCATCCAATATGATTCCAGCCCGTTTTCACTTCTGGCCCATGTATGGCCCATGACGTCTTTCGGCCCATATGAGGCCCTATGTAACTCTTGGCCTATTAACGGCCTGTGCTGAAACTGGCCCGTAATGAACAGTGTATTACTTTACACCCATTAACGGCCCGTGGTGAAACTGGCCCGTAATGAACAGTGTATCACTTTATACCCATTAACGGCCCGTTATTCCGGTGGGCCGTTTCCAGCCCATGTTATCTTTCGGCCTTCTCAAAGCCCATTTATTCTTGGGCTATTTTCCAGCATTCGTTTACTTACGGCCCGTTACTGTCATTTTCTGCTTGCGGGCCAAATTCAGCCCGTCGTTACAGTCGGCCCGTTTGTGGTCCGTTAATACGTTGGGCCGTTTTCATAGCGTCATCAAATATGGCCTATTAACGATGGCCCGTTATTGTCGGCCCATGAACGGACGATTCCAACTCTAGCCCGTTTACGGCCAGAATGCGGTCTGTTTGGCCCATGTTTGGCCAATCGATCATACGGCCCGTATAAGGCCCATTGATGATACGGCCCATAGAAGGCCCATTGTTTCTACGGCCCGTAGAAGGCCCACTATTTCTACGGCCCGTAAAAGGCCCACTGTTTATACGGCCCGTAGAAGGCCCACTGTTTATACGGCTCGTAGGAGGCCCAGTGTCACTACAGTAAATATTAGCCCATGGTTATTGTGGCCTAGTTTTAAAAAATAGGTTATTGCAGCCACTAGCAAACCGTAGAGAAAGAACTGCACTGACTACAAGCAAACAAATAAACAAGACAACAAGGAAATAAATAAGCAAGCAACTTACACTAGGCTATCACGGCTATTACACATATTACATCCACTAGGCATCAAAGTTCACCACCAGTGCAAATATAGGTAACACAGCAGCATATAAACGCCGCAGCAAAACAAGTCCAGAACTGAAACCACTTCAGAAGAGCTCAAGAAACAATATCCTGGGTACCCATAATGCTGGCAAGATGCTTAGCAAGCTTATTAACTTTCTCTTGTTTGGCGCTTAAGTCCTCAAGCGCTTGCTGTTGCACCAGAAAGTATGCATCTGAATTCTGCAGGGACTTCCTCAGTCCTTCGGCTTCCTGTCGCATAACATCTGATCGATGTCTTTCAACTTGAAGTTGAGACTCAAGAAGCCGAACTGATTCAGGCAACAAGTTCAAAGAGCTGGTGCCAGCAGTGGTAGCCAGTAACTCGAACACTACATCAAGACAAGACTTTGGGGTTGTCTCAGTGTCTTCAATATAGTTTTTATCAGCTTTCTTGGAGACCAACAGGGATGTCTCACTATCTTGAACCTTATCAGCATTACTTCCTTTACCATTGCATAACAGGGTACTCTTCTCCAATATTTTATCCGCGTTCTAAAAGAGCAATAAACAAACAAACAAATCTCAGGTTTACAATGTAGTATATGAAACTCATTTTGGTAAACCAGTTCAATAGTAAGGTGGACAGGATAACAGCATGAAACAAACATATATCTATGTAGTATGGTCACTTTATGGTCTATATCATTCTAGTTTATGTTGCCAAATCAAGATAGATACAGTTCGAATCATATCTATTAAAGACAAAGCAGCATAGACAGAATATAAGTGTGGGAAACTACACAGCAATAACAACACTTGTAATGTGCATGGCATGAGAACATAACTGTTTATTCAATTGAAACTGAAATCAACATAGAGCAAGTTACAACAGCAAACAGCCAAACACGTTGAAGATACAGGTTTAAAACATACATGTTGCGCTATTGGAGTTTCAATTGCATCCTTCAAATTTGAAATTAGTTGGTATCAGTAAATACAGTGATGCAAGAGCAAAGTAGTATGAACCATAGGTACTGAACCTGACCTGAGAACAATTCTTCTTCTCGTGTTTGGGTGCTCTGTGTTGGAGAGGGTGCTGTGTCAACGGGAACTGGGTGTTTATCTGCTGGGGTTGGGGTTAGAAGGGGTGTAGCTGGTTCTCTGTCCAACTGGGTAGGGGTACAATCTGCATGAGTGTGGGTTATGTGTGGTGGGGCTGGTTCTTGGGCAAGTACAACCGTGGTTCTATCTGCATCGACAGGTAGCATGATCTTTTCTGAAGACCGTGGTTTTACTCCCACAGATACTGCCATCACTCCCTCCAATTGAATTGGCTGATAAACAAGAAAAGTAATTGAATGTACAGACATTGTAAGATAGACAGGTGCAATGGATAGTAGGGAAGAAAATAGGGCATGAAATAATTCACATTTATGTTGTCTAAGCAAACAGAATAGCAGGACATAATTTCACATATATGATGGCTAATTAAACAGGATAGCATGACACAATTTCACATGTATGATGGCTAACTAAACAGGATAGAATGACATACTTCAAAATATGAAGACTATGTAAACAGGATGACATGATATAACTATACGATGTGTCTATTAAAGCGGTTGGCATGCCATAAATCACAAACATGCCCTCGATGGAAACATGATGGCATGATATAATTCACGAATAGAATGACATAATTTAAAATATGATGACTATGTAAACAGGATGAGATGATATAACTATATTATGTCTTTAAAAAATGGGTTGGCATGCCATAATTCAGATACATGCTGTCAATGTAAACATCATGGCATGACATAATTCAAATATATGATTTATATACTAAGGAAGTGAGCAGAGGGCAATCGCATATATGATGTGTCAACTAAGGAGATGGCATTCAATATTGTGTATATGATGTAAAAACTAGGCATTACAATACAACATATGCATTATATGAGTAATATAACCCTGCCAAGTTTGAGCATACACCACAGGGGATAATAGGATTGGTCATGTGCCTCTGAATCCTCCTCTAAAGAGCTATCTGTAACCAGCAAGATATCTGCTTCAGCAGGTAGCATTGTCTGCTCTGAAGACCTTGTTTTCACTCCAGATTTCTCCATCACCAATTCAAATGGCTGATGCACAGGAAGAGCAGTTGAATATACAAACATTGTCGACAAAAGCAATGAGAAATACAAAAAAAGGATGGCATGATATAATTCACATATATGACGCTTGCCCAAACAGCATGACATTGCATAATTCACATACATAATGCCTTGCAACAAGATAACATTGCATAATTCACATATATAATGTCTTGCAACAAGATGGCATTGCATAATTCACATATATGGTAATTAGACACTAAACAGGTGGCATTCACACAAAGCATGTCTAAACTAAGCAAATGACATAGCAATGCAAGATACCATACGCACGATATGAGCAACATAACCCTGCCAAGTTAGGGCATGCACCTCGGGGGGGGAAATATGACTGGTCATCTGTCTCTGAATCCTCCTCTGAGGAGCTATCGGTAACCAGCAAGACATGCGCTTCGTCAGATAGCATTGTCTGCTCTGAAGACCTTGTTTCCACTCCAGATTTTTCCATGACCGTGCCGAATGGCTGATGCACAGGAAGAGTAATTGAATGTACTAAAATTGTTGACAAATTTAACACGTAATAAAAAATGATGGCATGATATAATTCACATATAAGATGACTGGCTAACCAGGGTGGCATTGCAAAATTCACATATATGATGCCTCGCTAGAGAAGATGGCATTGCATGATTCACATATACGATAAAGAAACTAAACAAATGGCATTGACACAAAGCATGTCTAAACTAAGCAGATGACATCTTTAATGTATACAGTAAGCAATGCAAGGCACCATATGCATGATATTACCAACATCAGCATGCCAAGTTAGAGCGAAGACCTCATGGGGTAAATAGGAGTGGTATTCTCCTTCTGAATCCCCCTCGGAACAATTATCTTCCTCTTGATTACGATCTGAAATGGGTGGAGGGGGCTGCCTTTGCGCCCACCATGCGAAGTCTGCATGAAATTTTATTGCCACGCAAGGCTCGTCTCTTTTGCTCTACATGACCAGTTCCATTGTGTACAATAACTGGCATGCATAGGAATAAAACATAGTGAGATTATGTAAGGAGTGCATGCACAAATCCAGAGTGATGGTAGCAAACTGTGGATAGACCCAAAACCAATGATAGCAGGCAGATAATAGCTTTAGTTAAAAAATACAGATAATGTCTCCTTTAATGTTTGTTTGCACCCAACATGAAACTCATAGTAGACACCGGAGATTAACCAGATAGTAGACAGATAGTACTGATTGCTGCCCCAATATGTACCCCACAAGCATTTAAAAATTCAAGTTTCAGCATTAGTTTGGACCTGACTCGGAGTCTAATAGGTGAACACGATGATAATGTAGCATGTCATCATATTAAGCGACGCATAACGTAAGCAGACACGAAAGAGTGCGACCTCTCTTGCGAACCCGTGTAGTCCTCAAGGTCATCTGCTCAGTTGATGATGGTAATGCAGTTGCCGTGGCTGCCGGCGGCGGGGAAGAAGATCTGAGGCGGCGAAAGACAGTCTGGAGAGCGGATCCCTGCTGTGGTGAACCCTTCCGTCGTTGGAGCAGCTGAGCTGGGGTGGAACACAGCGCCGCAGGAGCAGGACAAACCACACAAGGTTTTCTTTGACACATATCTGTAACAGAAGTAATTGAGTAAGGGCTTGTTTGAATTTGAGGATTCTAAAATGCAGGGATAGGAAATACACAGGAATAGGATAGGAATGCACGTGCAAAACAGAGAATTTAAAAACACAGGATTTCTGCCAATCTGGGTGTTTGATTCACAACAATTGGAAGATCACAGGATGCAAAAAAGCATGGTGAGATTAAGTCAAACCACAAGAAAATGTACGGTTATAATGCTATTATGCTACTATCTCTTAGTCTTGTGCTTGATGAATAGGAATATGAAAAGGAGGAGAAGTGGAAATTAGAATTCCTACGGTTTTTCTTTCAAGGAGACACTAAAGGAACAAATCCTACAGTTTTCCTTTGCTCCATTCCTTTGCACCAAATTCATGAAAAGTAGTACCATAGGAAACTTTCCAATTCTGATGTTTTTCATTCACTTTTCCTTTCAAGCACTGGCGATTCTAGTAGGCAGGCTTGAGCAAGGAAAATCCTACACTAAAAAATGTTTTTGTGCTACTTCTATTACTTTGGGCCCAGGCCACTGCCATACTAGCTCAACTCCCAGGCCCATCGACAAATGCACAGCTCAAACGCGCAGAGATAAATAATGATGGCGTTCAAGAGAGTCCATCACGGATAGCTAAGTTGCCTGGTACCTCACTGCTTGTCATATAGTAGGATAAAATAATCGTATTTCCCGTTACTACGAGTGCTCAGTGGACAATATATATAACATGTAGAGTAAAAAAGAGATGCAACAAGTGTACAACCTCTTTGGCGAAGCCATGTCGATCCCAGCGTGATTGGGTTGGCCGGTGAGGATGCTCTAGCTGACTTGGCTGTCGGAGGAGGGGAAGAAGATCTTAGGCGTCTGGAGATGGAGCCCGAGGTACTGCTCCGCTGTGATGGAGAGTTTCGTCGTTGGAGCAGCTCCGGTGAGTTGTACGACGCCGAGGCTGAAGCAGGACAAGAGAGACAACGAACAACGTTAACCTGAGTGGAATTCTAATAGCATCTCCAATACATGACGTAAAATACATAACCACAAAGTGCTAGATGTAAAATACATCAGCCGCTCATCTCTGAACTTAACTGTCGAAACTGAATTTAACTATCGAAACTGAACTTAACTGTCGAAACTGAACTTAATTGTCGAAACTGAATTTTGCTGTCGAAATTGAATTTTGCTGTCGAAACTGAACGCACTAGCAAGGTGAGGCTACACGTCGGTCGACTGACTTTTTCATCTCTGGGCAGTCAATTTTGCAGCCGTTGGATACGAAATCAAGGGCCTGCGGTTCATCTTCAACCTCCACCCCCCTGAGCCGCCAGCCACCACCGGCCAAACAGCAGCCCCCCGCCGCCCGCGGACGGTGGTGCGCCGCCTTGCCCGCCCCAAAAACACTCCCCACCCCCGGTCTGCCGCCGCCCCGGCCATCCCTCTAGGCCCCCCCCGTGCCGAGCTTTTTCTCCGGTGATCCCCACGCCACCGCCGGCGACCACCGCCCCCATCCTGAACCCTAAGATAGATAGTGGGTACCTCTCTGGCGAGCACCCCTCCTCGCTGTGGCTGGTTCTTCCTTCACCCCAGCGAGCCCCCCCCCCCACCCCCTAAAAATCGACTGACCCAAAAGTTGATTCAGTCGACTGAAGTGTGGCTAAATCGGAGCAGCATCGCACGCAAGAGCAAGAGCGAGAGCAGCAGTGCGAGCAAGAGCAATAACAAGAGCAGACCAGGCAGGGGACCGAGAGCAAGAGCAGAGCAGCAGCGCGAGCGAGAGCTAAAGCAGCAGTAGCTCCTACTGATGTGGACGTCTCCGCCGAGGGAGTGACGCCGTGGAGGAAGTGGCCGGCGACAACGTCGTGGATGGAGCCGCGCTGTGTCGGCTCGGGACCGAGCGCCGGCAGCACCGTGAGATCGAATCAAGAAGAAAATGCGGTGATTAGTGTACAACTTCTTTCGTGGCGCCGATCAGGCCGCAGCTTCATCCGAGGAAACGGTGATGATGATGCTCTTCCGGTGGTGCAGGTGAAGACGGCGGTGTGGGAATGGAGGTGGCGCGAAAGACGAGGGGAACATCGGGGCAGCTCCTTGGAGGTGGAGGACGGGGTGGCTGAACCGGCGGGACGATGAGATCGACGACGGGTCCTCATCCGGTACGGTGGATGAGGGACATCGAGGTGTTCTGTGGACGACGTCGTCGGGGAAGAGCCTCCGGCTGGGTGGCGGATGGAGCAGGGTGTGGGGTTTCGTCGCAGGTTTTCGCGGCCTCGGTGTATGAAGGGGTGGGCGGATGGGATGGCAGTGGGGAACCATGGCATAGAGACGCGCTTGTCCGAAATGTGGGGTAAGTTACGAAAGTACCCCCACCGATTTGAGGCGGTTCTTTCGGTTCAGGGGTACCACGGGCATTTCGCGCGTCGGGATTTCACAGGAGGTGGGAGTTTTCGCGCGCGTTGTAATTTCGGAATAGCAAGGCGCGGTTGAGATGGAGGGAGTTGTTGGAGCACAACAAGACAAAGATATATCTTAAATATTTCGGGCTAACAAGGCGCGGGTTGAAGAGGTGGGAGTTTCGCAGCACGATAGACAGAGACGCTAGCTTGAATTTTCGGCATAACAAGGCGCGACTTGAAATTTCGGAAGAACAAGCTTAACGTGTACCCAAAAAAAAGACAATTTGCACCTCAACACGCACAACACACACACACAAACACCATTTAGACTAGAGTAAGGTACACATGCATTGCACGCATGAGATTTGGCAACCAAATTATGAATAAATACCACATTATAGCATGCAAGCTTTGAGTCATATATGCATGATGTAGATGTTCATTTAATTCTTATAGTTCATTTCATTCAAAATCATCTAGTTTTTATAAGAAAGCTAATCTATTTTAAGATTCATGGAATTGTGCGACGTAAGACATAAAGTAAAAACAAATAATGGCAAATCATGTAGAAAAACATTTGGGCAATTCTGATACGGAAGATTCTAGAACAAATAAGAAGTGCTTGTGTTTTGATGTTTGTGCATTATGCTTAATTTCAACCATGGAGTCTTCTAGATTATACATGTGGCGAAATCTGGTGGAATCTAGATGATATCCAACGGCCAGTAGTGCTCAAATTTCCATCTTTGGACCATCGGATTCGCCTCATCCAACGACCATCTTTCAAAGTTAAAGTTACCCGCACACAATTTAAAAAATTATAAAATATAAAAAATATATATAGGGGTATAGATACAGATATGTGATGCGAAAGCCGCCCATCATCTCCAATTAGAATAGTGTGTCCATGCACGGATGCGACGTGGCCAAATGATGTCTGCCATCGGTATCTCAAATTAAAATCAGTCTGACCTTGTTCAATGTGTATACATTACAACATGCTCGTTTCAAAACCACACCGCGCAGATCTCCGTTATATTCATGCATGGGTTTCAAACATCAGGATCTCTTATTCAAATATTTGAATTCAACTTTACATTGATTATGACCTCACCTATTCTTTTACACCCACACAGTAGTCTTCTCTTTGTAATTGTACCACTAACTTTCTCTCGTGCATGCATGCACACACACTACCAGTCGGCATTATCCATCGCACGCATGCAATCTTTCTCTTCGGGTCGGTCTCCCATGAAGGAACACACCCACACACATCCCCCTCTCCATCATATCGGGCATTCTTTATCTCTCACGCGTGCATGCGCAACGATCGATGTTCCTCTATGTATGTGTGTATATAGCTAGGTCTTTCATATTTTTCCACACAAACCGGTCAATCGATATATCCAGTGAGGTCTCACCCTCTTTCCCACGTCCACATCGATCAATCTATACCTCTCTATATAGGATTAACATATATAGCTAATACACCCACATTAATTATATATCAAACGTCCCCCTCTCATCATCCATGCCTTCCGCTTCATCACTCAGACGCGTCACAATGGCGAAGACAGGGGGCAGTAAGGGCCCTGCCCCCTCCCCCCTAACATCACTATATATCAAGGCTAATATGAATGTGATCATTAGAAAATTGCTACTAAAAATGGTTTAAGTTCATGAATTGACCCTCCTCGTAAAGGATTAGCAATCCTTGGCCCCCTAGCTCTTTTATTTTTCCTGGCTCCGCCACTGCGCGCAGCAGCGCACGTGTTCGCCCCCTCTCTCTAAATATCGATCTCGCACTTGTGCATTCCTTCATAGTCTCCCTCCACTCGGCCCCTCGCACCATCTTCTAGCCCCCACCAGATTTTGCCACATGTACAATCTAGCAGACTCCATGGTTGAACTTAAGCATAATGCACAAACCTCAAAACAACAGTGGTTCAATCTTCCGTATCATAACTGCCCAAACTTTTTTTCTAGTTGAATTGCCATTATTTGTTTTTACTTTATGCTTTACAACGCACAATTCCATGAATCATAAAATAGATTAAGGGCTTCTTTGATTCAAAGGATTCTCAAAGGAATTTTGGAGGATTCTATTATTAGGAATTTTTCCTATCTTGGTTGTTTGATTCGTAGGATTGTAAACCATAGGAATTTTTCCATATGATTCATTTGCACTAGATTTCATAGCAAACATCCCATCCACTCAAACCTCTTTGAAAGAATTCTGAGTTTTTTCTATGCACAATCAAACACTCGTACAATCCTGTAGGATTCAAGACGACATTCCACTATAATCCCATGTTTTTCCTATTCCCGCGTTCTTAGATTTTTTATAAAAACTAATTGATTTTGAATGAGATGAACTATAAGAATTAAACGAAGGGCTACATCAGGCATATATGACTCAGAGCTTACATGTTATAGTGTGGTATTTATTCATAATTTGGTTGCAACATCGGATGCGTGCAATGCACGTGTACCTTACTAGTACTTCGAGTATGTGCAAAACACGTAAATTAGAATACCAATGGCACGCTACACAGTGTCTCTCTTACAGTTCATGAAGCCATGTGGCACATGTGGAGGCGTTGTCGCGACCTTCTTGCGTGGATTGCTCACAGTGACGTGCTGCTGGTTCCAGAAGAATGTACTCGTCCTCCCTGAGCCATACTGGCGGTACATGCACGAAGCAAAGATGTGCACACCACGCACGCACTCATTCCCTCGCACGCACACGCAGGTACATGGGCGGACGCAATTTTGTACCAAGATCCACCCCATGTGATAATTTGACGCATGTAAGTCGTTCACTTCATTGATGGTCAATTAATACAGCGCATGCAAATTGAGTGGACGTGAGGGCGGAAGAAAGACATTATTAATCCACTGCGCATGCGAGTAGTTAAATCGTGGGTTGCTAGTAGTACTTCCATTGGTCTCCTTCGTATTTTGTGCCAATTTTTGATAGTAACATAATATTTACGCATTTGAACAGTGTAGTACTTGAAATTTATGTTCCGCTAAACTCATCGGGAGCCATTTCGGGCCTCGAAACCAAAACCATCAATTAATATTTACCTTGTTCCCATCACATTCGAAAGCCGGCTCACACCTACTAGTACGTACCAAACCTGAACGTGTTCCCACTATGCAGGTATTAGTACTAGTGCTAGTACTTAGGTTATAAAAAGGGGAACTACCTAACTGAAAATTACTCTACCTTTCCTCCTCATAAGTGCTTCTTCTTCGTCCGTCGTTGCCATGGCCGGTGAGCAGAGCTCTAGGTCGAGAACTACTCATAACAAGGGAGCGGCAACCAAGGCTGCGGAAAAAAAGAGGGCTCGCCACCACGCAGAGACCTCGAAAGATCTCTCACGGGCAGGCGATGGCTCCCAGGAGCGCCCTAGCCGCGGAGGCGAACATGCCGAGCCGGCGGATCTGGAGTCGTTATCCCTCGACGGCTTGCCCGATCAGCTCAATAAGCAGAAGGAGTTCACCCAAGGCTTGATGGAGTTGCTAAAGGAGAGCCTCGACGACATGCCCGCTGAGCTCAGTCAGCAGGGGGAGCTGACCGCCGGCTTGGTGATGCTGCTGAAGAAGAGCATTGCCTCGGAGAAGAAGGCGACAGGTGAAATCCTGCGACTTCAGGGGGACAAGGCGAAGCTCTGCCACGAGATCGACCTGTTGAAGGAGAAGAACGCCGGCTGGAAGAAGCTACATGAGAATAGTAGTTCCTCGATGAAGATGCTGCAGGCCCTAGTCATGGAACAGAAGGAGGAGTTGGCGAAGCTCCGCATCGAGCACCCGGCTGCTGTCAAGGTACGTAATGCGGCCGTGGAACAGATGATGAAGGCTCGCGTCAAGAAATCCCTTGTCATGGACAGAATGAAGAAGATGGCGGAGGAGACGCGCAAGGAGATGGAGGTCGTGAAGGCGATGAAGAAGTAGTTACGACTCCACGGCGAATTAGATCATTTGGGGTGATAATCTTCCTTCTTCTTTTGCTCCTGTGTTTCATCTTTTGCTTCGGGTGTTTCTCCGCACGTGTCACGTTCTCTGCGAGGCATGAATAGAACAATGGTTTTTTTGAGGGAATGAATAGAACAATGCTAACAATGAGATGACTAGCAAATTAGATCATTTTTTATCGCCATATGGCACTGGGCTGCCGTGTTTCATGCTCCTCCGTCGCAGTACTACTCCAGTGGAAAACTTGAGTATACCGCACGGTTCTTTGCTCCTCGATCAGGTCGTCGGCGCATTTATACAATCAGTCAAATCACAAGGCCCCGCCTTCCAGCAGTAATGAGCCGTCAAATCACAAAGGCCCTCGCCTCTCGTGAAACCGACCAAGCTAGACTGCCCCGCCCTCTAGCCTTTTAAAAATGTATACTTTTGTACAACAGTAGTATCGATGGATTGCGCCATGGAGCAAAACTTGAAATTAAAAAAAGGTGGTACATATAGAGAGCGCTCGTCGCCAAATTATGCATATAGTACTATTAAAAAGGCTAGTCACAATAATGGTGTCCAGCACAACCCACCCCTCAAATAAAACTAAGAGGGTGCTTGGATACGTTTTAGTCCCATGACTAAAAGTAGTGGGACTAAAACATGCTAGCCTCACTCATGCTTGGATCCAAATACTAAAAAGGCTAAAATCAAGTTAATGAGCATTTATTATCCTCCAAACCCTCCAATCCAGAACTCGCCTGTGTTAAAGGAGAGGAGTTAAATGCGTGGAGAGAGGACTAATCCACATATTAGTAGGGGTACCCCTGACTAAAATTTTTTAGTCTCAAGACTAGTTTTAGCCCCTCTTTAGTCAGGGGTGCTTGGAACTTTAGCCTCTTAAAGAGACTATTTTTAGTCAGACTAAAATAAGTCCCTTGGTTCCAAGCACCCTCTAAGCATCCTGGAATTCTTTGACAAAACTAAGCACCCTGAAATTCTTTGACCTCTAAACTGCTGGCTATATGATGTTGGCCATATATATTGTACGTATATAATGTGAAGAAACGAGTGGTAGTACTATACCAACTAAAAGATGAAATGTAATAAATACTAGAATGTACGTACTGAAGAGTTAAAGTAACGAGAAGAAACATAACATAGTTCTGCTGGGGGCTCAGCACAACACACCCCTCAAATTAAATTAAGCACACCTAAAATTAAACTTTGCAACTATTCCAGTAGACACTGCATTAGAACCACCATGAGCAACGACACTGCCACCCTACTCGGAGTCCTCGTCCACGTCCTCGACTTCGTCCTTGTCTCTCTTCCTCTTGGCCGATAGTTCTTTGCTTGAACCGCACACTTGGCTGTTGCTCTTCATCCAACCCTTGTAGATGTTGAAGCAAAGGTAGCCATCCATTGCAGCGTAGTGGATGTGGTCTATATCTAGTACATTCCGCTGCCATGCATGAGGATGAAACGTGTATGGAGGTTTCTCCAGTTTACCGTACGAAGGATGAACCATGGCTCCTGCCAGGGTCAGCATTGAAGGCTGACGAGAGGACACCAGCCAATTCTTCTGGAGGTCGAAGGTGTTGCCTACAACGAGGCCTATCTGACGCAGGACTTCTTTGTCGTTACCAAAGTCTATAGTAACAAATTTGACTAGGTTGCTCTCGAGGAAGTCCTTAAAATCCTGGCACTCAACGTCGGCATGGCATATGTGGTAGACCAAGCATAAGTCATGCACGCAAACCTGGATCACGGCGGGGTTCTTCCTCTGTTCGTCTGTCGGAGTAATTGGCCACGGGTATCCCGAAGACGGCAAGACAATATTTCAAGACATCGGGGCTAGCAAAGCCCCTCGGTCCGACTGCCCGGCCGCTCCTGCCGGCTCCCCGTCCGACTGCTCCACCCGGCCGGCTGCCCGGCCGGCTGCCAGCTGACCGACTGCGCCGACCAGCCGGCTGCCGACTGCAGCCCGACTCGACACCGACAAGACACCGACGAGATGGTCGTACCCGAGCACTATTCACGTGTCACCCTAGCCATCATGTATAGTGTCACTTGTCCCCTGGCACTATTCATGAAGTGACCTAGGAGACAAGCATGACACTCACCCATGCCCCCCATGCCACTAGCTAGCTTACATACAAAGCTACCTCACACTATAAAAGGAGACACACATCCATCCATCCAGGGGATGGACTCACGCACATACACAAGCAAATAGCTAGCAAGCTAGCTAGCTATCCATCCATCCATCCACACAACACACTCACGCATGAGCACTCCTATGCTCACGGCCATGAGCATGGCCGGCCACTAGCATGCCACATACGAGGCCACATGCCAGATGCCCATGGCACTGACCTCAGATACAGCTCCAGGAGCATCCTGTACTAGATATACTACAGATACTCAGACATGCAGGAGTAGGGGTATTATCTCTCCGGAGAGCCCCGAACTTGGGTAAACTAGCGCGTGCTACTCGCATACCCGCTCCTGGGCCTATCAGCAGCAGTCTTACCCTCACACAAAGCCCTTGTGGCATCTGTCGCCTCACCCCCCCCCCCCCCCCGTGAGAATACCACGACATCGTCCTTTAGATCCTTCTCTCGTCCCAGGACTGTGGTGTACTCATCATCTAGCCCAGCGACCCACTCATCATCTGAGTCTTTGAACATGCGTCTGAGGCGAGAAAGGCATCCTTTCACCGTCGCGGAAGAACGGGTGTAGATGACATCGAACTCATCATCGGTGATGGTTCTCACCTTGTACTCATCGCCGATCGTGGAGATTTGGGACGCCATGGATTTGGGAGGAGGGTTAGGATTAGTGGAACTGCCGTAATGTGAATGGACGGGACGACTAGGAGTGAACCGCCGTAGTATTGAAGGACGTGTGGGGACGAGTAGGAGCGAACTGCCAGCGTGCGAACGGCAGGATAGTGGCTTTCCATTCTCCCATGATACGGGATTCCGAGAGCCCTTGAATCTGAGATCGAACGGTTGCATGGCGTGATTCTAGACCTATGGGTGAATATCCTATCCTGGAGGGTTATTCTGCAAATTTTCAGCAACTTAGCATGCAACCGTTTGATCTCAGATCCAAGGGCTGCCAACAGCCTGTATCACGGTCGCGCCTACCATGACCGTCGTGTCGCTTGCGCGGTCGCGCCCTTGGAGATTTAACACTGTGCGTTAGGCTATCTGATGTTGGCATGTCATACATAGTCATCACTTAGTCAGTCATACTACAACAAGGTTGGCTATAAGGTTGGCTATAAGTGTATTTTTTTACTCCTCTCTATCTCTTTCTTCGTACTCCCTCCGTCCCATAATATAAGAACGTTTTTGACACTAGTGTAGTGCCAAAAACGTTCTTATATTATGGGACACAGGGAGTACTAGTATTTATTCCATTTGCCAAGGAGTGACCTCTTCCAATGAAATGGTGTTGCTAAGTTTGCTTCATTTAATTAGCTATAGACTCAAAATTGTCTTTTCACCTAGGTACACGCGCTTAGCACTGTTTCTTCCTTGGGTCACCAAACTAGTCTCTCTCTTCTTGATTAACTTGCCACATCAGACTTTATGCCTATGTGGCAAGCTTAAGCACCTGTAGGAGCAAGTAAAAGTAAGTACAATAGTGCGCTTTACATGGAATTTTTGCATATGTGGAGGAAAGAGAGGCAAGGAAAAAGTGGAGAAGTGGGCTCTCATGCAAGAGCCAGCCTCTACTACATGGTGGAGCATTGGGAGAGGCACCTGAATGGAGTTGGTCAGGAATCGGGAGACTCACGCCGGTCGTAGCGCCGCAGTTAAAATGATAATGGCAAGTCAAATCACGGGGCCCCACCTGTCCAATAGTAACTCGCTGTCAAATCACACAGCCCTATGTTTGCAGCAGCCTACTCCCTCGTCTTCTCGTGTCTCTGTCGAACTGACTAGGCGGAACTGCCCCGCCGCCTACCACGCAGGAAAAGCCCCGCCCTCGACTTTTAAATAGTATAAAGTATACTAATTTTGTATCCATGGATTGCGCCCGCGCCATGGAGCAAAGCGTCTAGAAAACGGCGGTACACATGTACGGAGTATACAGCACGCCCGTCGCATTCACGTCGCACCCAGACGGTCGGCCGGTCTGGCACGCTGCTCTCTGAATGGAACGCGCGTCATATTGCGTTTGCACACACATGTGGGACGACAATTGAGAACCGACCATAGGCACACTCCCCGGCCCCGCAAGTCGGGTGACTTAATAGAAGAGGGAGACGAGCGATAGTACTAGAGAAGTGTTGTACTACGTTGGTGCCTGGACGATCCCTGCAAGACACAGAAGATCAGTTCGTCCATGCATGTGACCAGACTCCAGCAGACACGCCTGGATTGGCTATCGTGTACATATCGTGCAGGCTGTGTTGTACATGCCTGTAGTTGTGGTGAGAAATCTAAAAAAAGGTTTCTTGTCATCTCGCAAAATTAGGTGTCATGTGCTTCGGATCACTGCGAGGGTTAAACAGCGACAACTGAGTTGGGCTAGTCATTGGGGGCACATGCACGAACAGTGACTACTCAGCTGCCATCTAGGTCAAGCCGGCTATGTTAATTAGGACATCTATCGACAGACCCCTTTTCTACGAGTTTATCTTTAATTTGAGCTTTGTTCCTCGTCTAGTTTGTCCGTCGGGATTCATGTTGTCTCCTTTGGGCAGTGAGGTTATGATTTCTTGTCATGTGGCATTTTTTCGTGTTCTATGTTATAATCCGGCGCTTCAGATCAAAATGACAACAACTGCGCCTCCGGGCCACGTGCATGAAGACTTCTTGACAGTCATTGACGAGGTCAAGCCGGCTCCGGTAGACAAAAGAAAACTAGTACTACTCCACTATATAGGCAGGAGCCTCCGCGCTTGCTTGCTAGTGTTGCTCTCTTCACACTGTCTCAGCCTCTCCAGATCTAAACACGACAGCGGTGGCCACTCTCTCTCTCTCTCTCTCTCTCTCTCTCTCTCTGCTCACCGCTGGTCACAGATCCAGCCGGATCCTCTCCGCCAGGGAAGGTGAGAAGGTGCAACGTTCACTCGGTCGTCCTTCGCGACGGCTCTTACCCACAGCTGGGCGCATCCCGATCAGCCTGCCTTGCCGTTCTCTCCCAAGCACCGCTGGCGAGGGAGGGCCTCCGACTCCTTCTTCCTCGCCGCCATAGTGTGGGCAGATCCGGCCTCCCGCCACCCACCTAGCGACATCCCGGCGACCATCAGGTATAACTTCCTTCGAAACCGGCCTTGCTCTACTTCCCGAGCTCCTGACGTCGCTGCATTTGTATCTTTTACTATTTCTCAGGCCCCCTCGTAGATAGGATCGATCGGCTGTTCGAAAACCACCTAATTTTTTTACGTTTAAGAGGTAAAACTAGTTCATGCACTCGAATCTAGTACTACTTGGTTCAAACAAGGAAGAAAGGGGGTGGGGGTGGAGGAGGATTTGTTACCTAAATCTAGGACTTGGTCGAAAGAGGAAATAATGGGGGCGAAAAGTAGCAGAGACTGGCTATCCAAATGGTCTCTAGGTCTAATAGGGAAATAAAGGGAAACGTAGTACAAACTCAATATAAACCTGATCTATTGGTTGAAAAAGGAAAGAAAGTGGGGACTGGGGGACAAGTCAACAGAGTAAGTCCAGCACTAGATTTGCTAGCCTCACACAGTATAAGGTGGCTATACCGAACAACAATGGGACCAACCCAGATATCATGTTCTGATGTTTGTTGCCCCGAGCCACTCTTATGTAATGCCACTGGTATAATGTAGCAGTCGCACTGTCAAAAGTAAGGACACGTTAAACCAATGTTGTTTTCAATGTAATGCCTCCAGTAATATGAATCAATGGACTTTCTTTACATGTCCTGCTTAAATTTCCCATTAAGATAAGTTGGTTCTTTTCGTTAGAAATGCAACTGTCCTGGTCCGCCTACTCTCCCGTGCCCAAAGTAATGTCGTATTTAACGGTTGTCATAGTTAATCCTAATGCCCACACTAATATCTAGCAATGCCAGTGCTTTAGAAATTTCTACTGTCCTTTTAGGATTGCCATTCAGATAAGGAACATGCTTCTTTTCATTTGATGCATGTTTCATCACTTGTTAGTCACCCTCCTTTCCACCTTTTTTGTGCAAACAGAGATATACATTTCACGCTCGATCTTAGTTGAACTGCACAAATGATATCCAAATTATAGTTGAGCATTCCAGGAGCTTCACAACCAACCTTGATGTTGCTTAATTTTATTGCAACTAATGAAGAAGAAGCTCTGTGGGTTTCATTTTCTGATGGAAATAGAACCGGGGCTGGAGCCCTTTTCTTAAAAAAATGAAGAAGAAGCTGCTAGCTCACGGGACATTCCTTCATTTTAGGTGAACTGCACCAAAGGTCCCATGAATTGAATCATCCATGTTGGTGACTGAAAGAGCCAGCTTCAGCATCCCAGTCTAAGCACCCCCGGCCTCCATCCTTACGATGCACGGTACACCTTGTTTGCCACCTGCTCGACCCTAGTGTCACTGATAAAATGAAGTAATAATACAGTTAAAATAGAGCGAGTGTCATCTCTATCATTCCATTTCCAATGTAGATAAAGAAAGTGCTTCTCTTTGTTAATGTATGTTTCATCAACTAGTCCCATTGTTAATGTTTAAGCGTTTCTGCAAACTGGGGTGCTTAATTTTAGTTGATATGTACAAAAATAGAGATTTGAATGTCTCAAGGCGCCTCCTTGTACTACCGCTTTACACTGATGTTCATCACTGGTAGAAGGTGTATCTGGGAGACTTGGGACGATGTCCAGTATGAGGCGTACTGTATGAGGCGTCGCAGGGCCCATCTCGCCCTCGCAGCATGGCATACTATGATACTATCACAATATTTTCTTCTATTTATTTTGTGTGTTTCATCAACTAGTGCCACTATAATGTAATCACGCTTTTTCATTATCCATGCAAATAGGGTTATTCAGCTGCATTTTGGTGGAACTGCACAAATGTACATATGGAACTGGCATATATGCAGAGTGCGAGGTGTGCCAAGTAAAAATTACCGACACCAACCATGCTGCATGCACGCATTGGCATCCACCACCACCAGTGGGATGTGTGGCGCTCTCTGTGGACGGATCTTTCTCGGCGGCAAATCATCTAACCAAATACTAGTAGCTTATATTGGCAGTTTTCTAGGGAGTACTCTTTTCTGAAAGAAGCACCAATCTATTTTTGTTTATTTGTACACTATGTCACAACTTTGACCCAAAGGTCCAGAGCTATTTTAGGGTGATTGGCGTAGTACTCGCAGACTGATTGTAAGCATGATTTTCATTAGCTGTCACACTGATTGTAAGCATGAGCAGGTGGAAGATTAGGTTAGTGCGAAGCTTACCTTAAACCATACCGCCGCCATTGAAACGAGGCGAGCGTCGAGGGAACCGTGCAGAACGGCGGGGAAGCGACGTCGCGCCATCCGGCCTCCTCTTGCGGTGGGAGAACGAATACTCCTGTGGCTCCGGCTGGCTCTGCACCCTCACGAACGGCAAACAATACTCGATCGATTCGTTATCCTCTGGGTGCTCGACCCTCGACCTGTACGCCCACCACCTCCGCCTGACTGTCGCCTCGGGCGAATCTGTCTGCTCCATCGCCTAGAGGAGATACTCGATGAACTCGGAGGACTGCGGCGTAACTTCCGCCGAGGAGTACATGTACATCGCCGCCCTCATCGCCGCCGTCTTGCTCTTTCGAATACATTGCCACATGGCCTGCACCGTCCTCAAAATCTCCCACTCATTGTCAAACCAACTAAGGATCTCCTTCAACCTGGCTAACTTTGCCTGGTCGCCGCCGGCGATCTGCCTGATTCGCTGTTGCATCCTCTCCATAGATGTCCTTCTGAGTGGTCTGATGCTAGCTTTGGAAGATGGGAGGAGAGACGGTGGTCTTGCAATAGAGAAGAGGGAGAGGCGAGACGGTCGTTTTGGAATGGAGATGATGGAGATGAGAGGAGGTGGTTTTGCAATGGAGAAGATCAGAAGAGAGAGAGGCGAGACGGTGGTTTTGGAATGGAGATGATGGAGAGGAGAGGAGGTGGTTTTGCAATGGAGAAGATCAGAAGAGGGAGAGGCGAGACGGTGGTTTTGCAATGGAGATGATGGAGAGGAGAGGAGGTGGTTTTGCAATGGAGAAGAGGGAGAGGAGCGTGCGGCAGCGATTTAGGATTGGACGAGAGGGCCGGCGCGCTGTGACTGGATCAAAATCAAAATCAATTTACCCTTCAATTAAGAAAGCGACCCCACATTAACTAGTCTCCCTTTTATTCTGGGTCATAATTGACCATGATTTTCACACATAAAATATATGTTATACGTTGCAAAAATAATATAATTTGAAAGTACATTCAGATACGAACCAATCGATACAATTTTTGGTGACATGCATTCACATTTTGCTTATCAAATATAGTATGTGGTCAAACTTTGACCCAAAATACGCAAAACAACAAAAAATACTTCCAAGACCAGCGTCGCTCTTCCGCTCTTCTCCTCTTAAACCACCGCCGCTCCTCTCCTGTTCCAATCTAAATCCAGCGCCGCTCCTCTCCTCTTCCATTTCAAAACCACCGCCCCTCCTCTCCTGTTCCAGTCCAAAACCAGCGTCGCTCCTCTCCCATTCTAATCCAAAACCAATGCTGCTCCTCTCCTCTTCCATTCAAAAACTACCGCCGGCGAGTGAAGGTGCTATGGAGAAGTAGATCAATGGAGGAGTACAACCGATACGTGAGGATCGCAGACGGCAACCCTGTGAAGCTAGCTAGGATGTTGGAGATACAGTCTTGGTTTGACAACAAGGACCAACTAGCGGCGACGGCGACATCCATGGCCAAATACCTGCAACGGAGCGAAAAGGCGGCGATACTCCCGGAGGGAGTCGCGCCGGTGTACATAGAGCTGCTCCTCTGGGCCATGGAGCAAACAGATTCACCGAATCCGATCGTGAGGGAGCGGTGGTGGGAGTATCGATCCCAGATGGAGCATCCACCAGAGATTGAAGGATCGAGCATCTACTGGGTGCCGTTTGTGAGGGTGTCCTGCCAGAGCGAGCCGGTGGAGTCTTCGTCGACCGAACCCAACTGCAAGAGGAGAAAAGCAGTTGGCCCGACGACGCTTCCCCGCCATCGTCTCCCTCGCCGTTCACATCGTCTCACGGGGCGGCTGTCTGCCGCCGAGGAATAGGAGGGGGCTGCCCCCCCCCCAGCCCAATAGTCGGGCAGGTTGTGAATTGTCAGGAGGAGCTTAGGGTTGTCAGTATTTGCAGGTTGTGAATTGTGTTTTGTGTTGTGTATTTTGAGAGTACTTTCATATATGAATGTCTTTTGAATTTCAGATTTGCAGTATTGAGCATATGAAGTATTTTATGAATTCTAGAGATCTATTTTTAGCACTTAGAAATGTAGTTTCATAGGAGTATAAAAGTGCAGACAATGTGATTCTCAGAGAAGAAACTGCAAGTTTCAGTTTCAGATAAGAAACTGCAAGTTCAGTTTCAGATAAGAAACTGCAACTTTCAGAGGCAGAGCATTTATATTAACACGGCCTTTTCAAACAGGGTTAACATCATGTTGGAAGTTTTATTCATGGTCGAAAATGGAACTACCAGCCAGTTAACATCATGCTGATCAACATTCATGCATAGCACATCTTCATATGATGCACAGTCAAAATGCCCACACAATGTCGAGTGTGTGAAACATAGAGAACACAAGGGACGAAGTTTTGGCAAGTGTTGGACGTGGTTTTGGGCTGCCACGTCTAGGCTTTCATTTTTAACATGTGCAGCCCACGACCTCGGATGGGAGGTCCATAGGCCTGTTTGTATTTTCTTAGGGCCGTCATGTATCAACTGGCCTATGGACCTCCCATCCGAGGTTTTATTTTTGGCAGCCCAATTTATGTATTTTTTTGAAGAAAACGCAGAGGTCTGTTCTATTTTTCTATATAAGAATAGGAACGCCAGGTCCAACTTATGTTTCCCTTCTAACTATATTTAAATTATTTTATATGTTATTATATATTATTTTTATTGTCATCATATATTTAACAGATACTTACATATGTAAGAAAACAATATCCCACATGTTATTAACTTGTAAAAATAATTTCTTAACAAATAAAATCCTGGATTGTTTTGGCACGAAAATCCTAGTGATTGTGTACAAAAGCTTGGTAAGATTTAAGGACGAATGTAATAATATCACTTATTATTTAAATATATTTATAACAAAATGCTCAGCCCCTTTTTATTTTTGGATAACATTGTTGGCCCAACCCAACATTATAATTAGAATCAGCCCAGCAAAATCGTGTATTTCGAGAAAGTGCAAATGGCCTGTAATTTTTTAGGAAATAAAATAAATGGGCCGCATGGACGCTACATTATTTGTTCACCCAGCCCAGCTAATAGCTGTAATTCAAAAAAAAGATCAAATTGACTGTAAATTCTACCGCGCAAAAAAAAGACTATAAATTCTGAAAAAATGGGTTGAATACGTGCCACATTTTTGGAGGCTGAAATGTGGGCCAATAGGTCGAAGCCAACACAAGTCATTGTCAATTTAGTCAACAAATGATTCTGACATGTTAGCCGTTGGATTTACATCCAACGACCGGCATCCATCTTCAATCTCTCGTCTTCTTCCTCCAGCACCGCCGGGACCACCCTCCCGCCTCCTGCTGCTAGCAGCTCTGCTTAGCACGCTTCGCTATGAAGCGCTACTCCACCGTTGGCCAGGCCATCCCTCCACCCCTCCACACCTCCTGTTCTTCTCCACCGACTGTCGAACCACACCGCACTAGAACCAGTTAACCCTCGTACACCTCTCCGTCTGCGACTCTACTCCCTCGTCTTCCCATCTCCGGCTCGTTGCTGTCCGGGGCCTCGCCGTCGTCCACCACCTTGGATGCGCTCGGCGTGGCGTGGTCAACGTGGTCAACGAACGACACCATGGGAAGTAGACTGTGCATGGAGAGGCTGACAGCTGGGTCCACGGCCGCACACAAGGAAATGCCTCCTTATTACGCGCAAAATAATGATTCCTCCACCTGACATCTGGGACCCACCGGAAGGGCCTCTGTATTTCGTGAAAATAACGTGCCCCCGCTGACATGTCGGACCCACCAGCTATCTTCGCACGCAAGGAAGCGCCTCCTTATTACACACAAAAAAATGAATACTCCCCCTGCCAGCTGGAAGCCAACATAGTGGGAGGCTGACTTGTGGGCCTACCAAGTTGACGGGGACGGAGGGCTTTGTCAACTTAGTCAATATGAACGATTCTAGCTCCTATTACCGTACAATGTTCATCCAACGGCCGTAGTGCTTCTTCAACCTCTGGTCTTCTTGCTCCAGCAGCCCAAACCAGCGCCGGTCGTGCCGCATGCTCCTGCCTCCCATGGCTGGCTGTGATGCCGTGGAAGCCTCACCGCCCCCTACTACTCCCACCGCTGGCCAGGCCATCCCTCTACTCACCCACACCCACTGTTATTCTGCGGCGACAGCAGCCTCACACCGCAGCCAAACTAGTGAACCCTCGTACTCCTCTTCGCGTGGGCATCCACTGCTGCGTCTTCCCCGGCTCCGAGTCGTCCCCTTCCTAGTCCTCGTCGTCGTCCACCGCCGTGGTGCTCTCGGCGCGGCGTGGTCAACGTGGTCAAGGAATGACTTCCACCTTCGCACGCAAGGAAGTGCGTCCGGGCAAAAAAAAAAGATTCGCCCCCTGACTGCTGGGACCCACCAGCTACATCTTCGCACATAAGGAAGTGCCTGACAGTCGGGACCCACCTGGTCCAAGCGTACGTAGCATTGTCATTCTGGTCGCGAACGTGTACGTGCATATATACTAGTGGATGTAGAGGCGCGCATGTGTCGTAGTAGAGGCGCGTACGTGTCGTAGTAGAGGCGCGCACGTAGCATGTACACGTACGTACAGCGGCCAGGGTGCAAGAAAGAAAATACGGCCACGTATGTGTACATACGGGCGGGGTCTCGAACGCCTACTCGTGCATACGTACGGCCAGGGCTCGTGTACATGGCTGGGTCGGAACAGAGAAATAGCGTCGTCATCGTGTTCATGGGGAGGCAACGGAATGCGTCGTGTTCATGGGGAGGCAACGGAATGCGTCGTGTTCATCGGGAGGCAACGGAACGCGTGGGAGCCAACCGGCTGGGTCGGAACAGAATGCGTGGTCGTGTTCATCGGGAGGGCTTGGACGGAACAGGCGATGGAAACGAGGCCTGGCGTACTGCAAAACGGAGGAAACAGACCTCCTACGTTTGGAACGGGGTCCTGTTGATCGGGAGGGGTGTGGCGTATCGCAAAACGGAGGAAACAGACCTCCTACGGTCGAAACGGGGGTTCTGTTGATCGGGAGGGGTGTGGCGTACCACAAAACAGAGGAAACGGACCTCCTACGGTCGAAACAGGGGTCCTGTTGATCGGGAGGGGTGTGGCGTACCGCAAAACGGACGAAACGGACCTCCTACGGTCGAAACGGGGGTCCTGTTGATCGGGAGGGGTGTGGCATACCGCAAAACGGACGAAACGGACCTCCTACAGTCGAAACGGGGGTCCTGTTGATCTGGAGGGGTGTGGCGTACCGCAAAATGGGACTCCACGGGATACTGTTCATCTCCACCGTTGACCTCCTCCAGCCTCCACGGGCTCCTGTTCATCCATCCTCCACCACGCGCTACTCCACCGGCTACTGTTCAACCACCCCTCCACGGGCACCCCTCCACCGTCTACTGTTCATCCGGCCCTCCACACCACGGGGTCCTGTTCAACCACCCCTCCACGGGCACCCCTCCACCGTCTCCTGTTCATCAAGCCCTCAACACCACGGGGTCATGTTCATCCAGAGGCAACGCCACCGCTCACTATTCATCCAACCCCCCCCCCCCCCCCCGCAACGCTCACTGTTCATCCAATCGATCGGCTTCAGTTAGCAGCAGTAGCGAAGGAATCGCTCGATCGGGTTCAGTTAACAGCCATCGATCGATCGCTTGGGTTCAGTAACGCGTAGCCTGCAGTGCAATCGCTCGCGTTCAGTTAGAGCCCAACGCCTCGCTTGGGTTCAGTTAGAGCCAACACCTCGCACACACGCGCGTACGTGTACGAGAGAAACGCGCATCGCTTGGCCCCCGACCTCCCACCGTAACCGGGAACTCCCCAAAATTTTCCTCCCCCTCACTTCTACCACGGTTTTTTCCGTCATGGACGGCCCAAAGAATGTCATGCAGCTGCGTCTCCGGCCCGCCCAGGACGAAAAGCCCATTTTCTGTCATGATTTTTTGTCATAGAAGTAGGAGCCCACCACATCTATGATGATACCGGGTTTTGTCACAATTATCTTCATAGAAGTGTCACATGTATGACAGAAAAAAATTCGTTCAGCCCAAAATGTCACGGATGTGTCTTTTTTTGTAGTGACATGTCATGCACACAAAGGCAGAGGGGCGGTGCGGCCGAGAGGGGTGAGGCGCACGTCGGGGGACGTGGTGCCGTGGGTTGGACCGGCGTCGTGGGAATCGCGAGTGGCAGTGGATGAAACGTGATGGTCGCCGTAGTTGAACTTCCATGGACAAGTTGTCATATCTACAGACACATGCATTGCATACCGATCACTCGATGGAGTAGTAGAGAAAGCTAGGCGGATAAATAGTTCCTTATAGTCAAGCGGACCCATGCTACTACTTGTTACAAAGACATGCACACCATCGAAATAGTCCATCTATATCAATATACATAGAGAGGGAATATTTTTTTTACAAGAGAGGAAATAGTTCATCCATCCATAATGCCCTACTGCTGGTGCAGCATCTTCTTCTTCTTGTTGTTGTTCTCATTTTCTGTGGGAGACGGCTTCGCAACAAGCTCTCTGGACCTTGCAGCTATCTCGAAACTCACATGGGCATCGAGGGCAGCATATTTTATCCGCTTGTACGTCAAGGGATAATTCTCCCATCCAGACGACCTTAATGCCAGCGTCTCGTCACCCTTCTGAAGATTTGTTCCGAGCACAAAATTGGCTATGTCGAATAGGGATGGTGTCAGTTTATCACAATCTTCTACAAGGATTTTTATTTTGGTTTGTAGGTTAGTGATGCTTTTCAAATCAAGGTTGTACAGCTCCAACTTCTGTTTGTCCCTTGCGATGGCTGCCCCACAGAAGTATATGTCCTCCCGAGACAAGAAATCATGAAGCTCACCTAGTATGGAGGGCGCGTGTATGATGTGGTACACCAAAACATCATCTTCGAGGCACAGTTGAAGGACGGCGGCGCGTTGGATCTTCCCAGTGGCACGCTCCATGTACTCTGCGTCGAGACCGATGACCTTCATCTCCACCTTTTGAAGGGAGTTGGATACATTGTGATCTACTTCCGAACAACCCTTGGGTGGTCAGTGACTGTGGCAACTATGCTCAACGAGCCTTCGACGAGGACATGTTGGACGCTAAAAACCTGCATCTCAATCTCTTTCGCCATTTGGAACCACTGGACCGGAGGGCTATGGTTTGGAGAATTAGGATTAGATGGCTAGTCTAACTGAAGAAGATGATTATTTATAGGGGCTTCGGAATTACTCCAGGAGGATGTGAAGAGGTTAAAACAATGTGAATGTAGTGTGGTTTTCATGCAAATGAAGATCAAGGAGTAGTGAAGAAGCCGAAGAAAATAGGTTCCCGATGAAGAAGTAAATGGGAGAAGTGGCCTGCAGGCAGTTGATTAGACGGCTAGGTAGACTAAACAAAAAGGCTATGCGGGTAGACTAAGGAGTGGGGCCTGTCCCTGTACGTGCCCATCCTTCCAGCGCTACATGTACCACTAGCTAGTTGAGGTCACTCTTTCGAATCACCGTGGCGAGACATTTTATGATTCCTTTATTTCTGCGCCCCTCCTGACAGGTGGGACCTATGCAAACGGATAAAAAATGTGTCGTAGCTGGTTCGGATGGATATTGGCGCGTGCGTGGGAGACACAACATTCTCTAGTTAAGGAATATGCGGTTATCCTCAAAAAAGAAAAGTCCTTCACGCTTCCGCATGCACGAGAATTTGGTTCTGCTCGCAATATGGGTGATACCCGGAGGATGAAGTGAACCCAGAGGCATGCTAGCACGGGAGTACTACTCATGTTCCTACTAATCCTACTACTACTACTAGTAGTAGTAGTAGTAGTACAACTGTGTTACACTTGATGGTCAAAATACTATTATTCATCCAGTCCTCACACTGAAGTGACAAGACCCTGCGCCCGAGGTGACACCAGTCCAGGCGGCGTTTCTGGGTTACCAAAGTCAGCCTCACCTTGTGCATTGTGCAGTCACTGTCACTGCTGTTGTATAGCATGCCTCGCCTCGTCCCCCTCTCCCCTAGCACCACTCCATCTCCATCTCCATCTCCGTCTCGCCGGATATCAAGAGGTCACTCTTCATCATCTCACTGTGCCCCCGCGTACCCTCGCCTCGCTTGCCTCCCCCAGTACCACTATTCCCTCGCTAGCCGCTCCAGCACTGAAAGCCTTCTCCCTCATAAATCAAGCCCCCCAAAACCCCACCTTCCAAACTCCACCATGGCCGAACGCGAACCGCGCAGCATCCATATGATCCGCAATTGGAGAAATCTCCCCAGTGACGTCCTCGACCTCTGTTGTTCGTGTATGGATATGTTGAGCGCCCTACGGATGGCTGCATGCTCGAGGGGCATGCACACGGCCATTGTCGAAGCGAGGCCTAAGCCTTTCAAGACACCCTGCTTGCTGCTATCTGGTCTTGCGAGATTTGCTCACCATGATACGGAGGCGTACATGATGCCCCTTGAGGGAGTCCTGGACTAAGGGGTCCTCGGGCATCCGGCCTGTTATCCATTGGGTCGGACTGATGGGATGTGAAGACATGAAGGCCGAAGACTATACCCGTGTCCGGATTGGACTCTACTTGGCGTGGAAGGCAAGCTTGGCAACCGACTATGTAGATTCCCTCTGATGTAACCGACTCCATGTAACCCTAGATCTCTCCGGTGTCTATATAAACCGGAGAGCGTAGTCAGGATATAGACATACACATTACCATAGTCATACAGGATAGACTTCTAGGGTTTAGCCATTACGATCTCGTGGTAGATCAACTCTTGTAACACTCATACTCATCAAGATCAATCAAGCAGGAAGTAGGGTATTACCTCCATAGAGAGGGCCCGAACCTGGGTAAACATCGTGTCCCCCGTCTCCTGTTACCATCGATCCTAGACGCACAGTTCGGGACCCCCTACCCGAGATCCGCCGGTTTTGACACCGACATTGGTTCTTTCATTGAGAGTTCCACTGTGCCATCGTCAAAAGGTTTTGATGGCCCCTTCAATTGTCGATGATGACGCTGTCCAAGGAGAAACCTTTCTCCCCGAACAGATCTTCGTGTTCGGCGGCTTCGTACTGCGGGCCAACTCGCTTGGCCATCTGGAGCAGATCGACAGCTGCGCCCCTGGCCATCAGGTTAGATTCGGAAGCTTGAACTACATTGTGGACATCTGTGGGGACTTGATCTTCGACGGATTCGAGACCGCGGCAATCGCTCCCCGCTGCCCCGATGGACATGGCTTAAACCTATCATCGGGCCGCATCCAGGAGAGAGCTCCTGCAGCAACTCTGGCCTTAGATCCGGAGCAGATCACATCCCCCGAAGATGGGAAGCTTAACCCCATCACGGGGGCTGCCGATTCTACGGCGTTGGAGCCGCTCGCAGATTCCACTACGTATGGCATCTGCATCAACGGAACCCCGGACTCTTCTCCGGCGTCGAGTTTCGAACCCGGCGAATCCGCGGATACCGAACTCAATCGGTTATCGATCTTCAAGTTCAGCGCCGCACATGTCTTCCAACACTCGCCCATGGGCAACGTACTAAACTCACTAAAAAACCTATCCCTGGCAGGCGACTCGCCGCCGAACTAAGTTCGGTTCGAACTTGCGGCGGATGATGGAGAATCTTGCTTCCCACCAGCCGCCCACTTCATAGCCACTGTCGAAGACCCAACCAACACGCTTGACCCTGGCTCCGAGGACATCGACGGTATGGACAACGATGAGGGGCAAGGCCAGGACTAACTACCCGCTAGACGCGGGATGGCCACTTCATGGTACGACGTGTGTATGGTAGACACACCCAACAACGCTCTCGACGATGACAAGGAGGACACAGTTGAGGATAAAACTCCTGGTACACAGTCCGAACACCGGCGCGCCCTGCACCGCTCTAAGTCACGTCGCTCAAGAGAAAACAATACTAGCACCGGAGAAGATAACACTCCGGACAATGAAGACCCTGTCGAGGTAGGATCCGAACAGGACGAACAGGAAGGCGGGCAAGACAGCCCTGATGAACAGGCCACATATGGAGACTCGGAGGATAGCAATTATCTCCCACTCTCCGAGGAAGAGGAGATCCTCGGCAACGAGGATTTTATCGTGCCTAAGGAACCTCTTGAGCAGGAGCGCTTTAAACGCCGGCTCATAGCCACTGCAAGGAGCCTAAGGAAGAAGCAGCTGCAGCTTCAAGCGAGCCAAGATTTGCTCAATGATAGATGGACCGAGGTCTTGGCCGCCGAAGAATATGGCCTTAGCGGCCCAGAAAAAATCCACCCCAAGAGTAGGTGGCTCCCTCAATATGATGGCAGGGCGTTGTAGCCAACACCACCATCGAATAATGCGGTAGGCCGACCATAGTTCGGTCCGGATAAAGCAGCAGCCCAAGCAGAGCAGCATACCAACCCATCCGGCCGTCAAAACAAGAACAAAATAGCTCGGGGGAATACTCGCGACATCCAACAAGACCTGGAGGGTAGAACAAGACACACAAAATCAATATACAGATCGCGGGGACATGCCCCGACCGGTGATGATGGTTACCTATTCGAACACAACAAAGCCAACCACGCCCGGTCCGAACACCGTAAACGGAGTCCGCTGGAGGTTCTTCATATAGTGTCCCAACACAAAGGAGCCGCACAGCCTCTCTGCTTCACTGACGAGGTAATGGAGCATGAATTTCCAGACGGGTTTAAACCCATTAACATCGAGTCATACGAGGGAACAACAGATCCCGCAGTATGGATTGAGGATTACCTCCTCCATATTCACATGGCTCGCGGAGACGACCTTCATGCCATTAAATACCTACCTCTCAAGCTCAAAGGGCCAGCTCAGTACTGGCTAAACAGTTTGCCAGAAAATTGTCGGGTGGTTGGTGCGACATATGCCAAGGGATGGCTTATCATTGTGGGAGCCAATAAAACGTCGCCGGTGCCTGGAAACGGGATGAGGCGAAGACATGCACGCCGGCGAATCTTACCCAGGTTCGGGGCTCTCCGAGGAGATAACACCCCTAGTCCTGCTCTGCGGGGTCTCCGCATGATCACTAGATCGATAAAGGGTAGCTACAATCGCTCCTAGAGCTGTTGGGATCAAGGGAGAAGAAGAACAAGGCTAGCTCTTGCTTCTCTCTATCTATGGTGTGTGTGTGTGTGCTATGCTTGGAAGCCAAACATGCAGAGTGCGAACCCTTTGCATGGGTGCTCCGGGGGGTTTATATAGGCCTACCCCCCGGGGGTACAATGGTAATCCGACTGGGATCTGGTCCCAGCCGTCAGTGTCTACGCTCGCCGGCTTCTCCGCCGGCTGCTGGGTCCCGCCGGCTGCCGGCTACTTGGTCGACAGGCCGGTCCCACCGCCTAGGGTTTTGTCGGCGGCTGCTTACTGTAGCCGCGCCTCTGATGATGAGGGCTTTGTCGAGGTGAGCGTGGCTACAGTGGGCCGCCTCGGGGGCTATCACTGTAGCCTCACCTCGTCTTGTCTCCTTAATGGGGCTCCTGCTTCGAGGAGGGAGTAGCCGGCTTCTGGAGGCCGGCTATACCCTTGGCCGACTAGGAAAAGCCGGGCCGCCTTCACGCCTCTCTCCGGCTGAGGGGGCCCGCAGTCCTTGGGTCGTACAGGAATGGGTCGTGGATGACGTTGAGGCCAGCGTGGCTACAGTGCCGAGCCGCACGAGAGACGTCTGTCCCGTACGGCCTCCTGTAGCCATGCCCGCCTCGGGCTTCGGGGGTAGTGGGCCGCACTGTGGCCACGCCCCGTCACGTCGCCGTTATGTGGGAGTGGTTGCGGTCTTGGCCGGCTCCTAGGAGTCGGCGTCCTCCTTGGCCGGCTTCTTGGAGTCGGCCACCCCATAGTCGTCCTAGGGAGGAGTCGGTGAGGCTGGGTCGCCTTCCGGGAGTCGGCTTTAGTGGCAGCCGGCCGGGGAAGGCGGCCCAAATGCTTGGAGTGCTTGAAGGCCCAAAGGCCTGATAAATTTTCTGAAGAGCCAGGGGTAGTCGGTTAGGCTACCCGTGGCCATTTACTCCGACAGTAGTCCCCGAAGCTGATTGGGCTTCGAGGTGGAGTGGTGTTCGAGAAGCTCAATCAGCTTCCTATCATGACAAGCCGGCAGCTGGGAGCCGGCCTTGGTCAGGCGCGCCGCCTTTAGTCGAATTCTTCTGGAGTCGGGGGGCGGGAACCCGCAGGCACGCGCATCGGGCCGCGGGCCGGCCTCGGGCCGTTGGCGTGCCACGTGGCCGGAAAGCCTGCCAGCCCACGCGCGTGACGGGACGTCGCCGCAGGGAGGGGGCCCGCCACGTCCGCGCCCCGGCCCAGGCGCGGATCCTTTGTATCCCGAAACCGCCCGCACGTTCCGTGCGGCAGTTTCGGCTCGCACTTATGCGTAATAAACGCGAGACGTGGGGGGAGTGGGCGCAGTTAATCCCACGTCTCCCCCCACGTCCGGCCTCTTCGGCCGCGTGAGGCTATAAGTAGGGGGAGGTGGAGGGCGGCAGGCCCTCGCACGCTCCTCCTACTTCCACCGTCTTCTTGCCTTGCTCGTTCTTGCGACAGCGCCTCGCCGCCGCGCTCTTCCTCCGCACGCTCCTCCGCCGCCGTGCTAGCTTCCGCTATGCCTCCCCACGTAGAGCAGCTTGGCGGGGATTGGGATGGCTCCATCGTCCATAACGACCACATCGACTTCCTCCGCGACACCCGGCGTCTGCCCAGCGCGGACAAAGTGGAGGTCCGCCTCGCGCCGGAGAAGGAAATCAGGCCGGCGCCGCGGGATGGCGAGCGGGTGGTCTTCCGCTCGCACTTCCTGCGCGGCTTCGGCCTGCCAGTGAGCGCCTTCTTCCGCTCCTGGCTGGACTTCTATCAGCTCCAGCCGCACCACCTCACCCCCAACGCGGTGGTGCTGCTGTCGGCCTTCGTCACCCTGTGCGAGGGCTATCTCGGCGTCCTCCCCACCCTCGAGCTCTGGGGGGAGTTCTTCCAGTCGAAGCTGGGTACGCGCAGCAAGGGCGTGCCGGCCCACACTGGCGCCTTCATCGCGTCGCGGAGATCGGGCGCCGACAACCCCTTCCCCGTCATCACGCTGATCCAATCGGTGAAGAAGTGGCAGAAGTCATACTTCTACGTGCGGAACATCGCTCCACGGGGCGACTACATCAACCTGCCGGCTTACGTAGCCGGCCCACCGGCGGGGAGGCTGCCCCAGTGGTCCTTCCGGGCGGTGACGCTGTCGCAGGGAGGAAACGCCGCCATCGCCCGCCTGCGGGTGATGGTCCAGTCGGAGGGCCTGACGGGGCCCGACCTCCTGGCCGCGTTCGTCACGCGCCGGGTCCTCCCGCTCCAGAGCCGGCCTCATCTGATCTGTCAGATGAGCGGCCAGCTCGATCCGAGCCGGATGTGCACCAAGGAGATGCCGCAGCCCGACGCCGCCGACATGGTGAACTACCTCGCCAACTGCCAGCTTTCCGACGACTGGCAATTCGGCAAGGAGCCGTACAGCCGCGCCAATCCTCCGCCTACGGTACGCTCTCCTTCTCTTTTCTCTTTCTCTCTCTCAGCTTTGTCGCCGAGTTCCTCTGGGCCGACTCTAACTCAGTCGGCTTGCTCTTTTGACAGAATCCTCTGCTTCGGCCGGCCGGTGGAGCGGACGTGGAGCGCCGCTTTGTCCCCGACCGGACCGAGCACGACCAGGAGGACCCCGATCTGGGAGCGGTCCATATGGAGGACGCCGCTGAGCCGGCCGGCGGCCAAGCCGGCGGCGAAACAGGCGGCTCCGGGTTCACCGCTACCTTCGAGGACTGGCCGGACGAGGACGAAGCCGAAGCCGTCCCGCATCGCCAGCCGGCGTCCGGACGCGGCGCGGGCTCCTCCGGCGCGCAGCCTGTTCGGGGTAGAGGCCAGAAACGTCGCGCCACCCAGGGCATGTTCGGTAGCCGGACGAAGAAGCCCAGGGGTGGGGCGGCGGCCACCAGGCGGGAAGAGGCGGCCGCGAAAGCGGCTCGCTTCCGCAAAGTGGTGAAGCAGCCGCAGACTGTGTCGGCGTGAGTTTTCTCTCTTTTTGTACTGTCCTTCTTTCTTTCTTTTGGTGGTTCTTGAATCTTTGTCTTCTTTTTCAATGGTCAGAGCTCCGCTATCACTTGAGCGGGCGGCTGCCGGCTCCGTCGTCGAGTCGCCAGGGGGCTCTGGGAGCACCACCCGCCGCGTAGATCCCCGCTCCGCCCTCCTGGAGGCGACGGAAAGGAACGCGCGGGAGGCGCGGGAGGAGCAGGAAGCGCGGGAGGCGGAGGCACGGAGGGCAGCCGCCGCCCAGGCAGCTCGGGAGGAGGAGGCGGCGAAGGCGCTCGCCGAGGCCGCAGCCAAGGCCCAGGCAGAGGCCGAGGCCGAGGCGGCGGCAGGGGAGGCTTGATGGTCACCCCCCTGCGCACCATGGCGCCCGGGGACGTGGATCCCTCGCCAGGGGGAGCCAGCGGTTCCCAGCCGGGGCTGGGAGGAAGCGGCGACGACGTCGTCATCTTGGGGGAGGCGCCGGGGCCGACTCCTCCGACTAGGGCGACCCAAGGCCGCCAGCCTGAGCCTGCGCCCGCACAGTCGGCGGGGGCGAGCCGGCCGCGGGGCTGAGGTGGCGGTCCGGGTTCCGCCAAGCCGGCGTGCGGGAAGGCCGCGGCTGAACCGCAGAAGGCTGCGTCGGAGCCACAGCCGGCCGTGGGCTCCAGCTCGTCGGCCCGAGACGCGGAGGCGGCCAGCGCTACCTCGGGGTGGACGCCGGGCGGAGGGACAGCGGTGGTGAACGTCGCTGCACAAGACGTCCGGACCCGGCTGCAAAGCCAAGCCGCGGCGCTGAGGCAGTTCACCGATGAATTCCTCGCCACGCGGGCAGCCATCCGGGTTAGTATTCTCATCTTGTTCTTTCTTGATCTTGATTTCTCTCGTGGGGGCGCGTCAGCGCACCCACTGGGTGTAGTCCCCGAGTTCCGAGTCGGCTGCTGAGCAGGCGGCTTGGAACTTCTTGGAGATTTTGTTTTTGCTGCTTTTGTTCTCACGTCGGTCTTCTGTCCGTCTTGCAGGACTACCACAACCTCCGAGCGGCCGCCTTCAACTCCCAGGCTCGGGAGCTGACTCAGAAGACCGCCGATCTCACTGAAAGCCGAGGTATGTGACTTGATCTTTATCTCATGTGGGGGCGCGTCAGCGCACCCACTGGGTGTAGTCCCCGAGATTCGGGCCGACTGCTGAGCAGTCGGCTCGGATCTTCCTTGATGATTTCTCATTGTTCTTCTTCTTCTTCTATCTCTGCAGCGGCCAACGCCAGTCTGAGGGCACAGCTGGGGGAGTCCCAGACTGCTCTTCGTGCCAAGGACGCGGAGCTCGCCGCCTTGGTGCAGGAGCGCGACCGCCTGGTCAAGAAGCTGGCCGACCAGGAGGAAGGCCACCAGGCGGCGCTGAAGGCTGCGCAGGATCGCGAAGCCACCCTCCAGGCCGAGTTCGAGACGGAGGCGGCCGGCTGGGCAGAGGCCAGGCAGACTCTGGTCTCCGGCTATGGCCAGATTGAGGACCTGGTTGACGGTAAGTCGTCTACCCCTTCATCCTTTCTTGCCATCTGCCACTTCGGCTTGTTTTTTCTGATTTTGGTGTTCTTCTTTCCTTTTCTTCTTCGCGCAGAGTACTTCCCTGGCTATTCAACTGCCGCCAACCAGGCCATCGAAGCCCGTCGCCAGGCGAAGAGGCAAGCCGGCTTCGAGATCTCGCCAACCGCCGGCCGCTCGCTGGAGGAGCAGCTCCTGGCGATCCAGGCTCGCATCCAGCCGGCTCACAGGCTGCTCCGCCGGCTTCAGCGTGCCGGGTCGCAGGTCTTGGCCGCCCTCTGGCCCGGCCAAGTGGTCCCGCGCACTCCCAGTCGGACCGCCGACTGGCTGGAGGTGGCAGTCGGCCGCTTCGAGGCTTGGAAGGCGTCAGCGGCTCGCTCCGGCGCCAGGCGGGCGCTGGAGTTCATCAAGGCCTGGTATCCCGGCCTGAACCTGGACCAGCTGGCGACCTGGCGGCAGCAAGCCGACACGGAGCTGGAGCCGGCGCGGCCGGCCATCATTCGGCGGGCTTCGGCGATCGCCGACTACACCGACACCAACGTCTTCGCCCCCGAGGTGGACGACAATGGAGTCGCCCAGCCGGAAGATTGGTTCGGGCTGGACCCGGCGTACGGCGAGGACTCGGCGGAGGAGATCGACTCCAGCGACGAGGGCGAAGAGGAGGAGGAGGAGGGTGAAGACGCCGAGCCGGCTGGTGGAGTAGCCGGCCAGCCTGACCGCGCCTCCAGCACTACGTCGCGTGCGAGTGCGTCTCCTGCCGTGGGAGGTGGTCAAGCCGGGACCAGCTAGGCGGCCACTCCTTCAGCCGGCGAGCTGCCTTCACCGACCAGCTCGGCCTCCAAGTCGCGCCTTAGTCTTCTTTCTTTTGTTTTCCTGTCTTGTTACTTTTGAACAATGTTTGGTTAAGTCTGCACAATTCCACCCACTGGGTGTATTCGAAACTTAAGTCTGTTGCCGGCCTGTGGGCGGCTTTATGTATATAAGTTATGCAATCGGTCTTTCCTTGTACTTTCGCTTTTTGTCCTTCTGCTTTTTTCCTTTGCCGCCCTCCCTTGGTTGCCGCCTCCCTAGTCAAACAGTTGCTCTGCAATCTGTAGCCGGGGAGTGCCTGGCCGATTGGGGAGGGGGAAGTACTTTTAGCTCTGCCGGACTTAAGCTAAGTTTTTTAGGAAGCCGGCCAGCCGGCTGCTGTGACAGCCGGCAGGCATATATGGAGGCCGTCTTTTTGCTATATAGGTTAGTTGTTCCTTAGCCGTTTTTCGTGTGGGCGTCCTTTCTGTCTTCTCTCTTGCTAGTCGGACAGTCAGTTCTTTGAGCTGCGACTTTCAACAAGAGAGGACTTGGGAGCCGGCGCACTACTTTGCTGACTTCGGGAAGAACTTAGAATATAGCTCAAGGCGGCCAGTCCCCGGGCCGACTAGTCGGACCCGGTGCCGGACAAGAATTCAAAATGTAATAATACATTCATGGATATGACACTCGTCATTCATAGATAAATAAAAGGCAGTCCCCGAGTACTGTTCGGGGGGCCTGTTGGTTTGTAACTTAATACAAAAGGGGTAGCGTGATACATACTGCTTTTCAGCTGTAAAATCGTCTTAGGAGGTTTGCGTTCCATGGTCGCTCCGACTCCTTGCCGGAGTCGTCTCTCTTGCGTGCTCTTGGCTTTTGCGCGTCGATCAAGTAGTAGGAGTCGTTGCCGAGTGCCTTGCTGACGACGAAGGGGCCTTCCCAAGGGGCCGAGAGCTTGTGCTGGCCGGCTGTTCGCTGGATCAGCCGGAGCACAAGGTCGCCCTCTTGGAAGGATCTTGGCTTGACCTTGCGGTTGTAGTAGCGGCGCAGGCCTTGCTGGTAGATGGCGGACCGGCTGAGGGCTAACAGCCGGCCTTCTTCCAGTAGGTCGACGCCGTCTTCTCTTGCTTCTTTGGCTTCCTCCTCCGTGTACATGGTGATCCGAGGCGAGTCGAACTCGATGTCTGTTGGGATGACAGCCTCGGCACCGTACACAAGGAAGAATGGAGTGAAGCCGGTTGACTTGTTGGGTGTAGTGCGCAGACTCCAGAGGACAGCCGGCAGCTCTTCGAGCCAGCAGCCGGCCGATCGCTCCAGTGGTACAACCAGTCGGGGCTTGATGCCGGAGAGGATAAGTCCATTTGCTCGCTCGACCTGGCCGTTTGACTGCGGGTGGGCAACGGACGCTAAGTCCAGTCGGATGCCCTGTGTCGCGCAGAAACGTGCCAGTGCGCCTTTGGCGAAGTTCGTGCCGTTGTCGGTGATGATGCTGTGCGGCACGCCGTACCGAGTAGTGATGTCGGTGATGAATGTCACGGCAGTCGGCCCGTTCAGCTTCTTAATCGGCTTGGCTTCGATCCACTTTGTGAACTTGTCCACAGCAACGAGTAGATGTGTCATGCCACCGCGGGCTGTCTTGAAAGGGCCCACCATGTCCAGTCCCCAGACGGCAAAAGGCCAGGTGAGGGGAATGGTTTTGAGGGCAGAAGCCGGCAGGTGTTGTTTGGAACTGAAGACTTGACATCCTCTGCAGCTCTTGACTATTTCTTTAGCATCCTCCAAGGCAGTCGGCCAGAAGAACCATGGCGGAAAGCCTTGGCCACGAGGGATCTTGAGGCGGCGTGATGGCCGCATTCGCCTTGGTGGATGTCTTTGAGGATTGCCACTCCTTTTTCTGGCTCGACGCAACGCTGGAAGACTCCAGTGACGCTGCGCTTCACAAGCTCCCTGTTGATTATTGTGTATGCTGCGGCTCGTCGTTGCACTAGTCTTGCTGCGATCTCATCAGCCGGCAGCTCTCTGCTGACTAGGAACTTGAGGATGGGCTGGGCCCATGAGGGAGCTGTGACTTCTTCTGCTGTTAATGTGGCCACCATGACTCGGGTGGGTGGGTTGGGTGTTGCATTGGAGTCGACCACCGCTTCTTGTCGTTGCAGTCCCGGCCTGTGCAGTCCCCGGGCCGGGTTCTGAAGTCCCTGGGCCGGGTGCGACTACGTCAGTCCCCGGGGCAGTCGTCGAAGTCCCCGTGCCGCCTGCGGGATTTCTTGAGCCGGATCCGGCTGTTTCTGGCGCAGGCGGTACGAAGATGGAATCCGACTCTGGAGACGGCTTGATGGACGGCTTGAGGAGGCGCTGGAGGGAGACGCCAGTCGGTATGGCTTGTCGGGTGGAGCCGATCCGTGCTAGGGCATCTGCTTGGTCGTTGTCGGCCCTTGGCACGTGAAGGAACTCGCACCCTTCGAAGTATCCGCTCATCTGCTGGACGAGGAAACGGTAGCTTGCCATGTTTGCGTCCTTGGCGTCCCAGTCGCCAGATGATTGCTGGACCACCAAGTCTGAGTCGCCGTAGCACAGGATCCGGCGTATGCCGAGTTCTTTGGCTAGCCGGAGCCCATGTACGAGCGCCTCGTACTCGGCCACGTTGTTGGAGGCGGCGAAGTGGATCTGCAGCGTGTACTTGAGCTTGTCGCCTTTGGGAGAGGTGAGGACGATGCCGGCTCCCAAGCCGGTGCGCATCTTGGACCCGTCAAAGTGCATCCGCCAATGGGTAGAGTCGGGAGCCGGCGGTAAGTACTGGGTCTCGGCCCAGTCGACGAGGAAGTCGGCCAATGCTTGCGACTTGATGGCGGTGCGGGGTTGATAGAAAATCGTGTAGGGCGCCAAGGCAATGGCCCATTTGGCCACCCGGCCGGATGCATCCCGGCTGCCTATGATCTCGGCGAGCGGGGCAGTGCACACGACCGTGATGGGGTGCTCTTGGAAGTAGGGCTTCAATTTCTTGGCAGCGAAGTACACCCCATAGCACATCTTCTGGTAGTGCGGGTAGTTTTGCTTTGAGCTGGACAGTACTTCGCTGAGATAGTAGACCGGCCTCTGGACCAGCTGGGCTCGGCCTTCCTCCGGGCGCTGGACCACAACAACAGTGCTGACGACTCGGCTTGTCGCGGCGATGTAGAGGAGCATGGGCTCCTTCTCAGTCGGCGCAGCCAGGACAGGCGGAGTGGTCAACATTTTCTTCAACTCATGGAAGGCTTGGTCGGCTTGATCATTCCACTCAAAGTGAGTGGACTTCTTCATGAGTCGGTACAGGGGGAGAGCCTTCTCTCCTAGTCGGCTGATAAAACGGTTCAGGGAGGCTAAGCAGCCAGTGAACTTCTGCACATCTCGCAGCTTGGTGGGAATCTCCATCCTCTCGATGGCTTTGATCTTGACAGGGTTGCACTCAATGCCGCGTTCGGAGACCAGGAAGCCTAGCAGCTGGCCGGCTGGCACTCCGAACACGCACTTCTCGGGGTTGAGCTTGATCTGGAATCGGCGCAAGTTGGCAAATGTTTCCTTCAGGTCTTCCAGCAAGGTACCGCGCTTCTCTGTCTTCACCACAATGTCGTCTACGTAGACGTGGGCATTTCTGCCGAGTTGTTTCAAGAGACATTTCTGCATGCAACGCTGAAAAGTGGCACCGGCGTTTCTCAAGCCGAATGTCATTGTCAGGTAGCAGAAAGCTCCAAAGGGTGTGATGAAGGCAGTCTTCAGGCGGTCAGCCGGGTCCAACTTGATCTGATGATACCCTGAGTATGCATCCAAAAAACTTAACAGCTCGCATCCGGCTGTGGAGTCTATCACTTGGTCAATCCGTGGCAAAGCAAACGGATCCTTTGGGCAGGCCTTGTTCAAACTTGTGTAGTCTATACACATGCGCCACTTGTTATTCTTCTTCAAAACCAGAACTGGATTGGCAAGCCATTCTGGAAAGAACACTTCCATGATGAAGCCGGCTGCAAGGAGCCGGGCTATCTCTTCTCCCACGATTCTTCGCTTCTCTTCTGATAGTCGGCGGAGGGGTTGCTTGACCGGCTTCGCATCAGCTCGGACATGTAATTTGTGCTCGGCGAAATCCTTCGGGACACCCGGCATGTCCTTTGGGGACCATGCAAAGATGTCTCGATTCTCACGGAGGAAGTCGGCGAGCTCGCCTTCCTATTTACTGTCCAAGTTCGCCCCAATCACGGCGAACCTCTCCGGGTGCTCCGGGTCTAGAGGTATCTTCCTCGTCTCTTTTGCAGGCTGGAAGGAGCCCTGCGCATCACAGTCCTTGGGGTTGGGGAACAAGGCCGGCTGCTTGCCGGCCATGGCCACAACCCGTTCCAACATCTTCTTCTCTTCTGCCACCACGAGGGACTCGGCCAGCCGGCTGCTGGCCATGGCACACTCGATGGACTTCTTGTAGTCGCCGGCTACCGTGATGATCCCCTTCGAGCTCGGCATCTTCATCTTCAGGTAGGCATAGTGGGGCACAGCCATGAACTTGGCCAAAGCAGGTCGGCCAAGTAGTGCATGATAGGGGCTCTCCAAATCCACCACCTCGAACCATATTGCTTCCCGGCGAAAGTGATCTTTGTCTCCGAAGAGAACATCCATTTTGATCTTGCCGATTGGAGAGCAAGATAGGCCGGGTACGATACCATGGAAGACGGTGCGGCTCGGCATGAGCTGCTTTGCTTTGATGTTCAGCTTGTCCATGGTATCGCGGTACAGTATGTTGATACTGCTTCCGCCGTCTATCAGGACGCGGGAAAATCTGGCAGCTCGCCTCTCCGTCGCAAGGGTGACGTCCAAGACCATAGCATAGGAGCCAGGCGAAGGCATCACCTCTGGGTGGTCGGCCTGGCTCCAGCTGATGGGCTTTTCCGACCAGTGCATGAACTCGGCGGTGCTAGAGGCGACTGCGTTTACTTCTTGGTGCTGCCGGCGTCGGCTGCGCTTGTCGTCGACTTGGCTTGTGAAGACGACGTAGGCGTCGTGCGCTTCGGGGAACTCGTCTTGGATGGCGCCGACTGCCGGCCGGGCCGCCGGCTGCTGGGGAGCTGGAGGCGGCGGGCCGGGAGGCGGAGGCGGCACCATCCCTTCGCCCTTGGTGATGCGGGTGAGCCAGTGGCATTTCCGTGTTGTATGGTTGGACGGCTTCGCGCCGCTGTGGAACTTGCAGGGAGCATCGAGTGCTTGTTCGTAGGAGAAGACGGCTGCCAGGGCGGCCGGCCACCCTTCTTCTTGGGAGCGGGCCGCTCTTCGGGCTGCTCGTCTTCAATGGTGGCCACCTGCCGACTGGAGGAAGTCGGCATGGGGCCCTTGCGCTTGTGGTCGTTCTGGTAGGGGCGCCGGTTAGGGTCGCCAGCCGGCGTCTTGGGAGCCGGAGCAACTACTTTCCCCGAGGCGTCCACTCGGAGCTCGGTCTTCATGGAGGAGTCGGCCGTGGCATATTTGTCGGCGGTGATCAGCAACTCATCGAGGGTAGCCGGCTCGTCGCAGAGGAGTCGGTGCTTGAGGAGGGTGCCCTCTCGGCACCCGGCAGTGAAGTACTCGATGGCCTGGACCTCGTGCACTCCCTCGCAGGAGTTGCGGAGCTCGGCCCATCGCGTGAGGTAGTCGCGGGTCGACTCGTTGGGCCCCTGGACGCAGAGGGAGAGCTGGCGAGGCTTGGGAGGCCGCTTGTAGGTGCTGGTGAAGTTGCGGACGAAAACTTCGGTGAAGTCCAGCCAGCTGTTGATGCTGTAGGGCTTGAGGCTGTTGAGCCATGTGCGCGCCGTGCCTTGCAGCATCAAGGGGACATACTTCATGGCGACGCGCCGGTTGCCGTTGGCGATGCTGACGGCTGTGGAGTAGTCGATGAGCCAATCTTCCGGCTTCACCGAGCCGTTGTACTTGGGCGTGTCTCTGGGAGCGAGAACCCTTTGGGAAGGGCTCGTCGCGGATGCGGGGGCCAAAGCATGGCGGGCCGACATCGTCTTCTTCTTCTAACGCCAAGGATCGAGCAAGGCGGTCGATCCTGTGGCGGGCGTCGTTCTCGCCGACTCCTTCTCGGCGGCCGAGTCGGTCGCCAAGAGTCGGATGGGTGACAGGCGGTGGAGTGAGGCGTCTTTCTCTTCGAGGCGGGGGAGGAGGCAGGTTTCCTTGGTGTTCAACCGCCCGAGGGCGGCCATCCGCGTCGCGCTCGATAGTGATGCGAGTCCGGCTGCGGCTGGCAGCCGGCTCCTTGTCTTTCTTCTGGCGCGCACCGCTCGCAGTCGGCGAGCGGGACGTCGCGGCGTGCTCCCGGCGCGGGGGATGGCTATCAGCTCGGGCGCCGGCTTCGTGCCGTTCTGCGGCCGCGTCGATCAGCTGCTGGATTCGTCTTGTCATGTAGGGGAGCTCATCAGCTCCCAGCCCATTGAGCTCCTCTGCAGCCTCCTGGGCGGCTCGCAGATTCTCGAGCGGGGTGGCGTAGACGGGGCGATCTGCGCCCAGCATGCTGGCAACGACTGCGCCGCGCTTCTGCACGAAACCGGCTCGGCTCGGGCCGCTAGGCGGCGGCGTCCCGAAGGCGGCGCGGTCAACTTCGCGCTGGTGGGCCTCGGTGAGGCGTCTCATCGAAGCTATCTTCTTGCCCTCCGCGATGAGGGCAAGGCGGCGTGCCTCCAGGGTCTCGGCGTCGGTGTCGGCCGGGATGGGGACGGAGAGGTCGTGCATCGCCGCTTGCTGAGCGTCGCGGGCGTTCTCGCCCGAGTTGGAGACGTGGCTGATGACCAGCACTTCGGTGACAGCGCTGCTGCCGCTGTCAGCTCGAGGGAGTGGGTCGTCGAAGATCACCACGTCGGAGGGGTAGGCGTCGAGCGACGCGGTGTCGGAGTCGACGAGCATCGGGTCGGTGGAGCCGACAGACTCCATGTCCGCAGCAGGCTCGCTGGAGACGTGAAGTTGGTCGAGGAGGCTGACGAGGCGGCTCTCGGGGTAATCGGTGCCTGCGTCGGACGCAGGCTCGTCGGAGATGCGAGTCTCGCCGAGCAGATCGGCGAGGCGGCTCGCTGCGCAGGTGTCGTCGACGCCTTGCAGCATGTCGGGGCAAGCGACATCGGGCGCAGCAGGCTGGCTGCGCTCGCGGGGAAGGAAGAGGGTTCCCGTCCAGAACAGGTCTCCGGACGACGGTGCACCTGGCCCCACGGTGGGCGCCAAATGTCGGGTGGTTGGTGCGACATATGCCAAGGGATGGCTTATCATTGTGGGAGCCAATAAAACGTCGCCGGTGCCTGGAAACGGGATGAGGCGAAGCCATGCACGCTAGCGAATCTTACCCAGGTTCGGGGCTCTCCGAGGAGATAACACCCCTAGTCCTGCTCTGCGGGGTCTCCGCATGATCACTAGATCGATAAAAGGTAGCTACAATCGCTCCTAGAGCTGTTGGGATCAAGGGAGAAGAAGAGCAGGGCTAGCACTTGCTTCTCTCTATCTATGTGTGTGTGTGTGTGCTATGCTTGGAAACCAAACATGCAGAGATGCAAACCCTTTGCATGGGTGCTCCGGGGGGTTTATATAGGCCTACCCCCCGGGGGTACAATGGTAATCCGACTAGGATCTGGTCCCAGCCGTCAGTGTCTACGCTCGCCGGCTTCTCCGCCGGCTGCTGGGTCCCGCCGGTTGGTGGGTCCCGCCGGTTGCCGGCTACTTGGTCGACAGGCCGGTCCCACCGCCTAGGGTTTTGTCGGCGGCTGCTTACTGTAGCCGCGCCTCTGATGATGAGGGCTTTGTCGAGGTGAGCGTGGCTACAGTGGGCCGCCTCGGGGGCTTATCACTGTAGCCTCACCTCGTCTTGTCTTCTTAATGGGGCTCCTGCTTCGAGGAAGGGAGTGGCCAGCTTCTGGAGGCCGGCTATACTCTCGGCCGGCTAGGAAGAGTCGGGCCGCCTTCACGCCTCTCTCTGGTTGAAGGGGTCCGCGGTCCTTGGGCCGTACAGGAGGGGGTCGTGGATGACGTCGTAGATAGCGTGGCTACAGTGCCGGGCCTCACGGGAGGCATCCCTCCCGTACGGCCTCCTGTAGCCATGCCCGCCTCGGGCTTCGGGGGTCGTGGGCCGCACTGTGGCCATGCCCCGTCAGGTCGTCGTTATGTAGGAGTGGTTGTGGTCTTGGCCGGCTTCTAGGAGTTGGCATCGTTCTTGGCCGACTTCTTGGAGTCGGTGAGGCTGGGTCGCCTTCCGGGAGTCGGCTTTGATGGCAGCCGCCTGGGGAAGGCGGCCCAAATGCTTGGAGTGCTTGAAGGCCCAAAAAGGCCTGATAAATTCCTGAAGAGCCAGTGGTAGTCGGTTAGGCTACCCGTGGCCATTTACTCCGACAAAAATTCTATTGGCAACTGGGAAGATTTGGCAGACGCCTTTCGAGACAACTTCCAAGGAACATATGTCCGGCCACTAGATGGCGATGACTTGAGTCATATTGTCCAGGAGCCCGGCGAGTCAGCCAGGGAGCTCTGGACTAGGTTCTTAGTCAAAAAGAACCAAATTGTCGACCGTCGGGGCGCAGAAGCCCTCGCGGCCTTCAAACATAACGTCCGGGATGAATGGCTAGCGCGTCACCTCGGCCAGGAAGGACCCAAATCCATGATAGCCCTTACCGCTCTAATGACTCGCTTTTGTGCGGGAGAAGACAACTGGCTCGCTCATAAAAGCAACAACGCCAGCGACCCGGGCACTTCCGAAATCTGAGACGGCAACGGTAAGCCACAACGAACCAAAGACAACAGTCGCAATAATACTGAAAGATTATGCGACACAGCGGTCAACGCCGGATTTCAGAATCCAAAACCCGGTCAACGGAAGAAGCCACTAAAGGCAAACAAGGATGGACCATCCACCCTTGATAGGATATTGGACCGGCCTTGTCAGATTCACGGTCACCCTGATAAGCCAGCTAATCATACCAACAGAAACTATTGGGTCCTCAAGCAGGCAGGCAAGCCTAACGCCGATCACAAGGGGAGGAGGCCACCAGGCGATAAAGATGACGGAGCGGCTCGCCAGCCGAACACCAGGGGCCAAAAACAGTTTCCCTCTGAAGTTCGATCACTCCCGGAATAGAAATAGCAGTTCGGTTTCCGCCACCCACCTACTATACTGGCAAGATTTACACCACGCGTACATCACTACGCACTCAAGATACCATGGGCATCGGTGGAAGCACAATACGGACAACCCTGCAAGCATTCCCGTAACGTTTTTATCTGCTTTCCTTATTTTTCTATATCATCTCTTACAAACAGGTGACCAACAGGGCAGCATCTACAACGGACTCTATCGGAGTTCGGATCCGTACACTCACCTAAGGGGCTACTTCCGTTAAGGATTCCTCTCCCCGAGGACGGGCGGCGCGGACGTGCGACAGGAGGTCCAAAATAACTTTTCATAGACCGCACTCTTTATTCTGAGCCTGTACTATGCCCTATTTTCCTCTATTCCCGACCCCATGCATGTCAAATAGCCGGGTTTGTGGTTTCCTTTATATATATATATACATAAATTTATCATTGGCATATTGCTCCGCTCCCAGTAAACCTCATCCGAACTAATCTTTCATACTCTTTCAACAATGAGTACGGCCTCAACGGCTGCCTTACAGATGCACCTCGGCATACCCTGCGAGGGGCTCGGTATGGGAACGAATGAGTTGCCAGTAAAAGTCCAAACAGCTCTATAGCGTACTTCGGCGTCGCAAGTTTAGCCTTATATGCATCAGCTCGGAATCATTGTCTTGGGTCAATAGTTGGATTGCCCGGCTCCTGTGCTTGCTACCCTACGTTCCGCTCTATTGGCTAGGGTAGTAAAGGGAGAACTACTGCGATTGTGCCCTGGTCTAAACCGGATGAGCACCTCAGTAGAGAAAGCCGAAAACTGACTGTCATGATGCGGCAAGAGCTGGTCAACCACTTGACGACTTCTTGGAATCCTTAGCAATCCTCCGTGTCACACGAGGGATCTTTTTCAGATCAAATATGTAAGGCACTATACGCCGCATACATACTAGGGGCTATGTCGTAGTCCCACCATAAAACTCCTATGGCTAAGTGAAAGTGTTAACGCCTTATAGTCCGATTGCCTGGTTCGCTGCATTATCACCTCCTTCACAGACCAAAAGGTTGGATAAAGAGTGATTAAATGCATTTCCGAACACCCCCGTACTTCCTACGAGGGGGCTGAAGCCGACGACTGGAAAACTTTCAGATTATATTAAAACAGCCGCACAGGAGGAATTCAAGCTTTTGAGCAAAATATAAAAATAGATCAATTATAAAATTGTCTTTTACAATTCTAATACACCTCACTCGAACATTATGTTCTTCGAGCATTGACCCTCTATCAGGCGGGCGGCTTCCAGGACGTCTTCAAAATAATGCTCTGGCTCACTACGGTCCTTGCCCTTGAGCGGACTTTTCGCCGCAACATCGACGGCCTTCATCTTCCCCCAGAACGTCTTGACTCAGGCAAAGGCCATCCGTGCACCTTCAATGCACGCCGACCGCTTCGCAACATCGATACGCGGCACCGCATCAACAAGACGATGCACCAAGCCAAAGTAGCTCTTTGGAACAAGCTCATTCGGCCACAACCGGATTATGACGTTCTTCATGGCGTCGCTAGATATCCTATGAAGCTCGGCCCATTGGGACATTTGTTCATTCAGCAATAGAGGGCGCTTTGATGCGCCAAATTGTGACCAGAAAAGCTTCTCCATTGCATACCCCTCTTGTGCTTGGTAAAATTGCGCCGCATCGGAAGAACTCTTCGGCAAGTCCAAAAATTCAGCCGGAGAACTCCAGACCTGGTTCAGCTGAGCATAGTCTGGATCGCCAAACTTAGTCTGAAGCAAAAAGGGCTTACCGGCCGCTATCTCCTTAGCCTGCTGAATCTCTTCTCGAGCTGCCCTAGATTCAGACCGAGCTTCACTCGCCTCTCGTACGGCCTTATCAAGTTCAACCATTTTGGCTTTATTCTCCTTCTCAAGTAATTCACAGCGGCTGGCAGTATTCTTCAATTCAAGCGCCAGTGCGGATATTTTCTCCTCATTTTGGCATCGAGCTGCTTGTTCGGCTCTTAGATCAGCCAATGCCTTCTCGGCAGCCGCATCACTACATCGGGCCTGCTCCTTGGCTCGGGCTAGCTCCGCCCGAAGAGCTTCAACGGCGGCAGCACCATCTGCACTTATGCACATTTCATATAAAACTCTTTTCGGCGTCAGGCCTAAATTACAAGCACATTGGTGTAAGGAATGCTCGAAATATATACCTTGCGAGTGGTCAAGACGCCTGTTGATCAATGCAATGTCGTCCTCCGCAATATCCAGTTTTGGCTATAGTTCGGCCACCTCAGTATTTCGGGTAGCCGTAGGAGGGGAGGCAGCCTGTATTCCAAGTTAAATCAAGGTTAGCACCTGAGCATATCTTTTTGATCCTCCGATCGCTTCCTTCGGAAGGCAATCCGAGTCCCAGGGGCTACGGCATATACAACAGGTGCATTCTGTCAATATTATCCAATTGGCAAAATTACATCACAAACCTCAAAACCTCTTAGAAGTCTCGTGAAGGCCTCGTTCAATCCTCTCTTCGTGGATAGAACCTTTTCGACCACCGTAACCATCAAGGCACGGTGCTCCTCTGAAATGGACGCTTGTCGCAGCATGTCCGTCAGCATTTCCGGTGCTCCGGGATCTTCGGAAACCGCTGCCAGAGTGCGGCATTCCTTTGAAGGAATCTGCTTACTTGCCTCCAGAATCGTCTCCGGCTGTAATAGTTTGGGGCCGTCATTCTTGATTCCCGAACCCTGAGTGACAGAGGCACCACCTTCGAGTAACGCCTTCTTCGTTTCCTGCACTACTTGTCAATCGGAAGGAGGCCTCCGGGATGATACCTCAAGATCATCCGCCCTGTTGGGCGAGGAGGCCGGAGAAGGCGTGTCACTCTCCATCATCTCAGGAGGAAGGTCTCCCGAGGAGGAGGACGATTGAGAAACACCAGGCGTTAACCAGCGAGGATGTACATATGTCGGATGATTACTTCGCTGATAGGAAAAGGATGAGGTATGTTTAAAGTGCCCCAGCTTCACTTACGGTTTGGCCAGAGGTTTGTCCTCATCATAAAGCTCTAAGGCAACATCGCTTGCCCGGCCCAAGCCGTCCGACGATGGCATTTTTCCTCTTTTGGAAGGTTTTCCCTCCCGACCTTCAAAAGCGGCGCTCTTCTTGCCATGAAGGGTTTCCTCTGCACCTTTGCCCTCGGGCAAAAGGTTTTCGGTTTCCCCGAACATAGCATCTAATTTATCCTCAGGACGGGGATCACCTCTGGTCCCCCTATCCTCACCCCCCCTCTGCAGACACCTGGTACGGTGTCGGAGTCAGCATTCTCGTCAGCAGGGCAGACGCAGAATCTTTGGGGAGGGGTGCCGGTGTCACGACCGGTTTTTCAATAAATAATTATTGAGAAACCAATCCCTGTTACGGACCAGCGAGGAAGAATTCCTTCTCACTGATAGACAATACATTGGTCACAGAAGAAAAATACCAGGAGTACTAAATATAATACAAAGTTGAGCAGAGACTGCCCAACAATTTATTACAAGCACGCCGATAAAACAACACGGCGGATAGGGTAGCAAACTACTAACTCACGATAATAACGGTGGTGGAAATATCACTGCAAAGCGAGTGACATGACTCCAGAGTACTACAACTCTTCGAGCGTCGGAGTGAGGCTCGAGAATACTTATTGCGGGTGGCGGAAGCGTAAACGATACAAGTGACCAATATCCGGGATCGCGCAGGACTGACTGGGACTCCTCTAGGCGTCGGACGCGCTATCAAACTCTTCATCCAAGAGATCGCCTTCGTCAACATCTGGCCAAATCAACAAGCCAGGTGAGTACTATGAAAGTACTCGCAAGACAGTTCGGACATAAGGCATAACAAATGCAAACATGAAGCACATGAATAAGTTAACCAATGCAATCAGACATAGAGATAATAAATACTGGGTGCCAAGCGAGGGTCTGAATGACGCCTCGAGCGGAAACTGCAGAATAGTAATGCGGGTGCCAAACGAGTGTCTGAAAGACTCCTCGAGCGGAAAATGCGGAATAATAATACAGGTGCCAAACGAGTGTCTGAAAGACTCCTCGAGCGGAAAATGCGGAATAATAATACAGGTGCCAAACGAGTGTCTGAAAGACTCCTCGAGAGGAAAATGCGGAATAATAATACAGGTGCCAAACGAGTGTCTGAAAGACTCCTCGAGAGGAAAATGCGGAATAATAATGCCACAGTCGGGCGTCGGGGCGACACCACATAAAGGGCTTATAACAGAAAATAAAGACAGTACAGGCCACAGTCGGACGTCTGAGCGACATCGCATAAAGGGCTTATATTTAAAGTGAGAAATGAGTACACGCCACAGTCGGACGTCTGCGCGACGTCACATAAAGGGCTCATGTCACAACTCATTAATACAATAGCTCGGAGACAAAAATTATCACAAGCATGAGACACAAAATAAAGTTAGTCCATCAACTGGAATAACAATAAATCTGAGATTTTACCGCTTGAGCTTGTTCACCGGGGGCAAGATTTTCACACGGATAGATTTGGATGTAAAGTCTACATTCTGATCATGGACACGATGATTTGGAAAGAATTGACTCTGCAGAGTTTGTACTTAACCACAGCCAATGGATTTCAGTAGTCACGGGGACTAGTTCCGTCTACGGTGTTCTGGAAGGAACACGTCTAACCAGTACACACCCAATTTAACCATCCGAAGCCAGGGATCACCCTCGGCAACATTCAGGAAAAACCCTGAGTCGGGGAGGCTACAACCTCGCGTAGCATGGGATCAAATTTCTATACGCGCGCTATAAGGGGGAGCCCCCCCTCTCGGTCCCAACCGGAAACACCCATGCCCCCTGACCGAATGACTGGCTTTAATCCTGGGCCAAGGTACCATCATCCCGGCCTCTCTGTTTGGTGTGTACACGGAAAGAGGTTACCAACTTACTAAACCGTATCCTGGCAATGAGACATGTGGTAGCACGGAAAGGGGAAGGGATGATAACACGGCTCCAACCATGTTAACGTCGGGAAAGTCGGATGACACAAGGCTGGCATGCTACAACAGTACCACCTTGCTGCCCTTCATGTCACCACATGATTAGGCCACCTCTCATCAGAGGTCATCGCAACATTGGAACATGCGGGAAAAGATCGATAACGTGGCTCCAACCGCGTTAACGTCGAAGAAAGTCGGATGACGCAAGGCTGGCATGCTACAACAGTACCACCTTGCTGCCCTTCATGTCACTACATGATTAGGCCACCTCTCATCAGAGTTCATCGCAACTTCGGAACAACCGGGTCGTTGCCTTACAAGCAACGAGGTACTTATCGACACTTACATGCCACGCACAAACTTTCACATGAACATGCAAAACATCTGCCATATCAAATGTTCAAACATGCTTGCCTGGTTCGGAGAAGTCGGAGTCTAGCTCGGCGAAGTTCGCGGCTCCGTCCCCTCTCCCGGAACCTACGGCAATCACGAAACGGGGTACTAACGTGAAAACCAACACATGCACAGAAACTTTGCCAAATATTTTTCAAATAAATCCCATAAAAAACTAGACAAAATTTGGAGATTGACAGAAAAAGAATCACTCAAAAATACCTTTTCATTAAAAAGTTATAAGGGTTTCTGTCCAGGGACCTTTCTGTAATGAAACAGAAAAGTTCCAGGGTTTTAACTGAGAAAACAGAAAACGGTTCGTTTGGAAATGCGCAAGCGCAAGAGAGAAGACGTACTTTGCCCGAAGGCGTCAACAGAAAACGGTTCGGGGAAAATAAAACAGAGGCTGACACGCGGGGCCCGCATGTCAGGTTTGAAAGTTCGCCGGCGCCCGAAGACGGCGCTGGACGCCGGCGTCGAACCACGGCGAGTTAGGAGAAACGGAGGGTACCAAGAGCTTCAGTGTCTTCTTCCGCGTCGGTGGGTGGTGGACTCGTCCAACGGGGAGCACCACGTTGACGGCGACACTATCTCCGGCGGACGGCGGTTCGGGTGAGGTTGGGGAACTCCGGTGGAGGGCTGCAAAGTATGAATTGAGGCGCGGGTCAGAACGGGTGATGCAAGGAGAAGCGAAGAGGACCCCGATCGATCAAGCCGGTTGGGGCTGGATGAACAGGACCCCGTGGAGGGCAAGATGAACAGGACCACCCCGTGGAGGGCAGGATGAACAGTACACTGTGGAGGGCTGGATCAATAGTAGCCTGTGGAGGGGTGGTTGAACATGAGCCCGTGGAGAGGGCTGGTTGAACAGTAGCCGGTGGAGTAGCGCGCGGTGGAGGCTGGATGAACAGGAGCCCGTGGATGAACAGTCGCAGGTGGAGGCTGGACGAGGTCGACGGTGGATGAACAGTAGCCCGTGGAGGCTGGAGGGGGTCGACGGTGGAGATGAACAGTATCCCGTGGAGTCCCGTTTTGCGGTACGCCACACCCCTCCTGATGAACAGGACCCCCGTTTCGACCGTAGCGCTCCAACACAAGTCTGTTTCCTCCGTTTTGCGGTAGGCCACACCCCTCCCGATCAACAGGACCCCCGTTTCGACCGTAGGAGGTCCGTTTCCTCCGTTTTGCGGTACGCCAGACCCCTCCCGATGAACAGGATCCCGTTTCGAACGTGGCCGGTTGAACACAAGGTCGTTTCCTCCGTTCTGTGGTACGCCAGGCCTCGTTTCCATCGGCTGTTCCGTCCAAGCCCTCCCGATGAACACGACGACGCATTCCGTTCCGACCCAGCCGGTTGGCTCCCCATGAACACAACGACGACGTTGTTTCTCCGTTCCAACCCAGCCATGTACACGAGCCCTGGTCGTATGTACGTGCGAGTAGGCGTTCGAGACCTCGCCCGTATGTACGTACGTGGCCGTATTTACTTTCTTGCACCCTGGCTGCTGTACGTACGTGTACATGCTAAGTGCGAGCCGCTACTACGACACGTGCACGCCTCTACATCGACCAGTATGTATGTACACGTTCTCGACCAGAATGACAACGCTACGTACGCTTCGACTAGGTGGGTCCCGACTGTCAGGCACTTCCTTGCGTGTGAAGATGTAGCTGGTGGGTCCCAGCAGTCAGGGGGGCGGATCGTTTTTTTTTTTGCCCAGGCGCACTTCCTTGCGTGCGAAGATGTAGCTGGTGGGTCCCAGCAGTCAGGGGGAAACATTTTTTTCGTGAAATATGGTGGCCCGTCCGGTGGGTCCCCGCTGTCAGGTGGAGGAATAATTATTTTGCGTGTAATAAGGAGGCACTTCCTTGCTGCGGCCGTGGACCCAGCTGTCAGCCTCTCCGCGTACAGTCCACGTCCGATGGAAGCCGTTCCTTGACCATGTTGACCACGCCGCGCCGAGAGCACCAGGGCGGTGGACGATGGCGAGGCCTAGGAAGGGGACGATGGCGAGGCCTAGGAAGGGGACGACGCGGAGCCGGGGAAGACGCGGCAGTGGATGCCCACGCGTAGAGGAGTACGAGGGTTCACTGGTTCGCTGCGATGTGAGGCTGCCGTCACCATAGAATAACAGGGGGTGTGGGTGAGTAGAGGGATGGCGTGGCCAGTGGTGGGAATAGTAGGGGGCGGTGAGGCCTCCGCGGCAGCACAGCCGGCCACGGTAGGCAGGAGCATGCGGCACGACCGGCGCTGCTTTGGGCGGCTGGAGCAACAAGACCAGAGGTTGAAGAAGCACTACGGCCGTTGAATGGACATCGTACGGTCACTGGAGCTAGAATTGTTCATATTGACTAAGTTGACAAAGCACTCCGTCCCCGTCAACTTAGTAGGCCCACAAGTCAGCCTCCCACCAAGGTGGGTCCCAACTAGCAGGGGGAGTATTCATTTTTTTGTGCGTAATAAGGAGGCACTTCCTTACGTGCAAAGATATAGCTGGTGGGTCCGACCTGTCAGCGGTGGGAATGTTTTTTTCGTGAAATACAGAGGCCCTTCCAATGGGTCCCAGCTGTCAGGTGGAGGAATCATTATTTTGCACGTAATAAGGAGGCATTTCCTTTCGTGCGGCCGTGGACCCAGCTGTCAGCCTCTCCACGCACAGTATACTTCCGATGGTGTCGTTCGTTGACCACGTTGACCACTCCGCGCCGAGCGCATCCAAGGTGGTGGACGACGGCGAGGCCCCGGACAGCAACGAGCCGGAGATGGGAAGACGCGGGAGTAGAGTCGCAGATGGAGAGGTGTACGAGGGTTAACTGGTTCTGGTGCGGTGTGGTTCGGCAGTCAGTGGAGAAGAATAAGAGGTGTGGAGGGGTGGAGGGATGGCCTGGCCAACGGTGGAGTAGCGCTTCACAGCGAAGCGTGCTAAGCAGAGCTGCTAGCAGCAGGAGGCGGGAGCAGGTGGTCCCGGCGGCGCTGGAGGAAGAAGACGAGAGATTGAAGATGGATGCCGGTCGTTGGATGTAAATCCAACGGCTAACGATGTCAGAATCATTTGTTGACTAAGTTGACAATGACTTGCATTGGCTTCGGCCTATTGGCCCACATTTCAACCTCCAAAAATGTGGCACGTATTCAACCCATTTTTCAGAATTTACAGTCTTTTTTTTTGCGGGGTAGAATTTACAGTCCATTTGATCTCTTTTTTTTTGAATTACAGTCCATTAGCTGGGCTGGGTGAACAAATAATGTAGCGTCCATGCGGCCCATTTATGTTTTTCCTAAAAAATTACAGGCCATTTGCACTTTCTCAAAATACACGATTTTGCTGGGCTGATTCTAATTATAATGTTGGGGTGGGCGCAGCAATGTTATCAAAAAATAAATAGGGGCTGAGCATTTTGTTATATATATATATATATATATATATATATATATATTTAAATAATAAGTGATTTATTATTACATTGGTCCTTAAATCTTACCAAGCTTTTGTACACAATCACCAGGATTTTCGTTGCCAAAAAAAATCCAGGATTCTATTGTTAAGAAAATATTTTTATAAGTTAACAAGATGTGGGATATTGTTTTCTTACATATGTAAGTATCTATTAAATATATGATGACAATAACAATAATATATAATAACATATAAAATAATTTAAATATATATAATATAGTTAGAAGGGAAACATAAGTTGGACCAGGCGTTCCTATTCTTATATAGAAAAATAGAACAAACCTCTGTGTTTTCTTCAAAAAAATGCATAAATTGGGCTGCTGATGTTTCAGGAAAAATAAAACCTCGGATGGGAAGTCCATAGGCCGGTCGATACATGACGGCCCTCAAGAAAATACAAACAGCCTTATGGACCTCCCATCCGAGGTCGTGCGCTGCGCATGTTAAAAAAGAAAGCCTAGACGGGGCAGCCCAAAACCCAGCTGATACTTGCTGCCCCAGTGATAATAAATGATACCTGCAAGCTCCTCGGCTTCGTTGTGAATTTATCTCCTATAGTAACTACGTTGAAGCAACTAAAAAAAAGTAACTATGTTGACAAACCTGTGGGCCCCAATGTCAGTATAGCATTAGGAGGAAGTATTTTTCAATGAGGCACTTGCTTGCGTACGGCCATAGACCTGGTGGGTCCTGACTGTCCGCCTCTCCACGTATAGTCCTCTCCAGATTCCTCTCGTTTGTTCAGCATGTTCACAACGGCAGACAGCGGCGTCGCGGCGAGCGCACAAAGGCGCAGGAGGAGATCCGACAACCTGAGGAAGTGCCTTATTAGTAACGAAACAACTGAACTAGCCCAGTGGCCGAGTGACACTACCCGACAGATGTTCCGCCCGGGTTCGATTCCACCTGTGCAGAGAAAATATCTCCAAAATTTTTGCCTCTGCCTTTATTGACATGTGGGTCCCAATTGTCATCTACTCACACCACGTCCTACACTTGCCAAAACTTCGTCCGTCATTTTCTCTGTTTTTCGCACACTCGACATTGTGTGGGCATTTTGAAAATAGCATATCTTTTTTACCGTGCATCATATGAAGATGTGCTATGCATGAATGTTGATCAGCATTATGTTAACTGGCTGGTAGTTCCAGTTTCGACCATGAATAAAACTTCCAGCATGATGTTAACACTGTTTGAAAAGGCCGTGTTAATATAAATGCTCTACCTCTGAAAGTTGCAGTTTCTTATCTGAAACTGAACTTGGAGTTTCTTATCTGAAACTGAAACTTGCAGTTTCTTCTCTGAGAATCACATTGTCTGCACTTTTATACTCCTATGAAACTACATTTTTTATGTGCTAAAAATAGATCTCTAGAATTCATAAAATATACTTCATATGCTCAATACTGCGAATCTGAAATTCAAAAGACATTCATATCTGAAAGTACTCTCAAAATACACAACACAAAACACAATTCACAACCTGCAAATATTAACAACCCTAAGCTCCTCCTGACAATTCACAACCTGCCCGACTATTGGTCTGGGGGGCAAATCCCTCCTATTCCTCGGCGGCAGACAGCCACCCTGTGAGACGATGTGAACGGCGAGGGAGAGGATTGTGGGGAAGCGCCGTCGGGCCAACTGTTTTTCTCCTCTTGCAGTTGGGTTCGGTCGACGAAGACTCCACCGGCTCGCTCTGGCACGTCACCCTCACAAACGGCACCCTGTAGATGCTCGATCCTTCAATCTCTGGTGGATGCTCCATCTGGGATCGATACTCCCACCACCGCTCCCTCACGATCGGATTTGGTGAATCTGTTTGCTCCATGGCCCAGAGGAGCAGCTCTATGTACTCCCGTGTGACTCCCTCCGGGAGTATTGCCGCCTTTTCGCTCTGTTGCAGATATTTGGCCGTGGATGTCGCCGTCGCCGCTAGTTGGTCCTTGTTGTCAAACCAAGACTGTATCTCCAACATCCTAGCTAGCTTCACAGGGTCGCCGTCTGCGATCCTCACGTATCGGTTGTACTCCTCCATCGATCTCCTTCTCCACAGCACCTTCACTCGCCGGCGGTGGTTTTTGAATGGAAGAGGAGAGGAGCAACACTGGTTTTGGTTTAGAACGGGAGAGGAGCGACGCTGGTTTTGGATTGGAACGGGAGAGGAGGGGCGGTGGTTTTGAAATGGAAGAGGAGAGGAGCGGCGCTGGATTTAGATTGGAACAGGAGAGGGGCGGCGGTGGTTTAAGAGGAGAAGAGCAGAAGAGCGGCGCTGGTCTTGGAAGTATTTTTTTTTTGCGTATTTTGGGTCAAAGTTTGACCATGTACTGTATTTGACAAGCAAAATGTGAAAGCATGTCACCAAAAATTGTATCGTTTGGTTCGTATCTAAATGTACTTTCAAATTATATTATTTTTGCAATGTATAACATATATTTTATTTGCGAAAATCATGGTCAATTATGACCCAGAATAAAAGGGAGACTAGTTAATGTGTGGTCGCTTTCTTAATTGAAGGGTAAATTGATTTTGATTTTGATCCAGTCACAGCGCGCCGGCCCTCTCGTTCAATCCTAAATCGCTGCCGCACGCTCCTCTCCCTCTTCTCCATTGCAAAACCACCTCCTCTCCTCTCCATCATCTCCATTCCAAAACCACCGTCTCGCCTCTCCCTCTTCTCCATTGCAAAACCACCTCCTCTCTCCTCGGACGAGGATCCCCTGACGTAGCCCATCCTGCCATTGAGACACTGACACATGGGTCCCACCAAGCGCAGGGCCCACCTGTCAGCGACCGAAAGGCAGGGGAACCTCTCCTCTCCGTCATCTCCATTCCAAAACCACCGTCTCGCCTCTCCCTCTTCTCTATTGCAAGACCATCGTCTCTCCTCCCATCTTCCAAAGCTAGCACCAGACCACTCAGAAGGACATCTATGGAGGGGATGCAGCAGCGAATCTGGCAGATCGCCGGTGGCGACCAGGCAAATTTAGCCAGGTTGAAGGAGATCCTTACTTGGTTTGACAATGAGTGGGAGATTTCGAGGACGGTGAGGGCCATGTGGCAATGTATGCGAAAGAGCGAGACGACGGCGATGAGGGCGGCGATGTACTCCTCGGCGGCAGTCACGCCGCAGTCCTTCGAGTTCATCGAGTATCTCCTCTGGGTGATGGAGCAGACAGATTCGCCCGAGGCGAAAGTCAGGCGGAGGTGGTGGGCGTACAGGTCGAAGGTCGAGCACCCAGAGGATAACGAATCGATCGAGTACGGTGTGCCGTTCGTGAGGGTGCAGAGCCAGCCGGAGCCACAGGAGTATTCGTTCTCCCACCGCAAGAGGAAGCCGGATGGCGCAACGTCGCTTCCCCGCCGTTCTCCACGGTTCCCTCGATGCTCGCCTTGTTTCAACGGCGTCGGTAGGGTTTAAGGTAAGCTTCGCACTAACCTAATCTTCCATCTGCTCATGCTTACAATCAGTGTGACAACTAATAAAAATCATGCTTACAATCAGTCTCCGAGTACTACGCCAATCACCCTAAAATAGCTCTGGACCTTTGGGTCAAAGTTGTGACACTGTGTACAAATAAAGAAAAATAGATTGGTGCTTCTTTCAGAAAAGAGTACACCCCTAGAAAACTGCTAATTTAAGCTACTAGTATTTTTTAAGTCTAAGCTACTGGTATTTGGTTAGAGGATTTGCTGCCGAGAACTCTGGGGGAAACTCTGATCCTTGGATCGGGCGGTGGCGGCGCTCCGGCGTCGTACCCTTCCTGAAGGCGCCGCCTTGGAGCGTATGGTTCGTCATATGTAGCTTCATCTCTTCGGGGCGGTAGTGCTAGGAGTGGTGTTGCTGCGCTCAGCGCCTATGTATCCTGTCCTGGGTGTGTGCGTGTGTTGCGGTGGCATAGCGTGTGTTTGTACTGAATGCTTGTGGTTTGATGCTTTATATATAAAGCGGGGCGAAAGCCTTTTTCGGTAATTGCTTCCATGCGCTTCCCATGGTAATTATGTGAGGAGCGAGCTCGGCGACGCAGCGCCCGCAGCATGTCTCCGGCTGCGGCGAGGACGAGCATCAGGAAAACCTCTGCGAAGAGGAGGTCCGGAGGAGGGAACATGATAAGGAGTGGGTGGGAACTCATGAAACCAAGAAGTGCAAGGAGGAGGAAGAGGCAGGTGCGCCATTGCGGCATTTCGCCGAGCTCACAAGCGGGAAGGAATCGCGCCAACGAAGGAAGGGGAAATTTTGGGGTGGTGGACGGGGCTTCGGGTGTGGGGCTCCGGGAACTTTTGTGGTAGCCGGCCGGGTACGGGGGGTTCTATTTAACGGCTGTCGTTTCGCACAAACGGAGCCCGATGGGCCGGCCCATTGCCCGGATGCTCTATCATCCACTCACTCGAAGCGAACCACCGTTGGTGTCTGCTCCTGCAGCACGCCATATTAAAAGAAGGGTAGGCGATTCCCGCCCAGCATCAGATCGTCCACGCATCGATGGCCTAGATAGACGCGGACTAGCTTATTGCTACCACCTTCCCCTTACCACACGCGCACACGAAAAACGTTCAGCTCGTGGTCGCCGCCGTCATAGCGCTAGACCATTTTCCAGCCGCTGATGGATGCCGGTGACAGAATCTAGCTTCTAGGCGTGTCGTCGATGAGATATCGGTGTCAATGGTGCGGGTAGCAGAGGAAAAAATGGGAGTGTTGCGGCTAGAGAGGATAAGGTTGCGGGGGAGAGGACGGTTGCCTGGACCCCCCCCCCCCGGCCACCGCCGCCACATGGCGCTCGTGGATAGGGAGAGTGGCGGCATGGGCCCGGATGCAGCATTGTGTGCCAAGGAGACCGACGTAATTCCTAGCCAGTCGCCTGGTAGGAATCATTTAAGCTAATAGCAACATCAGATCTTGATAACAAACAAGGAACATTTTTTGGAAAAAAGTGAATATTTCTTAGAATGCTAATATTTTGCAAAGCTGTAAACAAAAAAATAAAGTCAAACATTTTTCAAAAAATTTAAACCTTCAAAAGGAAATAAATTCTTTTCAAAATTTGAAAAAAAAAATCAAAAACTAGGAGGTATTGTAGCCGACTTTTTCGAATTTTCTATCCTTTTGAAAAAATAAAAAATTAAACATGGTTTTTTCTTAAACTGGAAGGCGTTGTAGCAAACATTTTTTTGAATTTCTTAACATTTATTTTAAAAATAGACGCAGACTAACTTATTGCTGCCACCTTCCCCTTACCACATATGCGCACTAAAAACGTTCAGCTCATGGTGGTCGTCGTCGTAGCGCTACACCGTTTTCCAGCACCGGTGATCGTTGTTTTCTAGCCGCTGCCGGTGGCAGCATCTAGCTTCTAGGTGTGTCGTCATCTCCCCCTAACCCTGCTTCCAAAACAGCAGCGCCAAGGAGACCGATGGCATATGGGCCCGCATGCAGCATTGCGTGCCAAGGAGACCGACGCAATTCCTAGCCAGTCATCTAGTAGAAATCATTTAAGCCGATTCAATTCCCAATTTTTTGAATTTTGAACATTTTCGAAAATTTAAACAATTTTTATGGTTCTGAATATTTTTTGAAATTTTGACTTTATAAAAAATGAAAAGGGAAAAACAAAAATGAATATGAAAACGAAACATAAAAAATAAGTGAAAATAATAAACCTTGTTTAGGAACCTTCTAAAAGATTTCCAAAGTAGGCCAGGAACCTACGAACTACCTTGCACTACAAAAGCTCTACTTGGGTCGGCCCATTTATGAAACATACGGTGTGCGAGTCATCGACAATTACCGCATGCCGTAATTCGGCTGGTGAACTTTTGGTGGTAGCCGGCCGGGTGTGAGGGTTCTATTTAACGGGAGCTCCTACGTGTCACTCTGCGATAAATTGTTGTTGTTTCGCATGAACGGAGTCCCGATGGGCCGGCCAATTGGCGACTGTTGTATCATCCACTCACTCGAAGCGAACGAGCGTTGGTGTCTACTTGGGTAGTGTGTTGTATTAAAAGAAGGGTAGGCGACGCCAGCCAAGTATTAGAGACTATGTTATTACTGCCACCTTCCCTTACCACACACGCGCACGAAAAACGTTCAACTCGTGGGCGCCGCTGTCGTAGTTTCTCTGCCATTACCGGTAGCAGCACCGCAACAAAGCACTACACTATTTTCCAGCACCGGTTCCAGCCGTTGACGGATGCTGGTGGCAACATCCAGCTTCCAGGTGTGTCTTCGTCTCCCCCCGCAACCCCGCTCCGAAAACAGCAGCGCCAATGGATGAGATACCAGCGTCGATGGTGCGGGAAGGAGAGGGAAAAAATGGGAGCAGTGCAGCTAGAGAGGATAAGGTCGCGGGGGAGAGGACAGTTGCGTGGACCCCCCCCCCTCAGGCTGCGACATGGCGCTCATGGATAGGGCAAGCAGTGGCATGGGCTCGCATGCATCATTGTCTCCCAAGGAGACCGACGCAATTCCTAGCCAATCGCCCGGTGGCAATCATTTAAGCTAATAGCAGCATGAACACATCATATCTTGATAACAAACACAAAACATTTTTTTGGAAAAAGTGAATATTTTTTAGAATGCTAATATTTTGCAAAGTTGTGTAAAAAAAACTCGAACATTTTTTGAGAATTTCAAACCTTTTAAAGGAAAGAACATTTTTTCAAATTTTGAACATCTTTTAGACGAACATTTTTCACAAAAACTAGGAGGTACTATAGCCAACAGTTTTCGAATTTGCTATCTTTTTTTAAAATATGAAGAAAAAAACTGGGAGGTGTTTTAACGAACTTTTTTTAAAATTGTTTACATTTATTTTAAAAACACAAAATCTTGATATTTTTTAAATGAAAACATTTTTTGGAATCCTAGAAATTTCAAAACAAACGGGAACATTTTTCAAATTTTGAAAACTTTGGACTAAGAACAATAGTTGAATGTTCTGAATATTTTTTGAAACGCAAAGGAATTTTCAATTTTAAAACAATTTTTGAAAATTACAACAAATTTTGTAATTTTGCAGTATTTTTTGAAAATTTCGACTTTTGAAAAAAAGAAAAGGGGCCTTCTAAAAGGTTTCCAAAGCAGGCCAGGTCAGGTCGCGGGGGTGAGGACGGTTGCCTGGACCCCGACCCCCCCCCCCCCCCCGGCCACCGCCGCCACATGGCGCTCGTGGATAGGGAGAGTGGCGGCATGGGCCCGGATGCAGCATTGTGTGCCAAGGAGACCGACGTAATTCCTAGCCAGTCGCCTGGTAGGAATCATTTAAGCTAATAGCAACATCAGATCTTGATAACAAACAAGGAACATTTTTTGGAAAAAGTGAATATTTCTTAGAATGCTAATATTTTGCAAAGCTGTAAACAAAAAAATAAACTCAAACATTTTTCAGAAAATTTAAACCTTCAAAAGGAAATAAATTCTTTTCAAATTTTGAACATTTTTAAAAAAATTAGGAGGTATTGTAGCCGACATTTTTTTTAATTTTCTATCCTTTTGAAAAAATAAAAAAATAAATATGGTTTTTTCTTAAACTGGGATGCGTTGTAGCGAACATTTTTTTGAATTTACTAACATTTATTTTAAAAACAAAAATTCTTAATATATTTTTAAATGCGAACAGTTTTTGAAATACTAGAAGTTTTTAAACAAATGTGAACATTTTTCAAATTTTGAAGAAGAATGGAATGAGAACAATAGTTGAATACTCTGAATATTTTTTCCAAATGCAAACAAATTTTTTGACTTTTCAACATTTTTTGAAAATTTGAACATTTGCAATTCTGAATCATTTTTGAAAATTTTGACTTTATGAAAAAAACAAAAGGGAAAAACCAAAAACGAAAAAGAAAAAGAAACATAAAAAATAAAAGTGAAAATAAAAAACCTGGTTTAGGAACCTTCTAAAAGATTCCCAAAGCAAGCTAGCAACCTACAAACTGCCTTGCAAGTACAAAAGCTCTACTTGGCCCGGCCCATTTATGAAACGTACGTGTGCGAGTCGTTTACAATTTACCGCACACCATAATCCGGCAGTGAACTTTTGGTGGTAGTCGGCCGAGTACGGGGGGTTCTATTTAACGGGAGCTCCTATGTGGTGCTCTTTGCGACTAATTGTTGTTGTTTCACACGAACAAAAACCGATGTGCCGGCCCATTGGCGGATGTTGTATCATCCACTCACTCGAAGGGAACGGCCATCCACCCACCGAGCATCAGATCGTGCACGCATCGATGGCTTAGATAGACGCGGACTAGCTTATTGCTGCCACCTTCCCTTTACCACACACGCGCACGAAAAATGTTCAGCTCGTGGTCGCCGCCATCATAGCTTCTCTACTATCGACGGTAGTAGCACCGCAGCAATGCGCAACACCATTTTCCAACACCGATGGTCGTCGTTTTCCAGCCACTGAAGGATGCTGGTGGTAACATCTAGCTTCCAGGCGCGTCTTCGTCTCCCCCCGCAATCCCGCTTCAAAAACAGCAGCGCCAATGAATGAGATACCAGCGTCGATGGTGCGGGAAGGAGAGGAAAAAATGGGAGCAGTGCGGCTGGAGAGGATAAGGTCGCGGGGGAGAGGACGATTGCGTTGACCCCGCCCCCCTCCCGTTGCGACATGGCGCTCGTGGATAGGGCAAGCAGTGGCATGGGCTCGCATGCATCATTTTGTACCATGGAGACCGACGCAATTCCTAGCCAGTCGGCCAGTGGCAATCATTTAAGCTAATAGCAGCACATATCTTGATAAGAAACACAAAACATATTGTTTTCAAAAAAAGTGAAAATTTTTAGAATGCTAATGTTTTGCAAAGTTGTGAAAAAAAACTCGAACATTTTTCGAGAATTTCAAACCTTTTAAGGGAAAGAATAATTTTTTGAATTTTGAACATCTTTTAGACAAACATTTTTCACAAAAACTAGAAGGTACTGTAGCCAACAGTTTTCGAATTTTCTATCTTTTTTTCAAATAGAAAACTTTTTTTGAAAATATGAAGAAAAAAACTGGGAGGTGTTGTAGCGAACTTTTTTTTGAATTTTTTTACATTTATTTAAAAAGATCTTGATATTTATTTAATGCAAACATTTTTTGGAATCCTAGAAATTTCAAAACAAATGGGAACATTTTTCAAATTTTGGAAAATTTGGACTAAGAACAATAGTTGAATGTTCTGAATATTTTTTGAAACGCAAACAAAAATTTCAATTTTTAAACAATTTTTGAAAATTTCAACAAATTTTGTAATTCTCAGTATTTTTTGAAAATTTCGACTTTTTTAAAAAGAAAAGGGGCCTTCTAAAAGGTTCCCAAACCAGGCCAGGAACCGACCGAACTGCCTTGCACGTACAAAAGCTCTACTTGGGCGGACCCATTTATGAAACGTATGGTGTCTTGGCCGTATTTCAGATTTCATATACCGTATTTTGGATAGTAAACTTTTGGTGGTAGCCAGCTGGGTACGAGGGGTTCTATTTGACGGGGGCTCCTATGTGTTGCTCTTTGCGACAAATTGTTATCGTTTCGCATGAACGGGTCCCGATGGGTCGGCCCATTGGCGGATGATGTATCATCCGCTAGAAGCGAATGAGTGTTGGTGTCTACTTTGGTAGTGCTCCATACTAAAAGAAGCGTAGGCAACGCTAGGCGTCGGGCGGTCGTCAGCCGAGTGTCAGATCGTGCACGCATCAACAACCCAGATAGATGTGGACTAGGACATTGCTACCACCATTCCCTTACTACACACGCGCATGAAAAACGTTCAGCTCGTGGTCACCGCCGTTGCAGCTTCTCTGCCATCGCCGTAGGTAGCACTGTAGCAATGCACAACACCATTTCCCATTACTGGTGGTCGTCGTTTTCCATCCGCTGATGGATGCCATGGCAGCATCCAGCTTCTAGACACGTCGTCATCGGCCCCTCCCTTCCCCCCCCCTCGCAACCCTGCTTCCAAAATAGAAGCGTAGATGGACGCAATTCCTAACTAGTCGCCCGACGGGAATCATTTAAGCTAATAGCAGCAGCATATCTTGATAACAAACATGAAATATATTTTGGGATAAAATATTTTTTAGAACACTAATGTTTTGCAAAGTTGTGTTAAAACAATTAAGCTCGAACATTTTTTTGAAAATCTCGATCCTTTAAAAATAAAAAAAAAATCCTGGATTTTGAACATTTTCTATACACAAACATTTTTTGAAAAACTAGGAGGTACTATAGCCATTTTTTTCTTTGAAAAACACAAACAGTTATTGAAAAAAATACGAATATTTTTTGAAATCTAGGAGGTACTGTAGCGATTTTTATCATTGAATTTGTTAACATTTCTTTTAAAAACACAAACATTTTTCCTGTTTTTAAGTTTTTAAAAACGCAAACAGTTTATGAAATTCCTTAAAAATGGAAAAAACGGAGCATTTTATGAATTTTGAATAAATTTGGAACGAGAACAATAGTTGAACATTTTTCCAAAATGCGAGCAAAAAATTCAAATTCTGACATTTTTTTGAAATTTGAACAAATTTTAAAATTCTGATTTTTTTCTAATAATATTGTATTTATGAGAAAAAAGAGGGAAACGAATAAAAACAGAAAAATCCCAGATTAGGAACCTTCTAAAGTTTCCCAAAGCAGGTCATGAACCTACCAAACTGCCTTGCATGTACACAAAGTTCTATTTGGGCCGGCCCATTTATGAAACGTACGTTGTGTGAGTGGCCGACAATTTGCCGCATTACGCAACAAATCGGGATTTCCCTATTAAAGAATCCTTTCCCGAAATCACTAACTAAGGAGTATTCCTTGCAAAAGTCACTCTGTCACACTGCATGTGCGACACTTGCTGCAACCTGGGAGTTTTCCCTTTTTCCGTAGGTTCGTTTATTCAAAAAGTTTTACCTCTCAAACCGTGCGTCCAAATCTTGAAAACATTTTCATCGCTGGATTCCTTGCATCGAGATCTTCAAAACTAGATACCATGTTGATAGGTTTCAATCAACTCATGATTTCACAAAAAAAACAGACAAAAAACTGAACCAGAACATGGTTTTCTCTTTTCGAGAGGCACGACTGTGCCTCCATGAGCAGTAAATTTGTGCCTCTCACTGAAGGAAAAACATGTTTTGCCCTTTTGCGGGAGCCACGGACGTGCCTCTCGCGTAAGCTAATCCGTGCGTACACGAGAAGTAAATGGTGCCTCACCCGGAAGGGAAAAACACTTTTCCTCTCGTGGAAGTAAAGCCGTGCCTCCACAAGAAGTACATCCGTGCCTCTCGTGGTAAGAAAAAAACATGTTATTTTATCTTTTGTTGTGCCTCTCGCGGAAGCAAATCCATGCCTCCACGAGAAGTAAATCCGTTCCTCTCGCGAAAGAAAAAACACGTTTTTCCTTTTCCGTGAGGTACGACCGTGCCTCTCGTGAAAGCAAATTCGCGCCTCCACGAGAAGTAAATCCATGCCTCCACGAGAAGTAAATTCGTGCCTCTCGCAGAAGAAAATCCTTGCCTCGATGATAAGTAAACCTGTGCCTCTCGTGGAAGGAAAAAATGTTTTTCACTAAAACCCGATTTTTTGGGGGGGTCCAAAACCTAAGAAAAACCGGAAAAAACCAAAACGCGTACAGAAAATAAAATAAAATAGAATCTAGAGGAAGCGTCCAGAGCGTGCGTGGCGGCGGCTGAGAGCGCGTCAAGTGGCGTGCTCCCAACCCACCCCAAGTGACCTTTGCGGGGACACCCGAAGGAGTACTCCTTTCCCTTTTTGTTTTCTCGTCCCTCCTTATGGGTATTGGGCCTATTTCCTTTAAATGTTTTATTTTCTATTCATCCCGCTTTCTTTGTATATTTCTTTGGCAGGAAAACTTTCGATCTATCCATCTCCAATCATGGCAGTATAACAAAGACTAGAAATAATAAACATTAAATCCTTATCTGTATACCATTTAGCAACGACTACAAGCACTGAAGAGAGCCGAAGGCGCGCCGCCGTTATTGCCACTCCCTCACCTTAGCCAGGCAAAACTTGTTGTAGTAGACAGACAGGAAGTCGTCGTGCTAAAGCCCGATAGGACCATCACACTAGAACAGTAACCGCCACCGATGAAGAGACACGTATATCAGAAGGATCCAACCTGAAGACACATAAACATAGATGAAAGAAGACCAAATCCGAGTAGATCCATCAAAGACAACCACCGACCGAATCTTGTGTGACCCGCCGGACACACACCTTCACACACCCTCAAACGATGCAAGACGCATCACCAGAACGGTGCTAGGCGGGGAGAATCTTATTCCATCTTCACGAAGTCATTGTCGGATTAAGGGCTCCGCAGACCCAAAGGAAGGTTCGAACTCTGGGGCGTGTGCGAAGAGCTCAACCTCACCGGCCAACCGGTTCATCGCCCCCACGGCCTAGCTTGATGAACAGGAAAGGAAAGGGACACAACAGTTTACCCTTCTTTGGGGTGGATTAGCCTCGCGAGGGGCTGAGGATGAACTAGTACAGAGGAAGAACAACCTCCTGAGGTCTATTATTGTGTGGGTGTGAGCTAAGGATTCGATCCCCCCTCTACGGTAGTGGCTAGCCTATATTTATAGTGCCCTTGGTCCTCTTCCTCCAAACGAAGGCGGGAAGGGATCCCACAGTGGCCAATTTTAAAGGGGGACAAGAAGTACATCCTATTCTGACGAAAAGTGGTCTTCGCCTGTAAAGCTTCTGGTCGTGACGCCGTGGTGGGCTCGACAATGACATCCGTCCTGGCAGTCTTGGTCTTGTTGCACGGGAATGGAAACCTTTGGGTGATTCCTCGGGACCCCGCACCTGCGCTTGCCTCCTTAGCACCAAAGAGGAAACCTGCTGCTCTGCGCCTGCTGGCGCCCGCCTGGCCTTGATTGTCATGGCTGGCGTCACCTTAACCTCATGAGATGGGTGCCTGCATAGGAATCTCTGCTCCTCGGGAGCCAGCCTAGGAAGGCCGCTCCCTCCAGAGGTCTTGGTGTTGTCTGCCTCGCGAGGGTCTTGTCTTGCTGGTGCTGAAGATGGGTCGTACCAGGACGTTGATGGAGCCATGCATGGGCCGCAGGCAGGCAAGTCTAGGTACCCCGTTTTCCTAGAACGCTGATAGTAGCCCCCGGGACAAGGAGCGCTCGGACTTGGCTTCGAGGCGAAGCCAAAGGGCAAGGGAGAAGCGCCGCGGGCCCCAATCTCCTGCGGACCGAGTCGACGTGTGGCGCTTGATGGGACGTGGGCGTCTCCACTTCCCCACGCTGCCTCGGCAACTGTCCGACTTGACAACTGCCTATTGCATGCAGAAAAACCATCATTACTCGGAATCGTGGGAGGCCGGCGGTTGGCATCCCCCCGGCTATAAATGGGAGAGGGGGCGGAGCCCCCAGCTCGTCTCCGTATTCTCGTTGCTTGCTCCTCCTTCTTCCTCTTTGTTCCGTCGTCTTGCCAAAGCATCTATGGCGCCAGTGAGAAGGTTTTCCGCTGCGGAGAAGGGAAAAACCCCTCAGGTGGAACCTGAGCTTCTCCCACCGAAGAAGAGGCCTGATTGCTCTCGTGACGCCGTCGCAGAGCCCATGGCGATGCGACCTTGGCATGAACGGGCTCCTCCGGGCTTCCCAATCCTCGTGTATGCTCGTGAGTAGAGCCCCGTGATACATCTCCAATGTATCTATAATTTTTGATTGTTCCATGCTATATTATATTCTGTTTTGGATGTTTAATGGCCTTTATTATACACTTTTATATTATTTCTGGGACTAACCTATTAACCAGAGGCCCAGCCCCAATTGCTGTTTTTTTTGCCTATTTCAGTGTTTCGAAGGAAAAGAATATCAAACGGAGTCCAAACGGAATGAAACCTTCGGGAACGTGATTTTTGGAACAAACGTGATCCAGAGGACTTGGAGTCTACGTAAAGCAATCAACGAGGAAGGCACGAGGCAGGGGGGCGCGCCTACCCCCTGGGCACGCCCTCCACCCTTGTGGGCCCCTCGTTGCTCCACCGGCGTACTTCTTCCTCCTATATATACCCTGGAAACATCATATACGGAGCCAAAACCCTATTTCCACTGCCGCAACCTTCTGTACCCGTGAGATCCCATCTTGGGGCCTTTTCCGGCGCTCCGCCGGAGGGGGCATTGATCACGGAGGGCTTCTACATCAACACCATAGCCTCTCCGATGATGTGTGAGTAGTTTACCTCAGACCTTCGGGTCCATAGTTATTAGCTAGATGGCTTATTCTCTCTCTTTGGATCTCAATACAAAGTTCTCCTTGATCCTCTTGGAGATCTATTCGATGTAATCTTCTTTTGCGGTGTGTTTGTCGAGATCCGATGAATTGTGGGTTTATGATCAAGTTTATCTATGAACAATATTTGAATCTCCTCTGAATTCTTTTATGTATGATTGATTATCTTTGCAAGTCTCTTCGAATTATCAGTTTGGTTTGGCCTACTAGATTGATCTTTCTTGCAATGGAGAAGTGCTTAGCTTTGGGTTCAATCTTGCGGTGTCCTTTCCCAGTGACAGCAGGGGCAGCAAGGCACGTATTGTATTGTTGCCATCGAGGATAAAAAGATGGGGTTTATATCATATTGCATGAGTTTATCCCTCTACATCATGTCATCTTACTTAAAGCATTACTCTGTTCTTATGAACTTAATACTCTAGATGCATGCTGGATAGCGGTCGATGTATGGAGTAATAGTAGTAGATGCAGAATCGTTTCGGTCTACTTGTCACGGACGTGATGCCTATATACATGATCATACCTAGATATTCTCATAACTATGCTCAATTCTATCAATTGCTCGACAGTAATTCGTTTACCCACCGTAATACTTATGCTATCTTGAGAGAAGCCACTAGTGAAACCTATGGCCCCGGGGTCTATTTTCTATCATATTAATCTCCCGACAACAAGCTATTTCTGGCGCCGTTTATTTTATTTTGCATCTTTATTTAATCTTTATCATAAAAATACCAAAAATATTATCATATCATATCTATCAGATCTCACTCTCGTAAGTGACCGTGAAGGGATTGGCAACCCCTTTATCGCGTTGGTTGTGAGGTTCTTATTTGTTTGTGTAGGTGCGTGGGACTCGCGCGTGGTCTCCTACTGGATTGATACCTTGGTTCTCAAAAACTGAGGGAAATACTTATGCTACTTTACTGCATCACCCTTTTCTCTTCAAGGGAAAACCAACACAGTGCTCAAGAGGTAGCAAGAAGGATTTCTGGCGCCGTTGTCGGGGAGATTCGCGCCAAGTCAAGTCAAGATTTGAATCCCAGCAACGAGCCATTTCTGGCGCCGTTGTCGGGGAGTCTACGCACAAGTCAAGACATACCAATTACCCATCACAAACTCTTACCCCTCGCACTACATTATTTGCCATTTGCCTCTCGTTTTCCTCTCCCCCACTTCACCCTTGCCATTTTATTCGCCCTTTTTTTCGTTCGCCTCTTTTTCGCTTGCTTCTTGTTTGCTCGTGTGTTGGATTGCTTGCTTGTCACGATGGATCTACCTAGATTTGGTGATCTTCACCTTAAAAGGTTAGAAGAGATTGAAAGCAACGTCAGGAGTTTTATGACTTTACAGTTTGAGCATAATAATTTCTTTAGGAACGAGCTTAAGGAACAAAAAATCTTTATGGGTTATATGAATAAAGAGCTCGATGATATGTCTAAAGAATTTTATGGTTTGAAATCTCAGATTGCTCACCTCGAAAAATTAATAGCTGAAGTTTCGGATAAGCAGGCCACCTTAGTTAATAAGATGGCCGCTAAGCCGAAAAATTTCTATGAAAATAAAGATGAAGATCTAAAAGTTATTGATGTGTCTCCTATTAAATCTTTGTTTTGCAATATGAATCTTGATAATTATGGGACTGGAGATGAGTCACTTTTACCTAGAAGGCGTCCCAAAAATTCGGAGTTTTTAGATCTTGATGCAAAAATTGGTAAAAGTGCGATTGAAGAGATCAAAACTTTAGATATTAATGAACCCACTATTTTGGATTTAAAGGAATTTAATTATGATAATTGCTCTTTGATAGATTGTATTTTCTTGTTGCAATCCGTGCTAAATTCTCCTCATGCTTATAGTCAAAATAAAGCTTTTACTAAACATATCATTGATGCTTTGATGCAATCTTATGAAGAAAAACTTGAGTTGGAATTTTCCATCCCATGAGTGGGAACCTACTATTAAAATTATAATTAAAGATCATGAATGCTATGCTTTGTGTGATTTGGGTGCTAGTGTTTCCACGATTCCAAAAACCTTGTGTGATTTGCTAGGATTCCGTGAATTTGATGATTGTTCTTTAAACTTGCACCTTGCGGATTCTACTATTAAGTAAACTATGGGAAGAATTAATGATATTCTTATTGTTGCAAATAGGAACTATGTGCCCGTAGATTTCATTGTTCTTGACATAGATTGCAATCCTTCATGTCCAATTATTCTTGGTAGACCTTTCCTTATAACGATTGGTGCAATTATTGATATGAAGGAAGGGAATATTAGATTCCAATTTCCATTAAGGAAAGGTATGGAACACTTTAGAAAGAAAATAAAATTACCATATGAATCTATTATGAGAGCTACTTATGGATTGCCTACCAAAGATGGCAATACCTAGATCTATCCTTGCTTTTATGCCTAGCTAAGGGCGTTAAACGATAGCGCTTGTTGGGAGGCAACCCAATTTTATTTTAGTTTTTTGCTTTTTGCTTTTGTTTAGGAATAAATATTTGATCTAGCCTATGTTTATATTTGTTTTTATGTTTTATTGTGCCAAGTTAAACCTATAGGATCTTCTTGGATGATAGTTATTTGATCTTGCTGAAAATTCCAGAAACTTTCTGTTCACGTAAACAATTGTTTAAAATCACCAGAACGTGATAAAATACTGATTCCAATTGCAGTAGATCAATAATTTGTTTTTCTAGGTCGACCTATTTTGGTAGAATTTTCCGAGTTCCAGAAGTTTGCTTTAGTTACAGATTACTACAGACTGTTCTGTTTTTGACAGATTCTGTTTTTCGCGTGTTGTTTGCTTATTTCGATGAATCTATGGCTAGTAAAATAGTTTATAAATCATAGAGAAGTTGGAATATAGTAGGTTTAACACCAATATAAATAAAGAATGAGTTCAATACAGTACCTTGAAGTGGTGTTTTGTTTTCTTTCGCTAACGGAGCTCACGAGATTTTCTGTTGAGTTTTGTGTTGTGAAGTTTTCAAGTTTTGGGTAAAGATTTGATGGATTATGGAACAAGGAGTGGCAAGAGCCTAAGCTTGGGGATGCCCATGGCACCCCAAGGTAATACAAGGACACCAAAAAGCCAAAGCTTGGGGATGCCCCGGAAGGCATCCCCTCTTTCGTCTTCGTCCATCGGTAACTTTACTTGGAGCTATATTTTTATTCACCACATGATATGTGTTTTGCTTGGAGCGTCTTGTATGATTTGAGTCTTTGCTTTTTAGTTTACCAATCATCCTTACTGTACACACCTTTTGAGAGAGACACACATGAGTCAGAATTTATTAGAATACTCTATGTGCTTCACTTATATCTTTTGAGCTATATAGTTTTTGCTCTAGTGCTTACTTATATCTTTTAGAGCATGGTGGTGGATTTGTTTTATAGAAACTATTGTTCTCTCATGCTTCACTTATATTATTTTGAGAGTCCTACAAAACAGCATGGTAATTTGCTTTAATCATAAAAATTGGTCCTAATATGATAGGCATCCAAGATTAGTATTTTTTTTTCTTATGAGTGTGCACGTATGGTGAACCGTTATGTGATGAAGTCGGAGCATGATTTATTTATTGATTGTCTTCCTTATGAGTGGCGGTCGGGGACGAGCGATGGTCTTTTCCTACCAATCTATCCCCCTAGGAGCATGCGCGTAATACTTTGCTTTGATAACTTGTAGATTTTTGCAACAAGTATATGAGTACTTTATGACTAATGTTGAGTCCATGGATTATACAAACTCTCATCCTTCCACCATTGCTAGCCTCTCTAATACCGCGCACTTTTCGCCGGTATCATACACCCACCATATACCTTCCTCAAAACATCCACCATACCTACCTATCATGGCATTTCCATAGCCATTCCGAGATATATTGCCATGCAACTTACCACCGTTTCGTTTACTATGACACGCTTCATCATTGTCATAATTGCTTTGCGTGATCATGTAGTTGACATCGTATTTGTGGCAAAGCCACTGTTCATGATTCTTTCGTACATGTCACTCTTGATTCATTGCATATCCCGGTACACCACCGGAGGCATTCACATAGAGTCATATTTTGTTCTAAGTATTGAGTTGTAATTCTTGAGTTGTAAGTAAATAAAAGTGTGATGATCATCATTATTAGAGCATTGTCCCAAGTGAGGAAAGGATGATGGAGACTATGATTCCCCCACAAGTCGGGATGAGACTTCGGACAAAAAAAAGAGAAAGGCCAAAAAAAGAGAAGGCCCAAAAAAATGAGAGAAAAAGAGAGAAGGGACAATGCTAGTATCCTTTTTCCACACTTGTGCTTCAAAGTAGCACCATGATCTTCATGATAGAGAGTCTCCTATGATATCACTTTCATATACTAGTGGGAATTTTTCATTATAGAACTTGGCTTGTATATTCCAATGGTGGGCTTCCTCAAAATGCCCTAGGGCTTCATGAGCAAGCGAGTTGGATGCACACCCACTTAGTTCCTTTTGTTGAGCTTTCATATACTTATAGCTCTAGTGCATCCGTTGCATGGCAATCCCTACTCACTCGCATTAACTATTAATGGGCATCTCCATAGACCGTTGATACGCCTAGTTGATGTGAGACTATCTTCTCCTTTTTTGTCTTCTTCACAACCACCATTCTATTTCACATATAGTGCTATGTCCATGGGTCACGCTCATGTATTGCGTGAAGATTGAAAAAGTTTAAGAACACCAAAAGTATGAAACAATTTCTTGGCTTGTCATCGGGGTTGTGCATGATTTAAATATTTTGTGTGGTGAAGATAGAGCATAGGCAGGCTATATGATTTTGTAGGGATAACTTTCTTTGGCCATGTTATTTTGAGAAGACATAATTGCTTAGTTAGTATGCTTGAAGTATTATTATTTTTATGTCAATATTAAACTTTTATCTTGAATCTTTCGGATCTGAATATTCATACCACAAATAAGAGAATTACATTGAAAATTATGCTAAGTAGCATTCCACATCAAAAATTCTGTTTTTATCATTTTACCTACTCGAGGACGAGCAGGAATTAAGCTTGGGGATGCTTGATACGTCTCCAACGTATCTATAATTTTTTATTGTTCCATGCTATATTATATTCTGTTTTGGATGTTTAATGGGCTTTATTATACACTTTTATATTATTTTTGGGACTAACCTATTAACCAGAGGCCCAGCCCCAATTGCTGTTTTTTTGCCTATTTTAGTGTTTTGAAGGAAAAGAATATCAAACGGAGTCCAAATGGAATGAAACCTTCGGGAACGTGATTTTTGGAACAAACGTGATCCAGAGGATTTGGAATCTACGTAAAGCAATCAATGAGGAAGGCACGAGGCAGGGGGGCGCGCCTACCCTCCTGGGCGCGCCCTCCACCCTCATGGGCCCCTCGTTGCTCCACCGGCGTACTTCTTCCTCCTATATATACCCATATACCCTGGAAACATCATATATGGAGCCAAAACCCTATTTCCACCGTCGCAACTTTCTGTACCCGTGAGATCCCATCTTGGGGCCTTTTCCGGTGCTCCGCCGGAGGGGGCATTGATCACGGAGGGCTTCTACATCAACACCATAGCCTCTCTGATGATGTGTGAGTAGTTTACCTCAGATCTTCGGGTCCATAGTTATTAGCTAGATGGCTTCTTCTCTATCTTAGGATCTCAATACAAAGTTCTCCTTGATCTTCTTGGAGATCTATTCGATGTAATCTTCTTTTGCGGTGTGTTTGTCGAGATCCGATGAATTGTGGGTTTATGATCAAGTTTATCTATGAACAATATTTGAATCTCCTCTGAATTCTTTTATGTATGATTGATTATCTTTGCAAGTCTCTTCGAATTATCAGTTTGGTTTGGCCTACTAGATTGATCATTCTTGCAATGGGAGAAGTGCTTAGCTTTGGGTTCAATCTTGCGGTGTCCTTTCTCAGTGACAGCAGGGGCAGCAAGGCACGTATTGTATTGTTGTCATCGAGGATAAAAAGATGGGGTTTATATCATATTGCATGAGTTTATCCCTCTACATCATGTCATCTTACTTAAAGCATTACTCTGTTCTTATGAAGTTAATACTCTAGATGCATGTTGGATAGCGGTCGATATGTGGAGTAATAGTAGTAGATGCAGAATCATTTCGGTCTACTTGTCACGGACGTGATGCCTATATAAATGATCATACCTAGATATTCTCATAACTATGCTCAATTCTATTAATTGCTCGACAATAATTCGTTTACCCACCATAATACTTATGCTATCTTGAGAGAAGCCAGTAGTGAAACCTATGGCCACAGGTCTATTTTCTATCATATTAATCTCCTGACAACAAGCTATTTCTGGCGCCGTTTATTTTACTTTGCATCTTTATTTACTCTTTATCATAAAAATACCAAAAATCTTATCTTATCATATCTATCAGATCTCACTCTCGTAAGTGACCGTGAAGGGATTGACAACCCCTTTATCTCATTGGTTGCGAGGTTCTTATTTGTTTGTGTGGGTGCATGGGACTCGCGCGTGGTCTCCTACTAGATTGATACCTTGGTTCTCAAAAACCGAGGGAAATACTTACGCTACTTTACTGCATCACCCTTTTCTCTTCAAGGGAAAACCTACGCAGTGCTCAAGAGGTAGCACCCCGTTCATGGAAGCGGCGGCCAACGCCGCGAGGAGCGGGATCGCGGAGGAGAACCAGCGGTGGCTGTACGGCCACCCCACTCGCGCACCCACGCCGAAGGCATGGCCCGCGAGTTTGTAGTGTGGGTGGCAATGCCGCCGCGCACGTGGATCCGGCTCCCACGGTCCCTCGTGAGGGAGATATCGTCGAGGGGGCCCATCAAGTTGTGGTTGCAACACGATGGATGTTGCGGCTAGGCTTCAGAAGCGGAAGTTGAGGTCATCAACTCCTGCGACGTCTTCATGACTCGAGGATGGGGCGCGATTGCCCGCGCCTGCCGCCCGGAGGGAGATCACGCCATCCACTTCGAGTACAACGGGGCATCGACGCTCTTCTTTAAGGTCTTCGGCGAGGATGGTTGCGCCTGGAATGCTGCCCCAGGGGAGGCGGTCAAGGCGGCGAGGCCGCCGGTGGCAAACTTGCCCTTGGCCTTGTCCGTGATTCTTCCGACAGCAGCAGTGCCTCCTTCGGGCATGGCTCAAGCGACGACGACGGCTACGAGCCGCCGCGCCACCATTGCCATGCCTAGTGGAGGCAAGGTGCCAGCCTAACACCGTGGGCGACATTGCTTGGGGCCACGGTCCTCGAGGGGCCCTTTCCATTTTGCTTCATTCCTGTGGAAAACCATGTAGGGCCCCGCAGGGGTATGTAAAAATTGTAATTCTTTTGTCTTAATGCTATTATTTCCAATCAATGCCGCGTTTATGCTTCTTGTTGTGGCATGGTTCCCCCTTTCACTCTTGCGGTAGCTTAGTGTTCTACGCCGGCAGGACCCAGTCCCCGGGCAAGCTTCGGCCGTCGCTGGTATGCCAGGTAGCGGTGCCGTGGTCAAGGCCACACTACAAAAAAAGTACACTTCCGTGATGATACGTGTTTGTCACAGTAGGTCACGTTTTCTATCATGCATGTACATCCATGACAAATTTATGACAGAATCAAGATAGTCATACCTGTGCTATCGTAGAAGTGTTCCATGACATTACCAAAATTATCATCACGAAAGTGTCCACTTCCATGACGATAAATCGTGCATCATAGAAGTGCTTTCGTCAAGGGTGACCGACACGTGGCATCCACCGTAACCGAACACCGTTAAGCTATCGGGTCCGATTTTGGATCCGATAACCCATTAACAGCCCCGACCAGTGGGGATTTTCCACGTGTAAAATCATCATTGGCTGGAGGAAACATGTGTCGGCTCATCGTTGGGACATAACTCATCCACTCATTGGACCAAAAGCGCCTATGATACGTCGACACGTGGCACGGCCCAACAGAGACCCATTCCTGTGAAAAGGCCGGCCCGTTTGACTTGGTCAAAAGGTGGCGGGCCAGCCCACGGCAAGCCTGTTAACGGCCTGTTCGCATATAGCCCATTTACAGCCCGCTAACCCAGGGCCCGTTTACGACCTATCCGAATTAGGCCCAGTAGCGTCATCTGGGCCGTCCATTATAATTCCAGCCCGTTTTAACTTCCGGCCCATGTATGGCCCATGACGTCTTTTGGCCCATATGAGGCCCTTAGTAACCCTCGGCCCATTAACGGCCCATGGTAAAACTGTCCCGTAATGAACAGTGTATCACTTTATACCCATTAACGGCCCATTATTCCGTTGGCCCGTTTCCATCCCATGTTATCTTTCGGCCTTCTTAGGGCCCATTTATTCTTGGGCTCATTTCCAGCATTCGTTTACTTTTGGCCCGTTACTGTCATTTTCTGCTTGTGGGCCAAATACAGCCCGTGGTTACAGTCGGCCCGTTTGTGGCCCGTTAATACGTTGGGCCGTTTTCATAGCGTCATCAAATACAGCCTATTAACGACATCCCATTATGGTGGGCCCATGAACGGACGATTTCAACTCTAGCCCATTTACGGCCATAATGTGGTCTGTTATTGGCCCATGTTTGGCCAACCGATCATATGGCCCGTAGAAGGCCCATTGATGATACAGCCCGTAGAAGGCCCATTGTGTCTACGCCCCGTAGAAGGCCCATTGTTTCTACGGCCCTTAGAAGGCCCATTGTTTCTACGGCCCGTAGGAGGCCTACAGTAAATATGTAGCCCATTGTTAATGTGGCCTAGTTTTAAAAAATAGGTTATTCTGGCCACTAGCAAACCGCGGAAAAAGAACTACACTGACTACAAGAAAACAAATAAACAAGACAACGGAAATAAATAAGCAAGCAACTTACGCTAGGCTATCACGGCTATTACACATATTACATCCACTGGGCATCAAAGTTCGCCACAAGTGCAAATATAGGGAACAAAGCAGCATATAAACGTCGCAGCAAAACAAGTCCAGAACTGAAACCACTTCAGAAGAGCTCAAGAAACAATATCCTGGGTACCCATAATGCTGGCAAGCAGCTTATTAACTTTCTCTTGTTTGGCGCTTAAATCCTTCAGCACTTGCTGTTGCACCAGAAAGTATGCATCTGAATTCTGCAAGGACTTCCTCAGTACTTCGGCTTCCTGTCACATAACATCTGATCGATGTCTTTCAACTTGAAGTTGAGACTCAAGAAGCCGAACTGATTCAGGCAGCGAGTACGAAGAGCTGGTGCCACCAGTAACTCGAACACTACATCAACACAGGACTTTGGGGTTGTCTCAGTGTCTTCAATATAGTTTTATCAGCTTTCTTGGAGAACAATAGGGATGTCTCACTATATTGAACCTGATATGCATTACTTCCTTTACCATTGCATAACGGGGTACTCTTCTCCAATATTTTATCCGTGTTCTAAAGGAGAAACAAACAAACACATCACAGGTTTACAATGTAGTATATGAAACTCATTTTGGTAAACCAGTTCAGTAGTAAGGTGGACATGATAACAGCATGAAACAAACATATATCTATGTAGTATGGTCACAGTATGGTCTATATCATTCTAGTTTATGTTGCCAAATCAAGATAGATACAGTCTGAATCATATCTATTTAAGACAAAGCAGCATAGACAGAATATAAGTGTGGGAAACTACACAGCAATAACAACACTTGTAATGTGCATGGCATGAGAACATAACTGTTTATTCAATTGAAACTGAAATCAATGAGCAAGTTACAACAGCAAACACGTTAAAGAAACAGGTTTAAAACATACCTGTTGCGCCATTGGAGTTTCAATTGCATCCTTCAAATTTGAAATTAGTTGGTATGAGTAAATACAGTGATGCAAGAGCAAAGTAGTATGAACCATAGCTACGGAACCTGAGCTGAGAACAATTCTTCTTCTGCTTTAAGCGTTGACTTGGGGTTCGGAGTGGTGGTCCTCGTGCTTTGGGCACTGTAGTTGCCTTACTAACTGCTCGTGTTTGGGTGCTCTGTGGTGGAGACGGTGCTGTGTCAACGGGAACTGGGTTACTATCTGCTGGGGTTGGGGTTAGAAGGGGTGTAGCTGGTTCTCTGTCCAACTGGGTAGGGGTACAATCTGCATGAGTCTGGGTTATGTGTGGTGGGGCTGGTTCTTGGGCAAGTACAACCGTGGTTCTATCTCCATCGATAGGTAGCACGATCTTTTCTGAAGACCGTGTTTTTACTCCCACAGATACTGCCATCACCCCTCCAATTGAAATGGCTGATAAACAAGAAAAGTAATTGAATGTACAAACATTATAAGATAGACAGGTGCAATGGATAGTAGGGAAGAAAACAGGGCATGAAATAATTCAAATTTCTGTTGTCTAACCAAACAGAATAGCAGGACATAATTTCAAATATATGATGGCTAATTAAACAGGATAGCATGACACAATTTCACATGTATGATGGCTAACTAAACAGGATAGAATGACATACTTCAAAATATGATGACTATGTAAACATGATGACATGATATAACTATACGATGTGTCTATTAAAGTGGTTGGCATGCCATAAATCACAAACATGCCGTTGATGGAAACATGATGGCATGATATAGCTCACGGATAGAATGACATAATTCAAAATATGATGACTATGTGAACAGGATGAGATGATATAACTATATTATGTCTTTAGAAAATGGGTTGGCATGCCATAATTCGGATACATGCTGTCTATGTAAACATCATGGCATGATATAATTCAAATATATGATTTATATACTAAGGAAGTGAGCAGAGGGCAATCGCATATAGGATGTGTCAACTAAGGAGATGGCATTCAATATCGTGTATATGATGTAAAAACTAAGCATTGCAATAAAACATATGCATGATATGAGTAATATAACCCTGCCAAGTTTGAGCATACACCTCAGGGGGATAATAGGACTGGTCATCTGCCTCTGAATCCTCCTCTGAAGAGCTATCTGTAACCAGCAACATATCTTCTTCACCAGGTAGCATTGTCTGCTATGAAGACCTTGTTTTCACTCCAGATTTCTCCATCACCAATTCAAATGGCTGATGCACAGGAAGAGCTGTTGAATATACAAACATTGTCCACAAAAGCAATGAGAAATACACAAAAAAGGATGGCATGATATAATTCACATATATGACGCTTGGCTAAACAGCATGGCATTGCATAATTCACATATATAATGCCTTGCAACAAGATAGCATTGCATAATTCACATATATAATGTCTTGCAAAAAGATGGCATTGCATAATTCACATATATGGTAATTAGGCACTAAACAGGTGGCATTCACACAAATCATGTCTAAACTAAGCAAATGACATAGCAATGCAAGATACCATACGCACGATATGAGCAACATAACCCTGCCAAGTTAGAGCATGCACCTCGGGCGCGGGGGGGGGGGGGGGGAATAGGACTGGTCATCTGTCTCTGAATCCTCTTCTGAGGAGCTATCCGTAACCAGCGAGATATGCGCTTCGTCAGATAGCATAGTCTGCTCTGAAGACCTTGTTTTCACTCCAGAATTTTCCATCACCGTGTCAAATGGCTGATGCACACGATGAGTAGTTGAATGTACTAACATTGTTGACAAATTAATACGTAACGAAAAAAGGATGGCCTGATATAATTCACATATAAGATGACTGGCTAAGCAGGATGGCATTGCAAAATTCACATATATGATGCCTGGCTAAACAAGATGGCATTGCATAATTCACATAAACAGTGAATAAACTAAACAGATGGCATTCACACAAAGCATGTCTAAACTAAGCAGTTGACATATTTGATGTATAAAGTAAGCAATGCAAGGCACCATATGCATGATATAGCCAACATCAGCATGCCAAGTTAGAGCGAAGACCTCATGGGGTAAATAGGAGTGGTCTTCTGCTTCTGAATCCCCCTCAGAACAATTATCTTCCTCTTGATTACGATCTGAAATGGGTGGAGGGGGGCTGCCTTTGCGCCCACCATGGAGCGACGTCTGCATGAAATTTTATTGCCGCGCAAGGCTCGTCTCTTTTTCTCTACATGTTCAGTTCCATTGTGTACAGTAACTGACATGCATAGGAATAAAACATAGTCAGATTATGTAAGGAGTGCATGCAGAAATCCATAGTGATGGTAGCAAACTGTGGATAGACCCAAAACCAATGATAGCAGGCAGATAATAGCTTTAGTTAAAAAATACAGATAATGGCTCCTTTAATGTTTGTGTGCACCCAACATGATTCATAGTAGACACCCGAGATTAACCAGATAGTAGACAGATAGTACTGATTGCTGCCCCAATATGTACCCCACAACCATTTAAAAACTCAAGTTTCAGCATAAGTTTGGACCTGAGTCGGAGTCTAATAGGTGAACACGACGATAAAGTAGCATGTCATCATATTAAGCGATGCATAACGTAAGCAGACACGGAAGAGTGTGACCTCTCTTGCGGACCCGTGTAGTCCCCAAGGTCATCTGCTCAGTTGATGATGGTAATGCAGTTGTCATGGCTGCCAGCGGCGGGGAAGAAGATCTGAGGCGGCAAAAGATAGTCTGGAGAGCGGATCCCTGCTGTGGTGAACCCTTCCGTCGTTGGAGCAACTGAGCTGGGGTGGAACACAACACCGCAGGAGCAGGACAAACCACACAAGGTTTTGTTTGACACATATCTGTAACAGAAGTAATTGTGTAAGGGCTTGTTTGAATTTGAGGATTCTAACAATGCAGGGATAGGAAATAGACAGGAATAGGATAGGAATGCACGTGCAAAACAGAGAATTTAAAAACACGGGATTTCTGCCAATCTAGGTGTTTGGTTCACAAGAATTGGAAGATCATAGGATGCAAAGAAGCATGTTGAGATTAAGTCAAACCACAAGAAGTGTACAACCTCTTTGGTGAAGCCATGTCGATCTCAGCGTGATTGGGTTGGTCGGTGAGGATGCTCCGGCTGACTTGGCTGTCGGAGGAGGGGAAGAAGATCTTAGGCGTCTGGAGATGGAGCCCGAGGTACTGCTCCGCTGTGATGGAGGGTTTCGTCCTTGGAGCAGCTCCGGTGAGTTGTACGACGCCGAGGCTGAAGCAGGACAAGAGAGACAATGTTAACCTGAGTGGAATTCTAATAGCATCTCCAATAGATGACGTTAGATACATAACCACAAAGTGCTAGATGTATACATCAGCCGCTCATCTCTAACTTAACTGTCGAAACTGAATTTAACTGTCGAAACGAACTTAACTGTCGAAACTGAATTTTGCTGTCGAAACTGAATTTTACTGTCAAAACTGAACGCACTAGAGGTGAGGCTACAAGTCAGTCGACTGACTTTTTCATCTCTGAGGAGCTATCTGTAACCAGCAAGACATGCGCTTCGTCAGATAGCATTGTCTGCTCTGAAGACCTTGTTTCCACTCCAGATTTTTCCATGACCGTGCCGAATGGCTGATGCATAGGAAGAGTAATTGAATGTACTAAAATTGTTGACAAATTTAACACGTAACAAAAAAATGATGTCATGATATAATTCACATATAAGATGACTGGCTAACCAGGGTGGCATTGCAAAATTCACATATATGATGCCTGGCTAAACAAGATAGCATTTTATGATTCACATATACGATAAAGAAACTGAACAGATGGCATTGACACAAAGCATGTCTAAACTAAGCAGATTACATCTTTGATGTATACAGTAAGCAATGCAAGGCACCATATGCATGATATTACCAACATCAGCATGCCAAGTTAGAGCGAAGACCTCATGGGGTAAATAGGAGTGGTCTTCTGCTTCTGAATCCCCCTCAGAACAGTTATGTTCCTCTTGTTTACGATCCGAAATGGGTGGAGGGGGGGGGGCTGCCTTTGCGCCCACCATGGAGCGACGTCTGCATGAAATTTTATTGCCACACAAGGCTCGTCTCTTTTGCTCTACATGTTCAGTTCCATTGTGTACAGTAACTGACATGCATAGGAATAAAACATAGTGAGATTATGTAAGGAGTGCATGCACAAATCCAGAGTGAAGGTAGCAAACTGTGGATAGACCCAAAACAAATGATAGCAGGCAGATAATAGTTTTAGTTAAAAAATACAGATAATGGCTCCTTTAATGTTTGTTTGCACCCAACATGAAACTCATAGTAGACACCCGAAATTAACCAGATAGTAGACAGATAGTACTGATTGCTGCCCCAATATGTACCCCACAATCATTTAAAAACTCAAGTTTCAGCATAAGTTTGGACCTGAGTTGGAGTCTAATAGGTGAACACGATGATAAAGTAGTATGTCATCATATTAAGCGATGCATAACGTAAGCAGACACGGAAGAGTGCGACCTCTCTTGCGGACCCGTGTAGTCCTCAAGGTCATCTGCTCAGTTGATGATGGTAATGTAGTTGTCGTGGCTGCCGACGGTGGGGAAGAAGATCTGAGGCGGTGAAAGACAGTCTGGAGAGCGGATCCCTGCTGTGGTGAACCCTTCCGTCGTTGGAGCAGCTGAGCTGGGGTGGAACACAGCACCGCAGGAGCAGGACAAACCACACAAGGTTTTCTTTGACACATATCTGTAACAGAAGTAATTGTGTAATGGCTTGTTTGAATTTGAGGATTCTAACAATGCAGGGATAGGAAATAGACAGGAATAGGATAGGAATGCACGTGCAAAACAAAGAATTTAAAAACACAGGATTTCTGCCAATCTGGGTGTTTGGTTCACAAGAATTGGAAGATCGCATGATGCAAAGAAGCATCTTGAGATTAAGTCAAACCACAAGAAGTGTACAACCTCTTTGGCGAAGCCATGTCGATCTCAGCGTGATTGGGTTGGCCGGTGAGGATGCTCCGGCTGACTTGGCTGTCGGAGGAGGGGAAGAAGATCTTAGGCGTCTGGAGATGGAGCCCGAGGTACTGCTCTGCTGTGATGGAGGGTTTCATCGTTGGAGCCGCTCCGGTGAGTTGTATGACGCCAAGGCTGAAGCAGGACAAGAGAGACAACGTTAACCTGAGTGGAATTCTAATAGCATCTCCAATAGATGACGTAAAATACATAACCACAAAGTGCTAGATGTATACATCAGCCGCTCATCTCTGAACTTAACTGTCGAAACTGAATTTAACTGTCGAAACTGAACTAAACTGTTGAAACTAAATTTTGCTGTCGAAACTGAATTTAACTGTCGAAACTGAACGCACTAGAGGTGAGGCTACACGTCAGTCGACTGACTTTTTCATCTCTGGTCAGTCGATTTTGCAGCAGTTGGATACGAAATCAAGGGCCTGCAGTTCATCTTCAACCTCCACCCCCCTGAGCCGCCAACCACCACCGGCCAAACAGCCGCCCCCCGCTGCCCGCGGCCGGCGGTGCGCCGCCCCGCCCGCCCCAAAAACACTCCCCACCGCCGGTCCGCCGCTGGCCCGGCTATCCTTCTAGGCCCCCCTGTGCCGAGATTTTTCTCCGGCGATCCCCACGCCACCTCCCCACTACCGCCGGCGACCACCTCCCCCACCCTGAAACCTAAGATAGATAGTGGGGTAATTCTCTGGCGAGCCCCCCTCCCCGCTGCGGCTGGTTCTTCCTTAACTCCGGCGAGCCCCCCACCCCCTGAAAATCGACTGACCCAAAAGTCGATTCAGTCGACTGAAGTGTAGCTAAATTGGAGCAGCATCGCAAGCAAGAGCAAGAGCGAGAGCAGCAGCGCGAGCAAGAGCAAGAGCAAGAGCAGACCAGGCAGGGGACTGAGAGCAAGAGCAGAGCAGGAGCGCGAGCGAGAGGTAAAGCAGCATCAGCTCCTACTGATGTGGACGTCGCCGCCGAGGGAACGACGCCGTGGAGGAAGTGGCCGGCGACGCCGCGGTGGATGGAGCCGCGCCGTGTCGGCTCTGGACCGAGCGCCGGCAGCACCGTGAGATCGAATCAAGAAGAAAATGCGGCGATTAGTGTACAACCTCTTTGGTGGCGCCGATTAGGCTGCAGCTTCATCCGAGGAAACGGTGATGCTGATGCTCTTCCGGTGGTGGAGGTGAAGACGGCGGTGTGGGAATGGAGGTGGCGCGAAAGACGAGGGGAACATCGGGGCAGCTCCTTGGAGGTGGAGGACGGGGTGGCTGAACCGGCGGTACGGTGGATGAGGGACGTCAAGGTGTTGCTGTGGACGACGTCGTCGGGGAAGAGGCTCCGACTGGGTGGCGGACGGAGGAGGGTGTGGGGCTTCGCGGGTTTTCCCGGCCTCGGTGTACGAATGGGTGGGCGGATGGGATGGGAGTGGGGAACCATGGCTTAGGGACGCGCTTGTCCGAAATGTGGGGTAAGTTACGAAAGTACCCCCACCAATTTGAGGCGGTTCTTTCGGTTCAGGGGTATTACAGGCATTTCGCGTGTCAGGATTTAACAGGAGGTGGGAGTTTCCGCGCGCGTTGTATTTTGGAATAGCAAGGCGAGGGCTGAGATGGAGGGAGTTGTCGGAGCACAACGAGACAAAGATATATCTTAAATATTTCGGGCTAACTAGGCGCGGGTTGAAATTTCTGGACAAGCCTAACGTGTACTGTACCAAATCAATTCGCACTACAAATGTCATTCAAAACTTTGAATTCATGTTATGTTCAATTAAAATATTTCGCTACGTGTATAATGCATGCAACCTAGTACTCAAATGAACGTTTTAGTGCATTCCAAACGTATATACTACCGCTTCAATATGAACTAAATTTGAATTCGTTTCTATTTGAATAAGATCCACAATAATGATTGTTGTGAAGTCAAAGCGTTTGAATTCGTTTCTCTGTTTTAATAAGATCTACAATCGTCATTATTGTCAAGTTAAACCATCGTTTGTGTATTATCTTCACAGCACACCACATGATTAGTCTCGAGTTACATATGAACTATGTGTACTATATGAACTCGAACTCGATTTTTTGAATCCACTTTATGTTGATTTTAAATCATAGTACATTTCATGCACTAGCTAGATCTTCACAAACTAAACCATGTCTCATATGTATAATGTGTTTATCACATTATGTATGGTGCTCCGCCCCCTACGCCTACAAGTATTTAGATGTGAGTTGCAAACACCACACACACACACACCGATACATCGAGCACTCTAGTCATGTCTCCCTGCCACACACAAACTTGACCTGTGCCCTCTGACGTTCCGGTAGCTAGGTCAGTCGCCCTATATCTTTGACTTGCACACACACAATTTCGATGGCTCTCTTCATCGATCTCGCACCCACCCACTTGATCCTCTCTTCGACTCTATCGATATCTATGACCCCTCCCTCTCTTCTCGTGGATCGCCCGACCCTCTATATATGATATGGACAGGCCTCGATTTCACACACATTGCATGCAAAATTTTGTTTGAGATGTCATCGACACATATTCCCACAAATACATTCACGAAATCAACCTCCCCCCCAAAACAAAAAACACTCACGAACGCACAAGCCATTTGTCTAGGTTTGTATCTCTCACACACACCCACGTAGGTGGGGGATGTGCACGAAGAGAAGAGGTGCACGCACGGCGCACATACTCTTGTATCTTTCCCAACCACACCCGTGCGGGTACACGGTGGAGCTCATTTCTGTACGAAAAGGCAGCCCACGTGGTAACTTGACATGTGTACTGGTTGTCCACTAGATCGAGGGAGGAATGTCTACCACGGGTGAACAAACAAATTGTGACTTGACGCGTTATGTTAAAAAAGAGGCAAACCATGTGGGGCCTACCTTAGAGGCAAGGCTCTATACACTGGAGTACTTTTGATGTGTCCCGTCAACTCGCAGAATGAGGAGAAGCTTGCTTAGTACGTCGTCTCCCCCGCCCACGGGCGCGGTGGCTCGCAGGATGAGGTGAAGCTTGCTTACTACGCCTTACGCCCGCTCCCTCGCCCACGCGCGTGGTGGCTCGCAGGACGAGGAGAAAATTTTACATGTACTCCCTCCGTTTACTCCTCGTCCCTACCTTGGTTAGAGAGATTATCATATTGTTTGGAATATATGTCCTATAGTAGATTTCAATATGAACTACTAGTACATACTCCAAACAATGATGTATATAGACATATTTTAGAATGTAGATTCACTCATTTTGCTCCGTATGTAGTCCATATTGAAACGAACATAATAGTACGCACTTTTCCTCGCCCCTCGACCCTCGCCACGTGGTGGACGTGCAGCAATTCATTCGGTCTCATATAGCCAGAACGATATATACTGCAGTACCATTATTGCTCGAATTCCCGAAGAGGCGAAGAGCCAATCGCAAGGTTAATAGTTTGGAGATGCCAAGCGCAAGGTTTATAGGATAACGAGTAGTATGTGCCGCGTCATTTATAAATAAAGTTTTTTTCTTCAGTGGCACGTACGCAATATAAATAGGTTCATATGGAGAGAAAAGGAAACCGCTCCACTATATACATAGGCAGGATGAGCCTACACGGTTGCTTGCTGGGGTTGCTCTCTTCAGTTTTCACACTCTCTCGCACAAAACCAATGTGGCCACATCTCTAACATCCTGGCGGATCACGTCCGCCGGGGGAAGGGGTGGAGGCTTAGTGTAGATGCGGTCGTCGTCCCCGACGGCGAAAACCCACTGTCGGCACGTCCCGATCAGGGGTCCCCGCCATTCTCTCTCACAAAGCCGGTGAGGTTGCCTTCGTCCATTGCTCACTGCCACGACGTGGGTAGTTGCCTCCTCCCGCCGCCCTCCTCTAGGTTGAGCTACGTCCCGACATCCCTCAGGTACAACTCCCTTTATAGCCGGCTTGCACCACTGCTCCAGCTGCCCACATCACTCCATGTGGATATTTCTCTACTTCTTTGCCCCGCACATACCTCTACTGGCTTCTACGTACTGTATTTGTGATGAGTTTATGTCTCATCAACTAGTCCCAGTAATCTTATTCTAATCACGCTTCTTCAATTTCTTTGCCACAAGGATGCTCATCTTGATTTTGGTGAAACTGCACAAAATGATCCGATGGTCGAAGGGTTGCAAACTTCATTTCTTAGGAAGCGCCGACGTTGCCAGCAAATTAAAGCCTGGTTAGGGTTTACAGTTCAAGGGCTAGGGACTGCATGGATCATTTTTTTCTTTAGCTGTCTCTGTTTCAATGGCTAGGGACTTCATGAGTAGTAGTAGTACTGTACGCCTTACGCCCGCTCCCTCGCCCACACGCGCGATGGCTCCTAGGACGAGGAGAAAATTTTACTACTCCCTCCGTTTACTCCTCGTCCCTACTACCTTGGTTAGAGAGATTATCATATTGTTTGGAATATATATGTCCTTTAGTAGATTTCAATATGAACTACTAGTACATACTCCAAACACTGATGTATATAGACGTATTTTAGAGTGTAGATTCACTCATTTTGCTCCGTATGTAGCATAAAGTTGAGACACTTATTTTGGAACGGAGGGAGTACATATTTGCTATGATCTGTCAATCATTGAGATGCAATAGCATGCATGTTAGTCTCCTTTGTATTTGATGAAATGTTGCAACGGGCAACCTTGGACGCAAGATACATGTAATAGAAGCTGGAAGCTTCATAGCGTTGTACTATCTCGCTGATAAATTACAGTACGTACTATACAAGTACTTCCTCCGTTCCTAAATATAAGTCTTTGTAGAGATTTCACCATGAAACACATGCGGATGTATATAGATGCATTTTAAGTGTAGATTCATTCATTTTGTTCTGTATGTAGTCCACCTAGTGGAATCTCTGCAAAGACTTATATTTAGGAACGGAGGGAGTACTATGTAAAGAGTTAGGTGTCGCACGGTGTCCAGAAAATATGGTGATAGTGTGAGGTGGGCCATGTAATCACCGAGCCTGCGTGTTTTCACTGCTCTTGCACTCCTCCGCCGTAATAATGGAGAAAATTGTAATCTAGTAGTACCTCCTTTCGCCGAAAGCGTGGGACATCCAGCAGTCCTACCACCTCAGTAATAATGACCAATGAGCCGTCAAATCACATAGACCTAGCAGTAAGTTGGAAGGACGAAGCAACCATCACTCTTGAATCCGCTTCTCCCTTCAACGCAGGCGCCAGTGAGAGGTCGCGTCCGCTCTGCCTGGGCATGAATGCAGCACCGACTCTTTGGAGCGGCGCTGACCGTTTCGGGCAGGAAGCGCGCGCGGGCGATGGAGCGGCTATGGGTGGGCCATGCTGGTTAGGAGCGGGCGTGGCAGCTGTCCGCCTGTCCCTACCGGACACCCGGAAACGAGAGGATGCATCGACTCTCGTGGCTAAAATCGTACACTACACACCATCTCTCTGTAGGAGTAGGCCGATCTGTCGCTCTCTCTAACACGCACATGATGTTAAACACACACATGCACACGCACACGCACACGCACACACAGGTTCATAGAATAGGAAAATCGTGCGAGTGCGAAGCCACAGTAAGTGAGATACAAATGGAGTACATACAAGAAGAGAAGAGGTGACGAATATTCCATCAAACCTGGACTGAGGAGTAGTACTCCCTCCGTCTAGGTGTTAAGTCATCCTACAGAAATCAGATATTCCCAAAATGTTTAGGCGTCGTCCATTAACTTCGCATCTCAATCCCCTCCTAGCCTCGTTGCTAGCGAGTGTTGTTACTTAGGGAGCGTTTGGATCCTTAGCAAGAACAACTTATAGCATAGCCGGGCAATGTTAGACGTTTGGAACTGTTAAAATATGTTAGCTTTTGTGTGCCAGCTAGCTTGGGTGGGCTAGAGAAACCTTGCTGGCTCAGGAGAGCCATATCTGCTCGCTTCCGACAGCAAACTTCACGTAGTAGTAACATAGACTAGTAACATATGCATGTTGTACTAGTCCAAGTTACTCACCACTATGACCAGCCTAAGCAATGTAACCAAACGCTCCTTAATTACTCTACCTTGTTATCTCCCCCGGAAACCCAATGCATGGAGCGCAACTACGCGTTGATCAGTCAAGAAATCAAAGTCGACTTGCATGCGAGTTAATACGTGGCCCTGCATGGTAGCTAAAACGGCATCTCTTAGTTGTTTGGATTAATTGTTGCGTTTAGAGACAAAAATCAGGGCCTTGATTGGAGGAATGACCGGTCAAGTTTCCCCTTCTCCTCCAATCTGCTTGCACCTTGGTCCCGCTGCACCTTCTAACATGACTTATTACACCTAGACGGAGGGAGTCGTACGAGATACGGTGGCACACTGACATAGGTCGAATACAAGTGCCCAAAATTGTGTGCATATTATAATAAGGATTCACTTAAAATAGTACGTGAGCGAACAGAGGGATCAATTGGACAGTGTTCCCGAGCAGTAGCAAGATGTGTGAGGTAAGATACACCGCTGGCGCTTTTAATTTTTCTTATTAATTTGTTTGTTTCACCCTCTGACTGGTGGGACCCAACGTACTACGTGGAGAGAGGTAAGGTGACTAAGGCTGCATTATTTCTGCACCACTGTGGATGGTCTTACCACCAAAGCCACATGACACGATTATGATTTAAATCCCAATGACTCCCACACACAAAAAAAACACGGCATGCTTGTCACACGAATGCAGGAATGTATAAAAGGTTATTTTCCTCTCGTTGAACATAACGGGAGGGTTGTGTAGCTGGTTAGCCTGTTCGCTCATCAAACTTGAGGTCTCGGGTTCGATAACTACACTTGAGCATAATTCGTGCCAGGAGGATTCTTTGACTGGTCAAAATGGATGGATACGGAGCTATACAATCTCGTAGTGACCATATAATCACCTCACCACGTATAAGCTGCAGCCTCGGCGCTTGTTTTCTAGGGTTTGCACTCTTCACACTCTCTCCAGTATATATATACACGCTGGAGCCTCAGCGCTCGTAGTTGCTCTCTTCACACTCTCTCACCCTCTCCAGATCTAAACAAGACTTCGTTGGCCTCTCTCTCTCCCCTCACTTCTGGTCTGCTTGTAAGTTGCTCTCTTCACACTCTCTCACCCTCTCCAGATCTAAACAAGACTTCGCTGGCCTCTCTCTCTCCCCTCACTGCTGGTCAAAGAGCCGGCAGGATCCGTCCGCCGAGAAGGGAAGGAGGCTTAACGCTGTCGCCGTCGGCGAGGGAGGGAATCCACTACCGGCGCAGCTGTTCACTTTCACCCAGCGGCGGTGCGGGAGGGCCTCCGACCCCTTCTTCTTCGCCGCCGTACATAGTGTGGGTCGAACGGCCTCCGGTCGCCCACCGAACCACACCCCAAGAACCTTAAGGTATAATTTACTTATTCCACATGCATTGCTCTAGCTGCATGTGGGCTTTTTCCGCTTCTGCACTCGAATCTAGGTGTTGGATCAAACAGGAAAGTAGTGGGGAAAGTTGTATACCATGAATCTAGGACGTGGTTCAAAGAGGAAAGGAATGGGGGAAATAGTGGGAAAAGTTGTATAGCATGAATCTAGGACGTGGTTCAAAAAGGAAAGGAAGGGGAAAGTAGTGGGGAAAGTTGTATCGCATGAATCTAAGACGTGGTTCAAAGAGGAAAGGAATGGGGGAAAGTAGTGGGGAAAGTTGTATAACATAAATCTAGGACGTGGTTCACAGAGGAAAGGAAGTGGGGAAAGTACTGGTACAGACTGGCTATCCCTGTAAACAAACACCCTCTAATAATACCGCTCGAAAATTGATGCAATGCCACAGTTAAAAGCAAATTACATGTTTAATAAATTTTATTGTTAATATAATCTCTCTGTTAATATAAATCAATGCCACCGTTTGAGAAATGCTACTGTCTTGCTTTCTTTCCCATTTAGATAAGGTAGATGCTTCTTTTTGTTGGCTTCTGTGTCATCCACCGTTATTGACCACTAGTTGTTTTCTTTCCACCTCTGTGTAAACAGGGTTATCTACTTCACCTCGTTGCCATTGTGACCTTTTGTTGCACTGCTCAAAACACTTTTGTTTTAAGAGTGTTTTGTGCAGTTCAACCAAAATGTCACACCGATAACCTTGCTTGATTGCTTGATCTTAGTGGAACTGCACAAGAGGAGATCTTACTTCCTATCTGTGTTGGCAAATTTGGTTCAGATCTTCTTATTGTGAGTTGTTTGAATTCCGCGTCATGAGAGGTCAGTACTATCCTTCTTTCACATGATTCTGCAGTGTGCTTTCATATGTTGTGCTACTTGTACAGTAATGTTGCTTGATTTTAGTGAACTGCACAAATGGAGACAAGACTTCCAATCTGTATGTGCACCATAATATCCCATTGAGGTAAGATAAGGGTATTTCACAACTGTTGGCCTGTATTTTGCCACTTTCATCAGAAAATTAATGTCATTGTTTAGTGCTATACTTGTGCAACCTAATTGACATGCCAAATCTTACATTGAAGGCGAAGCTTGTCTGTTATTGAACCAAGTGATGAAGGGGAAGAACAAGCGGAAGAAAAACAAAAATCAACTCTTGGTGCTGTAATGAAGCACTCGAACTGTGATGACACAAGTAATGATATAGTTTTGCATCTTAATTTATTCTATGGCTGGAACGAGCAATTGTTTTGCCACTGATTTGATGCCACTCTTAATGTAATACGTAATTATCTCTACTTGTGCAAACAGGGATCTTCTTTGAAGATACCATATATTTTAGTGGAACTGCACAATAAGATGTTGGAAACATTAATCTAATCGAGGAGTATATATTAAGCATGGCCACCACAGTAGATAGCAACAGATGGTTCCGGAGAAGTGCTTCATCTGTATGCTCTACAAAATAAGCCTCCTGACAAAGGTTGGTACTCGCCCACTGATTTCATCCATATGATTGAGCCTTGTCATCTCTATTGGTGTTGTGCTACTGTTTAGATACTGTCATCAAAAAGTGGTATTGTCCTTGAGAAGTGCTTCATCTGTGCTGTTTTAAATATTTCCTGTCCTTTTTTTCGAGCGTGCTAGCATTTAGTTATCCTCTTGTCTTTGCACAACAGGATCATCATCCTCTGAAGAAGAATATGGAGTACGTGAAGTGACTAGTTCCGATTATGCCAGGATGAAGAAACCCTGTCTATCTTCTCATCAGAAGGAGCAGTTGAAGGATGGTTACATTACCCCCCACAAGACCAAACTAACTTCAGCTCAGAAGGACTGACAAATCTCCATTTTCTTGCTGTGATGCACGAGTACAATGTTGTTCTAGGATTCTTTCCAGTGAGTTCCATTTTTGTAAAAGTGTGCTCTACATGGACCATGTAGCACTACAAAAAAATACACTTCCGTGATGATACGTGTTTGTCACGGTTGGTCACGTTTTCTGTCATGCACGTACATCCATGACAAATTTATGACAGAATCAAGATAGTCATACCTGTGCTGTCGTGGAAGTATTCCATTACATTACCAAAATTATCATCACGGAAGTGTCCACTTCCATGACGATAAATCGCGCGTCATAGAAGTGCTTTCGTCAAGGGTGACCGACACATGGCATCCACCGTAACGAAACACTTTTAAGCTATCGGGTCCGGTTTTGGATCCGATAACCCGTTAACAGCCCCGACCAATGGGGATTTTCCACGTGTAAATCATCATTGGCTGGAGGAAACACGTGGCAGCTCACTGTTGGGACAGACGTCATCCACTTATTGGACCCAAAGCGCCTATGATACGGTGGATGGTTCCCAGTAGCGATGCATGTATATTTGCTCTACATTTGATTTTTTTTCGTTCGCTCCTGGTAAGCCTCGTAGATGAATTGATCAACTAAGCAGCAGCCCAACAGCCTCATGCCGCCTCAAAAAAGTTAGATGTCGGCCATTTGGGCCTGCAAAGTGAGCCCATCTCGTATCCTGGTTTGCATGCAAAGAGGCAGCAATGTAGGTTGCCACTTTGTTTAGTACCACCTCGCCTAGTCGTGCGGGTGGGAGGTGCAGTTTTTCCTATATAAGAGACTCGAGACATACCAGTTGAGGCAACAGATGGCATGCAGCAGCTAGCGCATCGTTTCGATGCGGCTACTCACTAGTGCGCGCAGTAGCTGGTGAGCTAAAAAGAACGTCCACGTTAGCAGGACGCACGGTGAATACTATTTTTGGAAGTAAAAATAAATATATATTTCGAACCCGATGGGTGCCCTAATGGGTCGGGTTGCCTGTCGGGTTCGGGCATGGGTCTGACTCGAGACCCATGGGTAGGGTCGTGGGTATGCTTCTCTACCCATTAGCTATTTGGGCATGGGTTTGAGAAAGCTTGACCCGGTCAAATCCGACCCGAGTGCCACCTTGATATGTAGAGAAAAGGAAACCGCTCCACTATATACATAGGCAGGACGAGCCTACACGGTTGCTTGCTGGGGTTGCTCTCTTCAGCTTTCTCACACTCTCGCACAAAACCACAGTCGCCACATCTCTAACATCCCGGCGGATCACGTCCGCTGGGGGAAGGGGTGGATGCATAGTGTTGATGCGGTCGTCGTCCCCGACGGCGAAAACCCACTGTCGGCACGTCCCGATCAGGGGTCCCCATCATTCTCTCTCACAAAGCCGACGAGGTTGCCTTCGTCCATTGCTCACTGCCACGACGTGGGTAGTTGCCTCCTCCCGCCGCCCTCCTCTAGGTTGAGCTATGTACCGACATCCCTCAGGTACAATTCCCTTTACAGCCGGCTTGCACCACTGCTCCAGCTGCCCACATCACTCCATGTGGATATTTCTCTACTTCTTTGCCCTGCACATATCTCTACTGGCTTCTACGTACTGTATTTGTGATGAGTTTATGTCTCATCAACTAGTCCCAGTAATCTTATTCTAATCACGCTTCTTCAATTTCTTTGCCACAGGGATGCTCATCTCGATTTTGGTGAAAATGCACAAAATGATTTGATGGTCAAAGGGTTGCAAACTTCATTTCTTAGGAAGCGCCGACGTTGCCAGCAAATTAAAGCCTGGTTAGGGTTTACGGTTCAAGGGCTAGGGACTGCATGGATATTTTTTTCTTTAGCTGTCTCGGTTTCAATGGCTAGGGACTGCATGAGTAGTAGTAGTACTGTACGCCTTACGCCCACTCCCTTGCCCATGCGCACGGTGGCTCGCAGGACGAGGAGAAAATTTTACTACTCACTCCGTTTACTCCTCGTCCCTACTACCTTGGTTAGAGAGATTATCATATTGTTTGGAATATATATGTCCTTTAGTAGATTTCAATATGAACTACTAGTACATACTCCAAACACTGATGTATATAGACATATTTTAGAGTGTAGATTCACTCATTTTGCTCCGTATGTAGCATAAAGTTGAGACACTTATTTTGGAACGGAGGGAGTACATATTTGCTATGATCTGTCAATCATTGAGATGCAATAGCATGCATGTTAGTCTCCTTTGTATTTGATGAAATGTTGCAACGGGCAACCTTGGACGCAAGATACATGTAACAGAAGCTGGAAGCTTCATAGCATTGTACTATCTCGCTGATAAATTACAGTACGTACTATACAAGTAGTACTATGTAAAGAGTTAGGTGTCGCACGGTGTCCAGAAAATATGGTGATAGTGTGAGGTGGGCCATGTAATCACTGAGCCTGCGTGTTTTCACTGCTCTTGCACTCCTCCGCCGTAAGAATGGAGAAAATTGTAATCTAGTAGTACCTCCTTTCGCCGAAAGCGTGGGACATCCAGCAGTCCTACCACCTCAGTAATAATGACCAATGAGCCGTCAAATCACATAGACCCAGCAGTAAGTTGGACGGACGAAGCAACCATCACTCTTGAATCCGCTTCTCCCTTCAACGCAGGCGCCAGTGAGAGGTCGCGTCCGCTCTGCCCGGGCATGAATGCGGCACCGATTCTTTGGAGCGGCGCTGACCGTTTCGGGCGGGAAGCGCGCGCGGGCGATGGAGGGGCTTTGGGTGGGCCAGGCTGGTCAGGAGCGGGCGTGGCAGCTGTCCGCCTGTCCCTACCGGATGCCCGGAAACGAGAGGATGCACCGACTCTCGCGGCTAAAATCGTACACTACACACCATCTCTCTGTAGGAGTAGGTCGATCTGTCGCTCTCTCTAACACACACATGCTGTTAAACACACACACACGCACACGCACACACAGGTTCATAGAATAGGAAAATCGTGCGAGTGCGAAGCCACAGGAAGTGAGATACAAATGGAGTACGTACAAGAAGAGAAGAAGCATCTCTTAGTTGTTTGGATTAATTGTTGCGTTTAGAGATAGAAATCAGGGCTTTGATTGGAGGAATGACCGGTCAAGTTTCTCCTTCTCCTCCAATCTGCTTGCACCTTGGTCCCGCTGCACCTTCTAACGTGACTTATTACACCTAGACGGAGGGAGTCGTACGAGATACGGTGGCACACTGACTTAGGTCGAATACAAGTGCCCAAAATTGTGTGCATGTTATAATAAGGATTCACTTAAAATAGTACGTGAGCGAACAGAGGGATCAATTGGACAGTGTTCCCGAGCAGTAGCGAGATGTGTGAGGTAAGATACACAGCTGCCGCTTTTAATTTTTCTTATTAATTTGTTTGCTTCACCCTCTGACTGGTGGGACCCAACGTACTACGTGGAGAGAGGTAAGGTGACTAAGGCTGCATTATTTCTGCACCACTGTGGATAGTCTTACCACCAAAGCCACATGACACGATTATGATTTAAATCCCAATGACTCCCACACACACAAAAAACACGGCATGCTTGTCACACGAATGCAGGAATGTATAAAAGGTTATTTTCCTCTCGTTGAACATAACGGGAGGGTTGTGTAGCTGGTTAGCCTGTTCGCTCATCAAACTTGAGGTCTCGGGTTCGATAACTACACTTGAGCATAATTCGTGCCAGGAGGATTCTTTGACTGGTCAAAATGGATGGATACGGAGCTATACGATCTCGTAGTGACCGTATAATCACCTCATCACGTATAAGCTGCAGCCTCGGCGCTTGTTTTCTAGGGTTTGCACTCTTCACACTCTCTCCAGTATATATATACACGCTGGAGCCTCAGCGCTTGTAGTTGCTCTCTTCACACTCTCTCACCCTCTCCAGATCTAAACAAGACTTCGTTGGCCTCTCTCTCTCCCCTCACTGCTGGTCTGCTTGTAGTTGCTCTCTTCACACTCTCTCACCCTCTCCAGATCTAAACAAGACTTCGCTGGCCTCTCTCTCTCCCCTCACTGCTGGTCAAAGAGCCGTCCGCCGGGAAGGGAAGGAGGCTTAACGCTGTCGCCGTCGGCGAGGGAGGGAATCCACTACCGGCGCAGCTGTTCACTTTCACCCAGCGGCGGCGCGGGAGGGCCTCCGACCCCTTCTTCTTCGCCGCCGTACATAGTGTGGGTCGAACGGCCTCCGGTCGCCCACCGAACCACACCCCAAGAACCTTAAGGTATAATTTACTTATTCCACATGCATTGCTCTAGCTGCATGTGGGCTTTTTCCGCTTCTGCACTCGAATCTAGGTGTTGGATCAAACAGGAAAGTAGTGGGGAAAGTTGTATACCATGAATCTAGGACGTGGTTCAAAGAGGAAAGGAATGGGGGAAAGTAGTGGGAAAAGTTGTATAGCATGAATCTAGGACGTGGTTCAAAAAGGAAAGGAAGGGGGAAAGTAGTGGGGAAAGTTGTATCGCATGAATCTAAGACGTGGTTCAAAGAGGACAGGAATGGGGGAAAGTAGTGGGGAAAGTTGTATAGCATAAATCTAGGACGTGGTTCACAGAGGAAAGGAAGTGGGGAAAGTACTAGTACAGACTGGCTATCCAGCACCTACGTTGGTCGAAAAGGGAAAACAATGACAAACGCAGTACGCACATCTGTAACGAACTGATCTTTTGTTTTGGGGGACAAGGCTGTAGAGTTTGAGCAGGACTAGATTTGCTGCGCTCACATAGGGAAAGGTGTCTAAAGATAACAAAACTGGGACCAACACAAATATGCTCCTTGGTTGTTTGTTCTTTGTTGCAACAGACTGTGCATCACCCCAGTACATCGGTAGATGCACATGGTGCTGGTGCGTCCACTGTCCCGTGCAACTCTTTAGCTGTTGTTAATCTAAGGCCCTGTTTGGTTAAAAACTCCCTAGTCCCTACCTGCTTGGTTCCAGGGACTAAACATGGACTAGAGGTTATTAAATGACATGCTAAAAGACCATGTTACCCCTAGTAGTGAACTAATAGAGACAAGGTGCGATGCGTGGCAGGGGCAACTGTTGGAAAAAGTCCCAAAAAGACTCCCTCGGGGTCTTCTTTCTTTAGTCCCAAATGCCCACTTTTAGTCCCTAAAAGTCCCTCCTGTTTGGTTTAGATGGGACTGACACGGAGTTTTTTTAGTCCCTCCACCAAAATGTCCCTGTAAACAAACACCCTCTAATAATGCCGCTGGAAAATTGATGCAATGCCACAGTTAAAAGCAAATTACATGTTTAACGAATTTTATTGTTAATATAATCTCTCTGTTAATATTAATCAATGCCACCGTTTGAGAAATGCTACTGTCTTGCTTTCTTTCCCATTTAGATAAGGTAGATGCTTCTTTTTGTTGGCTTCTGTGTCATCCACCGTTATTGACCACTAGTTGTTTCCTTTGCACCTCTGTGTAAACAGGGTTATCTACTTCACCTCGTTGCCATTGTGACCTTTTGTTGCACTGCACAAAACACTTTTGTTTTAAGAGTGTTTTGTGCAGTTCAACCAAAATGTCACACCGACAACGTTGCTTGATTGCTTGATCTTAGTGGAACTGCACAAGAGGAGATCTTACTTCCTATCCGTGTTGGCAAATTTGGTTCAGATCTTCTTCTTGTGAGTTGTTTGAATTCCGCGTCATGAGAGGTCAGTACTAGCCTTCTTTCACATGATTCTGCAGTGTGCTTTCATATGTTGTGCTACTTGTACGGTAATGTTGCTTGATTTTAGTGAACTGCACAAATGGAGACAAGACTTCCAATCTGTATGTGCACCGTAATATCCCATTGAGGTAAGATAAGGGTATTTCACAACTGTTGGCCTGTATTTTGCCACTTTCATCAGAAAATTAATGTCATTGTTTAGTGCTATACTTGTGCAACCTAATTGACATGCCAAATCTTACATTGAAGGCGAAGCTTGTCTGTTATTGAACCAAGTGATGAAGGGGAAGAACAAGCGGAAGAAAAACAAAAATCAACTCCTGGTGCTGTAATGAAGCACTGGAACTGTGATGACACAAGTAATGATATAGTTTTGCATCTTAATTTATTGCTATGGCTGGAACGAGCAATTGTTTTGCCACTGATTTGATGCCACTCTTAATGTAATACGTAATTATCTCTACTTGTGCAAACAGGGATCTTCTTTGAAGATACCATATATTTTAGTGGAACTGCACAAGAAGATGTTGGAAACATTAATCTAATCGAGGAGTATATAGTAAGCATGGCCACCACAGTAGATAGCAACAGATGGTTCCGGAGAAGTGCTTCATCTGTATGCTCTACACAATAAGCCTCCTGACAAAGGTTGGTACTCGCCCACTGATTTCATCCATATGATTGAGCTTTGTCATCTCTATTGGTGTTGTGCTACTGTTTAGATGCTGTCATCAAAAAGTGGTATTGTCCTTGAGAAGTGCTTCATCTGTGCTGTTTTAAATATTTCCTTTCCTTTTTTTCGAGCAAACAGGGATGCTAGCATTTAGTTATCCTCTTGTCTTTGCACAACAGGATCATCCTCCTCTGAAGAAGAATATGGAGTACGTGAAGTGACTAGTTCCGATTATGCCAGGATGAAGAAGCCCTGTCTATCTTCTCATCAGAAGGAGCAGTTGAAGGATGGTTACATTACCCCCCACAAGACCAAACTAACTTCAGCTCAGAAGGACTGACAAATCTCCATTTTCTTGCTGTGATGCGCGAGTACAATGTTGTTCTAGGATTCTTTCCGGTGAGTTCCATTTTTGTAAAAGTGTGCTCTACATGGACCATGTAGGTGCCTGTTTAAACTGTCAATTCATAGTACAGTTTGCTTTATACTAATCACTTTTTTTGTATTTGTGCAAACAGGGGTGCTCAGCTTGATTTCAATGGGAACTGCACAAAATGTTCATGAATACATCGAATCATTCATTTCCACCACAAGAAAGGAGGTGCCGATAAGTTCAAGGCGTTGCAACATATAAGGGCGAAATCATACAAGCTACGCGCGAATTTGGTTGATTTTGGTGGAACTGCACAAAAAGAACAGCTGGTTTATTTAGCACGAGGTGCCATGTCAATGTTCGAACTGATGGCAAACCCTGCCCATTCCACAATCGTAGGCATTTGATATTTTGGAATGGGAAAACCTTGTCAAATTTTGCTCATTGATTTTAGCAAGAAGACATGCGTTTGATATTTTCGAATGGGACGCCCTTTGCTGTCAGCAGCGTCGATCCATTTTTCTTTATTCTTTAGTTGTGAAGTAAATATTGGCTCTGACATGTGAATCGCTGAGATGCATAATCATCGATTGTTTTGAATGTTCTCTATGACATGTGAATCGCTGTGATTGCAATGTAGAGGAACGCTAAAAAGCTGCTCAAACTCTTTGTACTCCTTCTGTTCCTTTTTACTTCGCACATTGTCCGGTAGCATACAACTGAAGTGCTCAAGTTCTCTAGCAAATGACTGTATCTCATGAGCTTGCTCAACCACGGAGCGCTCTTCAATCAGCCTGTAATCATAGAATTGCTCCATGATGTACAGCTCAGTGCCAGCAACCGGAGGGTAGCAGCGGTGGCCTTACTTCGACCCGAGCGGCGGCAACCTACCGTGTTCTACTCTTCCTCGTTTTCTGTGTGGCGTGGCCTCGTTGGCAGCGGGGCGGGGCCTCGGCGAAGCTGGCAATGTCCTCTGTCTCGTTGCCGGCGGGCGGCGCCTCGGCGGAGCGGGGGAAAATCTTCCCCCTCGTTGCCGGCAGGGTAGGGCCTCGGCGGAGCCGGCGGTGTCCTCTGCCTCGTTGTTGGTGCCGCGGGGCCTCGGCGGAGCAGGGCCTCGTCAATGCCAGTGGAGCGGGGACTCGTCGGAGCCGGCATTGTCCTCTGCCTCGTCCTTGGTCTCGCCAAACAGCGCCTCGGCCGCTTCATCGCCCTCTTTGTAGGCGGCCGTAGCCTCCGCCACCCGCATGCGGTACCGCCAGCGCTCGAGGCGGCCCTCGCGGGCGGAGCGGTACAAGTCGAGTAGCGCCTTCTGCTCCGCCCGCTCCGCGGCGATCTGCTCCTCCGCCTGCAGGTGCTCCTGCAGGAGATGGTGGTTGTAGGCGGCGTCGGCCTGCACCTCCTGGAACTGCTCCTCACGCTTCTGCCTCACCATGTCCATATATTGGGCACGGGCCTCGTCGATGGTCATGGTGCAATGCACTGGCGAGGATGGCGTGGAGGAGGGGGTTGGCGCCGGATCGTCGACTACCATGTTCTCCATTGGGACGTCGTCGTCCTCCGGCTGCCTGCCGGCCAGCCAGTCAGCAGCAATGGCTGCCATCTCCTTGTGGTCCATCCGCCTGTCCCGAAGAGCGCTGGAGCGCGAGGAAGCCATGGTGGGCAGTAGTGGTGTGGACAGGAGAATAGGAACGGATGCGGATGACTGCGGCTATGGCCGGCGCAGCAGTTTATATAGCAATGGTGGGCGGCGGAGGGACGGACGTGTGGCGCCGGAGTAGCCGCCTCGGCAACCGCGTATCATTAATGTGGGCGGCAGAAGGACGGACGGACGCACTTGTGTCGTTTGAAGGCGGAGCAATCGCATGCACCGGGAAGCGGGGCGGGCGGCGCTGACCGTTTCGGGTGGAAAGCGCGCGCGGGGGAGGGAGGCGGTCTGGGTGGGCCAGGGCAGTCAGACTCGTGCTTGGCAGCAGGTCGGTCCAGCAGCCGGACATGCTGGCTCGCCAGCTACCTCGCCGAGCTGAGCGACGACAATCAGACGATGGACGTAGCTTCCGACCAGGAGCCGGCGCCACTGTCCAAGCCGGTTCATGCCGTGTTCACCATAGAGCAGGTGCGGCCGCACTTCGACGCCCTAATGGCGGAAGAGCTACCAGCGCAGGAGGACCTGTGCTGCAACCTCCGTCTCCTCAACGAGCACCGGTGAACAAGCGAACGACAATGCCGTCGCGGACATGTGGCCCTATGATCCTGGCTTCCCGAATGAGCAGCGGGCGCTGTATCAGACCATCCGTAGGGCCCGCGAGGCCCTCTCCGTCGTCCTTCGAGTTGTTGCGCTCGCCGTGGCGCCGCCGTCTCGCGTTGTCAACATGGTCAACGGACATGAGGATGAGGAGATGACTTTACTTGGAGAGGATGACAGCAAGTGCCTCCTTATTAGTATATAAAACTATAATTTTTTTGCTTCCTCCTGGTTTCCTGACATCACGGTCCCACACCATTGTGAACCTATGTAGTCAATAAACGAGAGAATTGCACAAGAAGCGGCCGACAGCTGGGACCAAGCAGCTCGAGCAGTATTTGTGTTTTTGAGGTGTGAGCACTGCAGAGTTTTTCTTGAGCGATGTTTAGCCCAGATATTAATTTTTCTCCTCTGAACAACAACGAAAACATCGCTGCAGCTATTAACTGGGCGGGCTGTGGCCCGTCTAGCCCAGGCCAGATATCCAGCCCAGATATTAATTTTTTTCAAGCTGAAAATGGCTAGCCCAGCTATACTTTTTTTAGGAATACCCAGGCAAGGTCAAGTTGTTATTCTCCGCCCCGCTGGGCTGCAAATCTTTCCTAGGAGGGATGCATTAGGCTTAACAAGAAAATGGGCTTTAAGAAATAATAAATGGGATGTAATTATAAAAACTGGGCAGTAACTATAAAAAATGCACCAAACACGTAATTACTTTATAAAATATTATTTTTGGATATTGAAAATTTTAATTTCATTAATTGTTGCGTGCGCAATGTTTCGTTGGATTTTTACGTAATATAAATTTATATTGAAATTGTATTTAATCTGACTAGAAATTTCGGGATAAAAATATTTCGGATCCCATCAAAATGTGGGAAATTTTATTGAATTCTGTTTTGAACGGTTGGTTGAAATGGGCTGTACTTTTAACAAACTGTAAATGGGCTGTAGTAAATTCCATTAGAATTCAAAAATTGGCTGCACATTCTTACAAATCACAAATGGGCTATAAGTTCTCTGCCACACACTTGTGGCCTTACTAAGTTGACGCGTCCCCTAAAAAAAAGAGTTGACGCGTATGCAAGGCTTTGTCAACTTATAGTCAACACACGGTTCTAGCAGCAGTGGCCGTTGGATGTCCATCCAACGGATGCCGTGCTTCTTCTTCAATCTCGGATATTCTAGCTTCACCCGCCCAAAAAATGATTCCTCCCCCTGACATCTGGGGCGCACCGTTTCGGAAGCTGACCTGTGGGCCTACTAAGTTGACGGGGACGGAGTGCTTTGTCAACTTAGTCAATATGAACGATTCTAGCTCCAGTGACCGTACGATGTCCATCCAACGGCCGTAGTGCTTCTTCAACCTCTGGTCTTGTTGCTCCAGCCGCCCAAAGCAGCGCCGGTCGTGCCGCATGCTCCTGCCTCCCGTGGCCGGCTGTGCTGCCGCGGAGGCCTCACCGCCCCCTACTATTCCCACCGCTGGCCAGGCCCTGCGGCGACGGCAGCCTCACACCGCAGCCGAACCAGTGAACCCTCGTACTCCTCTCCGCGCGGGCTTCCACTACCGCGTCTTCCCGGCTCCGCGTCGTCCCCTTCCTAGGCCTCGCCGTAGTCCACCGCCCTGGTGCTCTCGGCGCGGCGTGGTCAACGTGGTCAAGGAACGACTTCCATCGGAAGAGTACTGTATGTGGAGAGGCTGACAGCTGGGTCCACGGCGGCCGCAAGGAAGTGCCTCCTTATTACGCGCAAAATAATTATTCCTCCACCTGACAGCAGGGACCCACCGGACGGGCAATTGTATTTCGCAAAAAAACATTTCCCCCTGACTGCTGGGACCTACCAGCTACATCTTCGCATGCAAGGAAGTGCGTTCGGGCAAAAAAAATGATTCGCCCCCTGACTGCTGGGACCCACCAGCTACATCTTCGCACGCAAGGAAGTGCCTGACAGTGGGACCCACTTGGTCAAAGCGTACGTAGTGTTGTCATTCTGGTCGCGAACATGTACGTACATACTGGTCAATGTAGAGGCGCACACGTGTCGTAGTAGAGGCGCGCACGTAGCATGTACACGTACGTACAGCGGCTAGTGTGCAAGAAAGAAAATACGGCCACATACATACATACGGGCAGGGTCTCGTACGCCTACTCGCGCATACGTATGGCCAGGGCTCGTGTACATGGCTGGGTCAGAACGGAGAAATAGTGTCGTCGTCGTGTTCATGGGGAGCCAACCGGCTGGGTCGGAACGGAATGCGTCGTCGTGTTCATCGGGAGGGCTTGGACGGAACAACCGATGGAAACGAGGCCTGGCGTACCGCAGAACGGAGGAAACAGCCTTGTGTTCGACCGGCCACGTTCGAAACGGGATCCTGTTCATCGGGAGGGGTCTGGCGTACTGCAAAACGGAGGAAACGGACCTCCTACAGTCGAAACGGTGGTCCTGTTGATCGGGAGGGGTGTGGCGTACCGCAAAACGGAGGAAACGAACTTGTGTTGGAGCGCTACGGTCGAAACAGGGGTCCTGTTCATCGGGAGGGGTGTAGCGTACCGCAAAATGGGACTCCACGGGATACTGTTCATCTCCATCGTCGACCCCCTCCAGCCTCCACGGGTTACTGTTCATCCACCGTCGACCTCCTCCAGCCTCCACCCGCGACTGTTCATCCACGGGGTCCTGTTCATCCAGCCTCCACCGTGCGCTACTCCACCGGCTACTGTTCAACCAGCCCTCTCCACGGGCTCCTGTTCAGCCACCCCTCCACGGGCTACTGTTCATCCTGCCCTCCACGGGGTGGTCCTGTTCATCCTGCCCTCCATGGGGTCCTGTTCATCCAGCCCCAACCGGCTCGAATGATCGGGGTCCTGTTCATCCACACCCACTGGGAACTGTTCATCCAAACCCCCCAGCAACGCTCACTATTCATCCAGAGGCAACGCCACAGGGTCCTGTTCATCCACCCCCACCGGGAACTGTTCATCCAAACCCCCCCAGCAATGCTCACTGTTCATCCAGAGGCAACATCGATCGGCTTCAGTTAGTAGTAGTAGCGAAGGAATCGCTCGATCGGGTTCAGTTATCAGCCATCGATCGATCGCTCGGGTTCAGTAACGCGTAGCCTGCAGTGCAATCGCTCGGGTTCAGTTAGCCCAACGCCTCGCACCCACGCGCGTGCATGTACGAGAGAAACGCGCATCGCTCGGCCCCGACCACCCACCATAACCGGGAACACCCCGATATTTTCCTCGCCCTTGCTTCTACCACGGTTTTTTCCGTCATGGACGGCCCAAAGAATGTCATGCAGCTGCGTCTCCGGCCCACCCAGGATGAAAAGCCCATTTTCTGTCATGATGTTTTGTCATAGAAGTAGGACCCCACCACATCTATGACGATACCGTGTTTTGTCACAATTATTGTCATAGAAGTGTCATAAGTATGATAGAAAAGATTTTCGTTCGGCCCAAAATGTCACGGATGTGTCTTTTTTTGTAGTGTAGGTGCCTGTTTAAACTGTCAATTCATAGTATAGTTTGCTTTATACTAATCACTTTTTTGTATTTGTGCAAACAGGGGTGCTCAGCTTGATTTCAATGAGAACTGCACAAAATGTTCATGAATACATCGAATCATTCATTTCCACCACAAGAAAGGAGGTGCCGATAAGTTCAAGGCGTTGCAACATATAAGGGCGAAATCATACAAGCTACGCGCGAATTTGGTTGATTTTGGTGGAACTTCACAAAAAGAACAGCTTGTTTATTTAGCACGAGGTGCCATGTCAATGTCCGAACTGATGGCAAACCCTGCCCATTCCACAATCGTAGGCATTTGATATTTTGGAATGGGAAAACCTTGTCAAATTTTGCTCATTGATTTTAGCAAGAAGACATGCGTTTGATATTTTCGAATGGGACGCCCTTTGCTGTTAGCAGCGTCGATCCATTTTTTCTTTATTCTTTAGTTGTGAAGTAAATATTGGCTCTGACATGTGAATCGCTGAGATGCATAATCATCGATTGTTTTGAATGTTCTCTATGACATGTGAATCGCTGTGATTGCAATGTATAGGAACGCTAAAAAGCTGCTCAAACTCTTTGTACTCCTTCTGTTCCTTTTTACTTCGCACATTGTGAAAGTGCATACTTTTTTCTATAGGATTGGTCAAAGTAGAGATACTTTGACTGCAGACAAAACTTGTATGCAGACTAGAAAGGACCGGAGGGAGTACATGTGAAACTGCTGCAAACGAGGTGATCACCCTGGGAATAATGCTAGTACGTATTGTTTTGCATGTTCATCCAATGCCAATGATACAAGAATTCGAACTAATCGAAATAAATTTATTCATACATGGTCGGATTTCATATAAACATGCCGGATTTCATTACATTTCATACATTCTTCAACTAAAAAGGGGTGCGCTGGAGGTATAATTAATTAACCGAAGCTACCCACCTGTGTCCGGCTGAGTCGAACAGAAGCTTCAGTGACTTAACTGCAGGTGCAGTTTCGTAACTGATATGTGGCCCAGATGCCTGTTGGGCCCACGTGTTAGTCAGCCAACTACACCAGCAGTTAAGTAGAAGCAGCGTCCTTCTCCAACATAGCTCTCCAACTCCACGTCGCCGCCAAGAAGCTAACCGGCCGTCAGTGGTCAACCCGCCTAGCTTGTCATAGCGATTAGGGTAACTAGGAGCCCAATGATCAGGATCCCCACATGACAAACACCTTTCTTCTTGTCATTCTTCTTCTTGAAGTTCGTGTGTTGCACAACCTTGTTCTTCCCATCAAACTTTGCTTTACCATCAAACTTTCCCTTGTTCTTGAACTTGTGGGGTTGGAAGTTCTTCTTCTGTACCAGATTGGCACTAGATCCTCCCTCAATTCCTCGAGCATGTGTGTCCTTTGCTCTCGCCTTTTCTTCCACATCAAGAGTGCCAATGAGATCCACGAAGGAGGAAGCTTAGTGATGATACCTCCGGCAACAAACTTGTCCGGTAGCATACAACTGAAGTGCTCAAGTTCTCTAGCAAATGACTGTATCTCATGAGCTTGCTCAACAACGGAGCGCTCTTCAATCATCCTGTAATCATAGAATTGCTCCATGATGTACAGCTCAGTGCCAGCAATCGGAGGGTAGCAGCGGTGGCCTTACTTGGACCCGAGCGACGGCGACCTACCGTGTTCTACTCTTCCTCGTTTTCTGTGTGGTGCTGCCTCGTTGGCAGCGGGGCGGGGACTCGGCGGAGCCGGCGATGTCCTCTGTCTCACTGCCGGCGGGCGGCGCCTCGGCGGAGCGGGGGAAAAATCCTCCCCCTCGTTGCCGGCAGGGTGGGGCCTCGGCGGAGCCGGCGGTGTCCTCTGCCTTGTTGTTGGCGCCGCGGGGCCTCGGCGGAGCAGGGCCTCGTCGACGCCAGTGGAGCGGGGACTCATCGGAGCCGGCATTGTCCTCTGCCTCGTCCTCGGTCTCGCCAAACAACGCCTCACCCGCTTCATCGCCCTCTTTGTAGGCGGCCGCAGCCTCCTCCACCCGCATGCGTACCGCCAGCGCTCGAGGCGGCCCTCGCGGGCGGAGCGGTACGAGTCGAGCAACGCCTCCTGCTCCGCCCGCTCCGCGGCGATCTGCTCCTCCGCCTGCAGGTGCTCCTGCAGGAGATGGTGGTTGTAGGCGGCGTCGGCCTGCGCCTCCCGGAACTGCTCCTCACGCTTCTGCCTCACTGTGTCCATATATTGGGCACGGGCCTCGCCGATGGTCATGGTGCAATGCACCGGCGAGGATGGTGCGGAGGAGGGGGTTGGTGCCGGATCGTCGACTACCATGTTCTCCATTGGGACGTCGTCATCCTCCGGCTGCCTGCCGGCCAGCCAGTCGACAGCAATGGCTGCCATCTCCTTGTGGTCCATCGTCCGCCTGTCCCGAAGAGTGCTGGAGCGCGAGGAAGCCATGGTGGGCAGTAGTGGTGTGGACAGGAGAATAGGAACGGATGCGGATGACTGCGGCTATGGCCGGCACAGCAGTTTATATAGCAATGGTGGGCGGCGGAGGGATGGACGTGTGGCGCCGGAGTAGCTGCCTCGGCAACCGCGTATCATTAATGTGGGCAGTAGAAGGACGGACGGACGGCACTTGTGTCGTTTGAAGGCGGAGCAATCGCATGCACCGGGAAGCGGGGCGGGCGGCGCTACCCGTTTCGGGCGGAAAGCGCGCGCGGGCGAGGGAGGCGGTCTGGGTGGGCCAGGGCAGCCAGACTCGTGCTTGTCAGCGGGTCGGTCCAGCAACCGGACATGCTGGCTCGCCAGCTACCTCGCCGAGCTGAGCGACGACAATCAAGCCGGTTCATGCCGTGTTCACCATAGAGAAGGTGCGTCCGCACTTCGATGACCTAATGGCGGAAGAGCTACTGCTACCTCTTGAGCACTGCGTTGGTTTTCCCTTGAAGAGGAAAGGGTGATGCAGTAAAGCAGCGTAAGTATTTCCCTCAGTTTTTGAGAACCAAGGTATCAATCCAGTAGGAGGCCACGCACGAGTCCCTCGCACCTACACAAACAAATAAATCCTCGCAACCAACGCAATAAAGGGGTTGTCAATCCCTTCACGGTCACTTACGAGAGTGAGATCTGATAGATATGATAAGATAATATTTTTGGTATTTTTATGATAAAGATGCAAAGTAAAATAAAAGGTAATAAAAATAGCTAAGTGTTGGAAGATTAATATGATGGAAAATAGACCCGGGGGCCATAGGTTTCACTAGTGGCTTCTCTCAAGAGCATAAGTATTACGGTGGGTGAACAAATTACTGTTGAGCAATTGATAGAATTGAGCATAGTTATGAGAATATCTAGGTATGATCATGTATATAGGCATCACGTCCGAGACAAGTAGACCGACTCCTGCTTGCATCTACTACTATTACTCCACACATAGACCGCTATCCAGCATGCATCTAGAGTATTAAGTTCATAAGAACAGAGTAACGCTTTAAGCAAGATGACATGATGTAGAGGGATAAAATCATGCAATATGATATAAACCCCATCTTGTTATCCTCGATGGCAACAATACAATACGTGCCTTGCTACCCCTACTGTCACTGGGAAAGGACACCGCAAGATTGAACCCAAAGCTAAGTTCTTCTCCCATTGCAAGAAAGATCAATCCAGTAGGCCAAACCAAGCTGATAATTCGAAGAGACTTGCAAAGATAACCAATCATACATAAAAGAATTCAGAGGAGATTCAAATATTGTTCATAGATAAACCTGATCATAAACCCACAATTCATCGGTCTCAACAAACACACCGCAAAAAGAAGATTACATCGAATAGATCTCCATGAGAGAGGGGGGGCATTGTATTGAGATCCAAAAAGAGAGAAGAAGCCATCTAGCTAATAACTATAGCCCGAAGGTCTAAGATAAACTACTCACACATCATCGGAGAGGCTATGGTGTTGATGTAGAAGCCCTCCATGATCGATGCCCCCTTCGGCGGAGCTCCGGAAAAAGCCCCAAGATGGGATCTCACGAGTACAGAAGGTTGCGGCGGTGGAATTAGGTTTTTGGCTCCGTATCTGGTAGTTTGGGGGTACGTAGGTATATATAGGAGGAAGGAGTACGTCGGTGGAGCAACATGGGACCCACGAGGGTGGAGGGCGCGCCTGGGGGGAGTAGGCGCGCCCCCTACCTCGTACCCTCTTGGTTGATGTCTTGAGGTAGGGTCCAAGTCTTCTGGATCACGTTCATTCCGAAAATCATGTTCCCGAAGGTTTCATTCCGTTTGGACTCCGTTTGATATTCTTTTTCTGCGAAACTCTGAAATAGGCAAAAAACAACAATTCTGGGCTGGGCCTCCGGTTAATAGGTTAGTCCCAAAAATAATATAAAAGTGTATAATAAAGCCCTTTAATGTCCAAAACAGAATATAATATAGCATGGAACAATCAAAAATTATAGATACGTTGGAGATGTATCAAGCATCCCCAAGCTTAATTCCTGCTCGTCCTCGAGTAGGTAAATGATAAAAACATAATTTTTGATGTGGAATGCTACTTAGCATAATTTCAATATAATTCTTCTTATTGTGGCATGAATGTTCAGATTTGATATGATTCAAGATAAAAGTTTAATGTTGACATAAAAACAATAATACTTCAAGCATACTAACTAAGCAATTATGTCTTATCAAAATAACTTAGCCAAAGCAAGTTATCCCTACAAAATCATATAGTCTGGCTATGCTCCATCTTCCCCACACAAAATATTCATATCATGTACGACCCCGGTTTTAGCCAAGCAATTGGTTCATACTTTTAACGCGCTTCAGCCTTTTCAACTCTTACACAATACATGAGCGCAAGCCATGGATATAGCACTATGGTCGAATAAGGTATAATGGTAGGGGTTATGTGGGAAGACAGAAAAGAAGAAAGTCTCACATCAACGAGGCTAATCAACGGGCTATGGAGATGCCCATCAATCAATGTTAATGCGAGGAGTAGGGATTGCCATGCAACGGATGCACTAGAGCTATAAGTGGGTGTGCATCCAACTTGCTTGCTCACGAAGACCTCAGCCATTTGAGGAAGCCCATCATTGGAATATACAAGCCAAGTTCTATAATGAAATTTCCCACTAGTATATGAAAGTGACAAAATGAGAGACTCTCTATTATGAAGATCACGGTGATACTTTGAAGCACAAGTGTGGTAAAAGGATTGTAACATTGTCCCTTCTCTCTTTTTCTCTCATATTTTTTTATTTGGGCCTTTTCTCTTTCTTTTTTTATGGCCTCTTTTTTTTAGTCCGGAGTCTCATCCTGACTTGTGGGGGAATCATGGTCTCCATCATCCTTTCCTCACTTGGGACAATGCTCTAATGATGACCATCACACTTTTATTTACTTACAACTCATGAATTACAACTCAATACTTAGAACAATATATGACTCTATATGAATGCCTCCGGCGGTGTACCGGGATATGCAATGAATCAAGAGCGACATGTATGAAAGAATTATGAACGGTGGCTTTGCCACAAATACAATGTCAACTACATGATCATGCAAAGCAATATGACAATAATGGAGCGTGTCATGATAAACGAAACGGTGGAAAGTTGCATGGCAATATATCTCGGAATGGCTATGGAAATGCCATGATAGGTAGGTATGGTGGCTGTTTTGAGGAAGATATAAGGAGGTTTATGTGTGATAGAGTGTATCATATCACGGGGTTTGGATGCACCGGCGAAGTTTGCACCAACTCTCAAGGTGAGAAAGGGCAATGCATGGTACCGAAGAGCCTAGAAAATTGCGGAAAGGTAAGTGTGCGTATAATCCATGGACTCACATTAGTCATAAAGAACTCATATACTTATTGCAAAAATTTATTAGCCCTCGAAGCAAAGTACTACTACGCATGCTCCTAGGGAAAGGGTTGGTAGGAGTTAACCATCGTGCGATCCCGACCGCCACACAAAGGAAGACAATCAACAAATACATCATGCTCCGACTTTGTTACATAACGGTTCACCATACGTGCATGCCACGGGAATCGCAAACTCCAACACATGTATTTTTCAATTCCACAATTACTCAACTAGCACAACTATGATATTACCACCTTTATATCTCAAAACAATTATCAAGCATCAAATTTCTCATGATAATAATTAAAAAAATTGCCATGCTATTTTAAGATCCTCAAAATAATATAAGTGAAGCATGAGAGATCAATAGTTTCTATAAAACAAATCCACCACCGTGCTCTAAAAGATGTAAGTGAAACACTAGAGCAAAACTATATAACTCAAAAAAATATAAGTGAAACACATAGAGTATTCTAATAAATTCCGAATCAAGTGTGACACTCTTAAAAGGTGTGTACAGCAAGGATGATTGTGGTAAAATTAACAAATAAAGACTCAAATAGTACAAGACGCTCCAAGCAAAACACATATCATGTGGTGAATAAAAATATAGCTCCAAGTAAAGTTACCGATGGAAGTAGACGAAAGAGGGGATGCCTTCCGGGGCATCCCCAAGCTTTGGCTTTTAGGTGTCCTTATATTATCTTGGGGTGCCATGGGCATCCCCAAGCTTAGGCTCTTTCCACTCCTTGTTCCATAATCCATCAAATCTTTCACCCAAAACTTGAAAACTTCACAACACAAAACTCAGCAGAAAATCTCGTGAGCTCCGTTAGCGAAAGAAAACAAAACACCACTTCAAGGTACTGTAATGAACTCATTCTTTATTTATATTGGTGTTAAACCTACTGTATTCCAACTTCTCTATGGTTTATAAACTCTTTTACTAGCCATAGATTCATCAAAATAAGCAAACAACACACGAAAAACAGAATCTGTCAAAAACAGAACAGTCTGTAGTAATCTGTAACTAACGCAAACTTCTGGAACTCCAAAAAATCTACCAAAATAGGAAGACCTAGACAATTTGTTTATTGATCAGCAGCAATTGGAATCAATATTTTATCACGTTCTGGTGATTTTAAAAAATTATTTTCATGAACAGAAAGTTTCTGGAATTTTCAGCAAGATCAAATAACTATCATCCAAGAAGATCCTATAGGTTAAACTTGGCACAAACACTAATTAAAACATAAAAAGACATCTAACCAGAGGCTAGATCAAAGATTTATTCCTAAACATAAGAAAAAAGCAAAAAACTAATAATAAAATTGGGTTGCCTCCCAACAAGCGCTATCGTTTAACGCCCCTAGCTAGGCATTGGGATTTCAACGATGCTCACATGAAAGACAAGAATTGAAGCACAAAGAGAGCATCATAAAATACGTGAAAAACACATATAAGTCTAACATACTTCCTATGCATAGGCATCTTATAGGCAAACAAATTAGCAAGGCAAGCAAAAACTAGCATATGCGAGGAAGCGGAAGGAAACAATAGCAATCTCAACATAACGAGAGGTAATTTAGTAACATGAAAATTTCTACAACCATATTTTCCTCTCTCATAATAATTACATGTAGGATCATAAGCAAATTCAACAATATAGCTATCACAAAACATATTCTTAACACGATCCACATGTTTGCAAAGTTGACAGTCTTCCAAAATAGTGGGATTAACATTAACTAAAGTCATGACCTCTCCAAACCCACTTTTATCAAAAACTTCATAAGATTGAACATTCTCCAAACATGTGGGATCTAAAGTTGACACTCTTCCAAGCCCACTTTCAATATTATTGCAAACACTATTATCAATCTCATATTCATCATGGGGAGTAAGTAAATTTTCAAGATCATAAGAAGAATCACCCCAATCATGATCATTGCAACAAATAGTGGACATAGCAAAACTAGAATCCCCAAGCTTAGGTTTTTGCATATTATTAGCACAATTGACATCAATAGAATTTATAGTAGAATCATTGCAATCATGCTTTTTATTCAAAGATCTATTGTGAATTGCTTCATAAAGTACTTCATAACAATTTTCAGATTCACGAATTTCAAGCAAAACCTCATAAAGATAATCCAGTGCACTCAACTCACTAGCAATAGGTTCATCATAATTGGATATCTTAAAGAGATTAGAAAGTGGATGAGGATCCATAAACTTTTAGCAAGCGAAGATGCAAGCAAAAAGAAGGTACAAGGTAACACAAGATCGAATGAAAGGAGGGTGAATAAAACGGCAAGGGTGAAGTGGGGGAGAGGAAAACGAGAAGAAAATGGCAAATAATGTAATGCGGGAGATAAGGGTTTGTGATGGGTACTTGGTATGTTGACTTTTGCATAGACTCCCTGGCAACGGCGCCAGAAATCCTTCTTGCTACCTCTTGAGCACTGCGTTGGTTTTCCCTTGAAGAGGAAAGGGTGATGCAGTAAAGCAGCGTAAGTATTTCCCTCAGTTTTTGAGAACCAAGGTATCAATCCAGTAGGAGGCCACGCACGAGTCCCTCGCACCTACACAAACAAATAAATCCTCGCAACCAACGCAATAAAGGGGTTATCAATCCCTTCACGGTCACTTACGAGAGTGAGATCTGATAGATATGATAAGATAATATTTTTAGTATTTTTATGATAAAGATGCAAAGTAAAATAAAAGGTAATAAAAATAGCTAAGTGTTGGAAGATTAATATGATGGAAAATAGACCCGGGGGCCATAGGTTTCACTAGTGGCTTCTCTCAAGAGCATAAGTATTACGGTGGGTGCACAAATTACCGTTGAGCAATTGATAGAATTGAGCATAGTTATGAGAATATCTAGGTATGATCATGTATATAGGCATCACGTCCGAGACAAGCAAACCGACTCCTGCCTGCATCTACTACTATTACTCCAAGAATCGGGGTGTGTATGAAACAATTGCTTGGCTTGTCATCGGGGTGTGCATGATGAGAGCATTCTTGTGTGACGAAAATGGAGCATGACTAAACTATATGATTTTGTAGGGATGAACTTTCTTTGGCCATGTTATTTTGAGAGGACATAATTGCTTAGTTAGTATGCTTGAAGTATTATTATTTTTATGTCAATATTGAACTTTTATCTTGAATCTTTCGGATCTGAATATTCATACCACAATTAAGAAGAATTACATTGAAATTATGCCAAGTAGCATTCCACATCAAAAATTCTGTTTTTATCATTTACCTACTCGAGGACGAGCAGGAATTAAGCTTGGGGATGCTTGATACGTCTCCAACGTATCTATAATTTTTGATTGCTCCATGCTATATTATCTTCTGTTTTGGACATTATTGGGATTTATTATTCACTTTTATATTATTTTTTGGACTAACCTATTAACCGGAGGCCCAGCCCAGAATTGCTGTTTTTTGCCTATTTCAGAGTTTCGCAGAAAAAGAATATCAAACGGAGTCCAAATGGAATGAAACCTTCGGGAACGTGATTTTCGGAACGAACATGATCCAGAGGACTTGGACCCTACGTTAAGCAAGCTACCAGGAAGCGACGAGGTAGGGGGGCGCGCCTACCCCCCAGGCGCGCCCTCCACCCTCATGGGCCCCACGTTTACCTCAGACCTTCGGGTCCATAGTTATTAGCTAGATGGCTTCCTCTCTCTTTTTAGAAGAAGCCATCTAGCTAATAACTATGGACCCGAAGGTCTGAGCTAAACTACTCACACATCATCGGAGAGGCTATGGTGTTGATGTAGAAGCCCTCCGTGATCGATGCCCCCTCCGGCGGAGCTCCGGAAAAGGCCCCAAGATGGCATCTCACGGGTACAGAAGGTTGCGGCGGTGGAATTAGGTTTTTGGCTCCGTTTATGGTAGTTTGGGGGTACGTAGGTATATATAGGAGGAAGGAGTACGTCGGTGGAGCAACATGGGACCCAAGGGTGGAGGGTGCGCCGGGGGGGGGGGGGTAGGCGCGCCCCCATACCTCGTGCCCTCCTGGTTGATGTCTTGACGTAGGTTCCAAGTCTTCTGGATCACGTTCGTTCCGAAAATTACGTTCCCGAAGGCTTCATTCCGTTTGGACTCCGTTTGATATTCCTTTTCTGTGAAACTCTGAAATAGGCAAAAAACAACAATTCTGGGCTGGGCCTCCGGTTAATAGGTTAGTCCCAAAAATAACATAAAAGTGTATAATAAAGCCCATTAATGTCCAAAACAAAATATAATATAGCATGGAACAATAAAAAATTATAGATACGTTGGAGACGTATCAGCTACCAGCGCAGGAGGACCTGTGCTGCAACCTCCGTCTCCTCAACGAGCACCGGTGAACAAGCGAACGACAATGCCATCGCAGACATGTGGCCCTATGATCCTGGCTTCCCGAATGAGCAGTGGGCAATGTATCAGACCATCCGTAGGGCCGCGAGGCTCTCTCCGTTGTCCTTCGAGTTGTTGCGCTCGCCGTGGCGCCGCTGTCTCGCGTTGTCAACATGGTCAACAGACATGAGGATGAGGAGATGACTTTACTAGGAGAGGATGGCAGCAAGTGCCTCCTTATTAGTATATAAAACTATAATTTTTTTGCTTCCTCCTGGTTTCCTGACATCACAGTCCCACACCATTGTCAACCTATGTAGTCAATAAACGAGAGAATTGCACAAGAAGCGGCCGACAGCTGGGACCAAGCAGCTCGAGCAGTATTTGTGTTTTTGAGGTGTGAGCACTGCAGGGTTTTTCTTGAGCGATGTTTAGCCCAGATATTAATTTTTCTCCTCTGAACAACAACGAAAACATCGCTGCAGCTATTAACTGGGGGGGCTGTGGCCCGTCTAGCCCAGGCCAGATATCCAACCCAGGTATTAATTTTTTCAAGCTGAAAATGGCTAGCCCAGCTATACTTTTTTTAGGAATACCCAGGCAAGGTCAAGTTGTTATTCTCCACCCCACTGGGCTGCAAATCTTTCCTAGGAGGGACGCATTAGGCTTAACAAGAAAATGGGCTTTAAGAAATAATAAAGGGATCCCAATAATAAATGGGATGTAATTATAAAAACTGGGCAGTAACTATAAAAAATGCACCAAACACGTAATTACTTTATAAAATATTATTTTTGGATATTGAAAATTTTAATTTCATTAATTGTTGCGTGCACAATGTTTCGTTGGATTTTTATGTAATATAAATTTATATTGAAATTGTATTTAATCTTACTAGAAATTTCGGGATAAAAATATTTCGGATCCCATCAATATGTGGGAAATTTTATTGAATTCTGTTTTGAACGGTTGGTTGAAATGGGCTGTACTTTTAACAAACTGTAAATGGGGTGTAGTAAATTCCATTAGAATTCAAAAATTGGCTGCACATTCTTACAAATCACAAATGGGCTATAAGTTCTTTGCCACACACTTGTGGCCATACTAAGTTGGCGCGTCCCCTAAAAAAAGAGAGTTGACACTTATGCAAGGCTTTGTCAACTTATAGTCAACACACGGTTCTAGCAGCAGTGGCCGTTGGATGTCCATCCAACGGATGCCGTGCTTCTTCTTCAATCTCGGATATTCTAGCTTCACCCACACAAAAAATGATTCCTCCCCCTGACATCTGGGGCGCACCGTTTCGAAAGCTGACCTGTGGGCCCTCTAAGTTGACGCGTACCAAGGGCTTTGTCAACTTAGTCAATATAAACGATTCTAGCTGTAGTGACCGTACGATGTCCATCCAACGGCCGTAGTGCTTCTTCAACCTCTGGTGTTCTTGCTCCAGCCGCCCAAAGCAGCGCCGGTCGTGCCGCATGCTCCTGCCTCCCGTGGCCGGCTGTGCTGCCGCGGAGGCCTCACCGCCCCTACTATTCCCACCGCTGGCCAGGCCCTGCGGCGACGGCAGCCTCACACCGCAGCCGAACCAGTGAACCCTCGTACTCCTCTCCGCGCGGGCTTCCACTACCGCGTCTTGCATGGCTCCGCGTCGTCCCCTTCCTAGGCCTCGCCGTCGTCCACCGCCCTGGTGCTCTCGGTGCGGCGTGGTCAACATGGTCAAGGAACGGCTTCCATCGGACGTGGACTATACGTGGAGAGGCTGACAGCTGGGTCCACGACGGCAGCAAGGAAGTGCCTCCTTATTACGCGGAAAATAATGATTCCTCCACCTGACAGCAGGGACCCATCGGATGGGCCATCGTATTTCGCGAAAAAACGTTTCCCCATGACTGCTGGGACCCATCGGACGGGCCACCGTATTGCGCGAAAAAAACGTTCCCCCGCTGTCAGCTCGGACCCACCGGAAGTGCCTCCTTATTACGCACAAAAAAATGAATACTCCCCCTGCTGGTTGGGACCCACCTTGGTGGGAGGCTGACTTGTGGGCCTACTAAGTTGATGGGGATGGAGTGCTTTGTCAACTTAGTCAATATGAACGATTCTAGCTCCAGTGTCCGTACGATGTCCATCCAATGGCCGTAGTGCTTCTTCAACCTCTGGTCTTGTTGCTCCCGTCGCCCAAAGCAGCGCCGGTCGTGCCGCATGCTCCTGCCTCCCGTGGCCGGCTGTGCTGCCGCGGAGGCCTCACCGCCCCCTACTATTCCCACCGCTGGCCAGGCCCTGCGGCGATGGCAGCCTCACACCGCAGGCGAACCAGTGTACCCTCGTACTCCTCTCCGCGCGGGCTTCCACTGCCGCGTCTTCCCCGGCTCCGCGTCGTCCCCTTACTAGGCCTCGCTGTCGTCCACCGCCCTGGTGCTCCCGGTGCGGCGTGGTCAACGTGGTCAAGGAACGGCTTCCATCGGACGTGGACTATACATGGAGAGGCTGACAGCTGGGTCCACGGCCGCAGCAAGGAAGTGCCTCCTTATTACGCGCAAAATAATTATTCCTCCACCTGACAGCGGGGGACCCACCGGACGGGCCAGCATATTTTGCGAAAAAAACATTTCCCCCTGACTGCTGGGATCCACCAGCTACATCGTCGCACGCAAGGAAATGCGTCTGGGCAAAAAAAACGATTCGCCCCCTGACTGCTGGGACCCACCAGCTACATCTTCGCATGCAAGGAAGTGCCTGACAGTCGGGACCCACCTGGTCGAAGCATACATAGCATTGTCATTCTGGTCGCGAACGTGTACGCACATACTGGTCGATGTAGAGGCGCGCACGTGTCGTAGTAGAGGCGCGCACGTAGCATGTACACATACATACAACGGCCAGGGTGCAAGAAAGTAAATACGGCCACGTACGTACATACGGGCGGGGTCTCGAACACCTACTCGCGCGTACGTACGGCCAGGGCTCGTGTACATGGCTGGGTCGGAACGGAGAAACAACGTCGTCGTCGTGTTCATGGGGAGGCAACGGAATGCGTCGTGTTCATCGGGAGGGAACGGAACGCGTGGGAGCCCACTGGCTTGGACGGAAGAGCCGATGGAAACAAGGCCTAGCGTACCGCAGAACGGAGGAAACGGCCTTGTGTTCGACCGGCCACATTCGAAATGGGATACTGTTCATCGGGAGGGGTCTGGCGTACCGCAAAACGGAGGAAACGGACCTCCGACGGTCGAAACGGTGGTCCTGTTGATCGGGAGGGGTGTGGCGTACGGCAAAACGGAGGAAACGAACTTGTGTTGGAGCGCTACAGTCGAAACGGGGGTCCTGTTCATCAGGAGGGGTGTGGCATACCGCAAAACGGGACTCCACGGGATACTGTTCATCTCCACCATCGACCCCCTCCAGCCTCCACGGGCTACTGTTCATCCACCGTCGAACTCCTCCAGCCTCCACCTGCGACTGTTCATCCACGGGCTCCTGTTCATCCAGCCTCCACCGCATGCTACTCCACCGGCTACTGTTCAACCAGCCCTCTCCACGGGCTCCTGTTCAACCACCCCTCCACGGGCTACTGTTCATCTAGCCCTCCACCATTTACGGTTCATCCTGCCCTCCACGGGGTGGTCCTGTTCATCCTGCCCTCCACGGGGTCCTGTTCATCCAGCCCCAACCGGCTCGATCCATCGGGGTCCTGTTCATCCAGAGGCAACACACGGGGTCCTGTTCATCCACCCCTAGCGGGAACTGTTCATCCAAACCCCCCCAGCAACGCTCACTGTTCATCTAGAGGCAGCATCGATTGGCTTCAGTTAGCAGCAGTAGTGAAGGAATCACTCGATCGGGTTCAGTTAATAGCCATTGATCGATCGCTCGGGTTCAGTAACGCGTAGCCTGCAGTGCAATCGCTCGGGTTCAGTTAGAGCCCAATGCCTCGCACCCACGCGCGTGCGTGTATGAGAGAAACGCGCATCGCTCGGCCCCGACCACCCACCGTAACCGGGAACACCCCAATATTTTCCTCGCCCTCGCTTCTACCATGGTTTTTTCCGTCATGGACGGCCCAAAGAATGTCATGCAGCTGCGTCTCTGGCCCGCCCAGGACGAAAAGCCCATTTTCTATCATGATTTTTTGTCATAGAAGTAGGACCCCACCACATCTATGATGATACCGTGTTTTCTCATAATTATTGTCATAGAAGTATCATAAGTATGACAGGAAAAAATTTCGTTCGGCCCAAAATGTCACGGATGTGTCTTTTTTTGTAGTGCCAAGAGGCGAGCGGCCCGAGGTCCGGTAAGAGCCCCTGAGGCGCGATGCTCAGGGGGTCCCTTTGGCGCGGAAGCGGCTTTCGAAGGACTGAAAGGGAAACATCCTTGCCCGAGCGAGATTGCTGGAGGCAAAGCATTGATCGCAAGGTTCACGCCTGCGCGTGTAAGGTGACTTATCTCGGTTATCCTGCGGTGATTCTTTCGCTGCGAGGGCGGCTTCTTGTGCGACGTCAGGCCATGTCCTTCTTTTGGTGGCGCTTCTAGGTAGGATTCGCGCTGACCCCCTCTTTCCCGCTCATCTGGATGCTCTACATCCTCGGGTCCCGGCCCTCTACTGACAGTAGAATGGGGGGTAGGTATGAGGAGGCAAGATCCTAGCTATGATGAAGTTGTACACACAAGGTTTACGAGTTCAGGCCCTTCATGGTGGAAGTAACAGCCCTACATCTCGGTGCCCGGAGGCGGTCGACTGGGTTATGTGTGTGGAGTTACATGGGGTGCGAACCCTTGTCCCTGAGGAGGGGGGGTGGCTTATATAGAATGTGACAGATCCCTCCGGCCCTCAGTTACACAGGGTTTAAGGTACATAAAGAGAGGTTGTTACTAGTAACACCAGCAATAAAGATACATGAATGACCATTAAGTCTACAAAGTAAATGCCCGACCGTTGCTGTTCAGAGAGGCTTTAGACCTTCTGGTTGTCGAGTGACTGATGCTATGGTCGAGTGACATTGAACCTTCCGAGTGGAATGCTTCTGGTCGAGTGGATGATGTTATGCCTTGAATACTTCTGACTTTAGGGTAATGTCCTTGGGGAGGGCGTCTAGGTCAGGCCTATGACCCTACCCTAGGTACATGTCATCGTCATTAGCCCCCGAATGGTTCAGGGTTTGAGTGGAGAAGGAGTTGAAAATAATTCCGACTCAATTTTTGCGCTTCGGAAGCGTCTTGCCGGGATCAATGAACAACATGATGACTTCAACTTCTTTTTCAGTCGCCTTGATCCATTCTTAGTTTGTCGAGTGAACTTTGCTACTAAGCTTCGGGTGTCGATACGGGAAAAATCTTCGGTCTGACAGACTGTTCTGCTGCCCCCGGATCTTGCGGGATTTGAAATTTTGGGAAGCGCGCGGGACGGAGGAAGCCGTAGTAATCGGGATGGATTAGCCAGGGACGCCTCGATATCCGTGCCACATTTTTTGCACGTACCGAGCGAGTGCCGGTTGCGGGATTTGACAGGATCGCCCGAGCCCAGAGGTCAGTCACCTGGAAACGATTCCATATAAGGCATCGTATTGGGGAATTCTTCATAGTGCGGCCCAATTCCCCTTTCTTCCTCCTCTGCTTCTTCACGGCTGCCGCTTCCGTTCTCGACGCCACCTCCTCCTCGAGCTCCTCTTGCTTCGATGGCGAAAGGACAAGACGGCGGCGCTGGAATGCGCGAAGAAGGGAGCAGCAAAGGGGAAGGGGAAGAAGACCGGCAGGAGCGGGTCGTTGTCCAGATCCGGCTTGCCGCTCGGCTGGGTTCAGGGCGACTGGATCCAGTCCACCATCGAGCTGGATGACCTGCGGGATCTGGCCGAGAGTGGGCTGATCGAGCATGGTTCTTGGAGGCTCCCAGGGGACGAAACTGAGCCATAGCCCCAGGAGGGCGAATGCGTCTTGCTCGCCACCCATGTCGACCGCGGTTTTTCCTTGCCCCCACATCCCTTTTTTCGTGCCTTTCTGAACTTCTTCGGAGCTCAACTCCACCATTTCTCTCCCAATACTATCACGTACGTCGCTGCCTTTGTCTCGCCGTGTGAGAATTTCCTGTGCTGCCGATCGCACTGGGGTCTGTTCAAGCACAAACATCTTCACATGTCACTCGCAGACTGTGAAAGAAGCTAGCCCTAGTGATGAGAAAACCTAGGTAATCCAGATGTGTGGGGGCTTAGGCATCCACATGCGGGGGAAGAGCACTTTTCCTGCGATGACTCTCCCTGACTCGGTTAGAGGGTGGCAGTCGACTTGGTTTTATTTCAAAGACAAGTCGACTCCTGGCCACTCGACAGGTCTCCCTCCCTTTTCTTTGGCGCGAGTCCAGAAACCCACCACCTTGAAAGTGACTCCAGCAGAGAAGGTGGAGGTAGCCATATTGATGGAGCGAGTGGTTCAGCGGATTCATGAGGGTGTGACTGGAATGGATTTGCTCAAAGTTTTTCTCACTCGACGTATCCAGCCCCTCCAGGCTCGTGATCACTCGATGTGGATGTACTTGGGGATTAAGGATTCCACTCGGATCCACCTGGAGGACGTTGATGAGAAGACGGTGGCGCAGTGGGTCCAAGGCATCACAGGAAACAAAGGACAACCCCAGGGGGTCCCGAAGAGTTCTTACATTCGACACCAACAACCAGCCAGACAAGGTCCATCTTTTATTTCCGAGTGTTTTTCATTCTGACTTGCAATTGTTTACTGAGTCGACCATCCTTTGTTCACCTCTTTTGCTTCGCAGATCTATACGTATACGTACTCAATGCCGAACGGGGAGCAAGAGCAGTACCAGGAAGGAGAAGAAAGCGGAGGCGAAAGCATGGATTATCAGTATGATGGAGGAGAGGAGGAGGAGGAAAGCGAGGACTCAAGCAGTGGCGAAGAGGTCGAGTCACCACCTCGCAATGAAAGGCGTTCCAAGAATAAGCACGAGCCGGCAAGTATCCGTGGCAAGGCGACTGCGCAGACTGGACAGACCTCAAAGCGCCCTCGGACGTCTTCTCCAGCGCCGACTGAGAAGGCCCCGAAGCAGTCTAAGGCTATGCCATCAAAGCCGCGGAAGGCTTTGCCCAAGATCAAAGTGGCCGTTCCCATTGCTTCCGTGTAATAGTTGGACTTGATTTCTTGGTTTGGCATGAATTGAACTTTAGTCGACTCATTTCGGAAGGTCTGACCGACTGAATCTTGAGATTTGCAGTGCTGCCACCTCTGGGACTTCTATTTACAGGGATGAAGATGAGGAAATGGAGGATGCAGTCACCTCTGATCCGGGTATGACTCTTGGAATCTTGTCTTTACTTTCTCAGCCGTTTTGCTGGTCGAATGAATTCTGGCGATTGACTCTTTTTGCAGCTCCTCCTAATGTCATTGATCTTCCAGATGACGACAAGGATGTGCCGCTGAGGCCTATGGGAAGGAGAAGCAGGAAGACATCAACTGGCAAGGCGCCTCAGTCGACGCCGATGACGGAAGCGGTAATCCAGGAGACCGGCGACGCCAATCGGACTTCTGTGACTTTTGCCGTACCATTGTCGAGTGCCCATCCTTCAGCATCGACTGCGCAGACTCCGGCCGATCCATCTTCACTCTTCACTGCACATCACGTCCCAGAGGACCAAGTGGGTGCTGCCAAGGAGGCTATACGCCAGGCGGGCATCATGATGGAGCAGATGAAGGTGGTCCGGGAGGCCAGTCAGGCTGCTTACGATGCCAGCTCAGCTCTCTAGAGCAACATCTAGGTTGGTTGATCGCTGACTGACCCTTTAGCTTGTCGCTTGTTCTGTTAGGATATGCTACCTGAAAACTTTCCTTGAGGGATCTTTCCATCAGTCTGCGTTTTGCATTTGTACACCCACTGGGTGTTTTAACTTACTGCTAAATAGTTTTGTTTCTTGGGTCGACTAGGTTGTGTCGACTGAGTTTTTGAACCAGTGGGGGCACGCTGAGTGCACCAACTGGGTGTAGTCTCCGAGACCATAGTTGACTGTGGGTAGTCGGCTATGGTCTGAGAATCGGAATTTTCTCACTCGGCCTGGCAGACCATGTCGAGTGGAAACTGGACCAGTTGGGGCACGCTAAGTGCACCCACTGGGTGTAGTCCCCGAGACCGTAGTCGACTGCGGGCAGTCGGCTGTGGTCTGAGAACAACTTTCCTCTTCTTTTTTTTACACTCGGCCTGGGCAGACCATGTCGAGTGGAAACTGGACCAGTGGGAGCACGCTAAGTGCACCCACTGGGTGTAGTCCCCGAGACTACTGTTAGATGTTTTGATTCGGCAGTAGTCTTAGAACTTGTTGACTTTATCATTCTATTGCTCTGAAGTAACCAATCTTTTCATTTGTCGACTGACTGTCCTTTGGTTACAGAAATCTTGTGAACTTGGAGCTCGTCTTGCTGACCTGGAGCAGAAGCAGATTCAGCTCAATCTCGACCTGGAGCTAGCCAAGACAAACTTGCAGAAGGCCAAGGATGAAGCTACTGGTACGAAAAACTTGTCGACTGAGTTTTTGAACCGGGTGTTCTTTGCTTTTTCTGAACCGAGTGTTATTTGTTTCAGAAACAATGAACTAGGCTCTGGTGAAGAAGGATCTGGACCTTGCAGCCGCGCAGAAAGCAGCCAAGGAGAAAACTGCACTCACCGACCAGAAGCTGGCTTCAGTCAGCAAATTGGAGGAAGAGAACGCTAAGCTGAAAACTGCCCTAGATGAAGCCAACAAGGAGGCGACTCGTCTGAAGAAGGACAAGAGGGCCCTTACCGACAAAGTGGAAGACATCGCCTGCAAGAGAGATGACTTAGAGAATTATCTGGGAGGGCTTGCCAAGAAGCTCTTCGTCATGCTTGAAGGTGCTTTCGTTTGTCCGACTGTCTTGCTGCTGTCGACTCGATATATAACCATTGACTCATCGCTATATTGCGTGTGCAGAATATTGCCAGAATTTCGAGGAAGAAACTGGGCGATTCGAGACAAGCTTGGACCCCATCCCCTCTCCTGTGAAGGACGAAGCTGCCATGAACGTGCTCCGACTGGAACCCCGTGTCGCTGGTGTTGTCGACTACCTTGCTCGCCTGAAAGTTGCGGTGTCGCGAATCGACACAGCACTCTGGCCAAGGGTGACGCTCCAAAATGACCTTGAGTCTCTGATGGCTCGACTCAACGAGGTTCCCGGTCGGGTGCAGGAATGGAAGAAGTCTTCTGCTCGCTGCGGTGCTGACGTGGCTCTGTCTCTGGTTCGTGTCCACTTCAAGGAAGCGCGAGAAGAGAAGCTAGCAGCAATCAAGGTCGCCAATACCAAGAAGCACGACTTCCAATCCTTCATGGAAACTTTCATTGATGCAGCCACTCGGATCGCTGACGGAATCGACCTGGATGAGTTCGTTGAGCCAGCTAACCCTCCTCCTGCGGAGTGAACAAACTTTATGCCTTGCCTTAAATTTGCCTCGGAATGCCGAGTGATTTTGTAACCATAAAACTCCTTCGGGCCGGATGCCCGAGTACTTTAATCAGTGGTCTGGAACCTTAGGATTTATCTGAACTTGGTTTTTCTCTGAATATGCTGGTGTTCGCCTTCGAGTGGAACTTGTTTCTTCACTCGGAATAGTCTTTGTATCTATGATGCAGCTCCTAGGAGAAGGTGGTAGTTGACCTACACCTCGTGGTCCTTGCGAATCAGGATGGAGCGCAAATTGTATTTATGGCGCAGCTCTGAGGAGAAGGTCGCGGTCGACCTTCACCTTGTCGTCCTTGCGGATCGGAATGAAGTGCACATTGTATTTATGGCGCAGCTCTGAGGAGAAGGTCGCAATCGACCTACACCTCGCCGTCCTTGCGGATCAGGATGGAGCGCACATTGTACTTATGGCGCATCTCTGAGGAGAAGGTTGCAGTCGACCTACACCTCATCGTCCTTGCAGATCAGGATCGAGCGCACATTGTACTTATGGTGCAGCTCGGAGGAGAAGGTCGCAGTTGACCTACAACTCATCGTCCTTGCGGATCATGTTTCAAACTTAGGCAAGTACTGGACTGTAGCTAAGCCCCCGAGTGAGAGGGTTGCTCTTCACTCGATGGGATTTTTCAACTTAGGCGAGTACTGGACTGCAGCTAAGCCCCCGAGTGAGAGGGTTGCTCACCACTCGGTAGGATTTTTCAAACTTAGGCGAGTACTGGACTGCAGCTAAGCCCCCGAGTGAGAGGGTTGCTCACCACTCGGTAGGATTTTTCAAACTTAGGCGAGTACTGGACTGTAGCTAAGTCTCCGAGTGAGAGGGTTGCTCACCACTCTGAAGGATTTTTCAAACTTAGGCGAGTACTGGACTGCAGCTAAGCCCCCGAGTGAGAGAGTTGCTCACCACTCAGTGGGATTTTTCAAACTTAGGCGAGTACTGGACTGCAGCTAAGCCCCCGAGTGAGAGGGTTGCTCACCACTCGGTGGGATTTTTCAAACTTAGGCGAGTACTGGACTGCAGCTAAGCCCCCGAGTGAGAGGGTTGCTCACCACTCGGTGGGATTTTTCAAACTTAGGCGAGTACTGGGCTGCACCTAAGCCCCCGAGTGAGAGGGTTGCTCACCACTCGGTGGGATTTTTCAAACTTAGGTGAGACGCATTCAAAGCTAAGCCTCTGAGTGAGAGGGTTGCTCACCACTCGGTGGGATTTTTCAAACTTAGGCAAGTACTGGACTGCAGCTAAGCCCATGAGTGAGAGGGTTGCTCACCACTCGGTGGGATTTTTCAAACTTAGGCGAGTACTGGACTGCAGCTAAGCCCCCGAGTGAGAGGGTTGCTCACCACTCGGTGGGATTTTTCAAACTTAGGCGAAACGGATTCGCAGCTAAGCCTCCGAGTGAGAGGCTTGCTCTTCACTCGGCAGGATTGACGGTGTCCTGGACTAGGGGGTACTCACCACGTCGTCTCCCGACCAGCTGGATCAGGCCGAGGACCCCCATGGCGGTTCACTATTGGGCCAGTTCAGATAGCCCATGCCGCATACAAGGAGGTTTCCACAAGACTTGGCGCCTAAGACAAGGGCTCCTATAAACCCTAGGCCTACGGTGCATATATAAACTGAGGCCAGGCTAGTCAATAGACAATCTCATATTCATTACTACAATCTCGTGGTAGATACATGTACTCTGTACTACACCCATACGAATACAATCAAAAGCAGCATGTAGGGTATTATCTCATCAAGAGAGCCCGAAGCTGGGTAAAACCCCGTGTCCATGTTACCATCGCTCCAAGACGCCTAGCTTAGGACCCCTACTACCAGATATGCCGGATATTGAACCGACATTGGTGCTTTCATTGAGAGCCTGCTGGGTGTTCGTCGTGGATCGATGGGATGACCAGGTGATGTTTTTTTCAGTAAGATCTATAGATGATCTTTTTTGCAAAATCATTGCGGCCGTGTCGTACTACTTTGCCTGCAGTTAGACCCGAATCAAAAAATTAGCGACGGTCGTGTCCGCGTCTGGCAGTACGGATCCGAGTTCGGCACTGTGGCCACGGAGATCACGCACGCCTACGCCTGATACACCAAGGCCGACAGGAACTCATCTATGCGGCAACCACAGGGAGATCAATCCTTCCCTTTTTCCTTTATTATTTTATTAAGTATGGAGGTCAGCTACACATCTAACCTTTGGCGTCTCCCGATGCACCTTTTTCATGGGAGATTGATTTGATCCCTGTGTGAAAAGTAGTACTATAGTAGCACTTGAAGCCGTACTACTACTTTACTAGTAGTTTCTTGTGAAGACCAAGCTACGCACACACAAAAATAAAAATAGGTGACATTGTTCCTGTTGCTCAATTTGTACTGTGCAAATTGCTTGTTCCAGTATTTTCCCTGTTGTTTGTACTGTCTTTTGTATACGCAGGTCACAGTTCGGCTAACGTGATGGTCAAACCTATTTTCTGTTCGCGGTCTGATGAACACCGTGTTTGGAATCTGCACTGCTATACAAGTTGGGACTTCGTCATGCCTTCATTGTCCCCTGCCGATGGTCCGCGTTGAATCGACCTCGACCGCGCCACATTACCACCCTGCCGAGCACCAACGCCAGGTTTTATTTTTCCTAACTATTCGGTTAGCTCCCAAAATTATTGCACACAGAATATTTTCTGTTGTTTTCCAATGCATTATTTTTGCAGGGGTATTTTGTCGACACTTGTGCACGACGTCGGTCTAGCCGGTGTCTGGCCGTCACTGAGGTTGGCCGACCTGTGTCGACATCGCCGCGCCACAACACCGTCATACCATCGAGCTAGCCTCAACGCTCAGGCCATATTTACCAAACTTTTTTTTACATCGCATAAATTAATTATGCACCTTTTTTCATCATTATTATTTCTTGGTTGCACTATGTTGTGCGTGCAGGCAATCTATTTAGGTTGGGCTGCGCCAACACCTCGGCAAGCCGATGTCGTCGTCCCACCTGTGTCGACCAAGTCATTGCGTTGCGTCAACGCGTGTCCCTGTGTCAACTTTTCCGCATTGCCGCTCCGCCAGGCTGACCTTGTCGCCCATGCCATATATATTCAATTTTTTTACTTCACATATGTCAATTAAATAGAAGATTTTTATTTTTGGACTACACTATTTTACATGTGTAGGTAATCGACTTCGACTGCGTCACGCGGTCACTTCGGCAAGCCGACGTCGTCGTCCCAATCGGCATAAATCAGCCCGCATGATCATCTTGTTGGTCGAACTGCCGTACCGACATGTTCGGTTGCCTCGGGGACTTCGGCATTGTTGAGAGAGCTCTACCTCAGCGAGTGTTTGGCACACGGGCCATATTTCTTTTATTACTCACTTTGCATAAACTATTAATTATGCAACTATTTTTTTTTAATTTATTATTTCTATTATCTCCGGCTTGCACTATTTTCCGTGCACAGATAAAAGATCCGGGTCCGGCAGCGCTTTCACCTCGGCGTACCGACGTACCACGTCACCTCGGCTGGACCGGGGCTTCGTCATCACTTCATTAACCCACGCTGGGGACTTCGGCGTCATGCTGCCGGCTTGCTCCGTCGCCTCGGTCAGACTGGGGGTTCCATCTCGCAACATTGGCCGGGCTATGTCGCCACTTCAGAGAGCCGAGCTCTTCGCTCCTCCACCTCGGGACCGGCTCGGGGGCTGGGCCCTTATCCCGCATCAAGCTCGGACCGCGTCATCAACACCGAGCACATTAACCAGCTAAGTCGCTTTCATCCTCAAAAACTTTCAGTTTTAAATTTTGTTCGGTTCGGCCAAGCATTATACCTTTTTTGCAAAAAGTTGTTTGTGAAAAACTTCCTTGTCAAAACTTTGTTTGTGACACACAAATTCCAATACCCCGTTTACTTGGGGGCTTCCTTCATGAAGCATTTCCTCTTGCAAATGATTATACTTGTATGGCTTCATTCCTTGTTCGTGTATTACACCACAATATGCACCATATTGACTTAAGTGTTCCGCAAGCTGGGTTGCCTTGCTCCTGTGTTTACCCCTACGTTCCCGATTGTTCGGCTAGGGAGTAAAGGGAGCACCTCTGCGATTGTCACGATCGGGTCATCCGAGCCGGACCTCAGACTGGGTGAAGCCGAAAGCTAGCGTTCTTATTGTTTTCAATTATGGTCGGCACACAACGGAACTCATGAGTACAAAAAATCTATTGCACAAGTCTCATAGTAACAATGAGCACCGAAGAAAGGTATCGGTGGGGGTACTATTTTCTTCGAAGATGCTTCTTACACTTCGTCAGTAATATAGCATAAGTTCCCTGAGCGCGCTTTGTCTGTTACAGCCTTATGGCTTGATTGCCTGGTTATCGGAAACACCGTCGATATTCTCGACAGGTGGAGTACATAACACTTTTTGGCCCTTGACTGAAGAGGGAGAAGCCCGACGGTCGGTTAAGACGCGTATAAAGTTCGGGTGAACACAGATATGATATAAGTACTTTGGTACATACAATCATTATACATAAAATTCTTTTACCCAAGTCACTTGGGGGCTCTTAAATTTGCATGAGCCGTTTTACAATAAATTTTTCTTCTCAGTCGCTGCAAAGTCTTTTTTTATCACTCCTTTTTTGACGCGAGTGTGTGGTCAATAGCCGGGTAGCCCGATTTTTTTCTCTCAAACCGCTCGAGTTTTAGTTCGCTGAACTGGCCTAACGAGAAACACCCCGCCTTCGGGATAGGGAGGTTGAAGCCAAAGGCTGACCCGCTTGGCGTCTTTAGATAGGACGCGTCATGTTAAAACATGACAGAAGCACTTTTTTTCTCTAAGACCAATTTTTTGGATTGGCACCGAACACTTGATCTAGTTCAGACGTCAAGTTTTTCCTGAGGTTTTTGGTTTTCCAAGCCTATGGCACTTTTAAACAATTTGTGTGTTTCCAGCATAAGTCTCGTAGTGCAACGCCGGACACCTTTAGAGATTCGGCAAAAACATTCTCAGATATTGCTATATATGCATTGGTTTCGAATTGTGTCTTCGGTCAATAGTTGGGTTGCCCGGCTCCTGTGCTTGCCGCCAACATTCTGCTTTGTTCGGCTAGGAGTGCAAAAGGAGAACCACTGCGATTGTGCTTCCAGCTCGCATGGTTAAGCACCTCAGTGGAGAAAGCCGAAAACTGACTGTCACAATAAGCGTAAACTGGTCAGCGGTCCGATGACTGTGTTAAATGACGGGCCGTTCATAACATTGGCCGAAGTGTTTACGGCTTGACCTAGGCTATCGCCGAACACTAACCGGGGGCTAGTAATTGGCCTCCCAACTTTAAGCTCCTACGACTAAGTGAAACTTATAAAGGCCGCATATCTGATCGCCTCGTTTCCGCTAACACAACCGCCTTCGGGCACCGAGACGTCGGCTAAGGGTTGTCTTGTTATTGCGGAAACACCCTGCGTAGTATCTACAAAGGGGTAGAAGCCGACGATGGGCCACTTTCAACTGATAAACGGTCGCAACGGAGTCAAAATAAACATATCATCGGTATTTGTATTTAATATACGAGGGCTGCCTTCCGCAATCATTGTTATAAAGCCATCAATTTGACTTAAGATTTTGGCCAAGCTGGGTTGCCTGGCTCCTGTGCTTACCCCTACGTTCCCGATTGTTCGGCTAGGCGGTAAAGGGAGCTCCTCTGTGATTGTTACTGCCGGGTCATCCAAGTTAGTACCTGAGACTGGGTGAAGCCGAAAGCTAGCAATCTTAAAGTATCACATTGGTCGGCAATGACGGAAGTGAAATTTTTTGGTTCATTAATACCATAGAATTCGGGAACATTCCCCGAACTAAATCCTCAATATTTTCCCCTGCATTGATCGGAGGTGAGGTTTCGTGATCATGGTTGGCATGACAACACAAAGGAAGCAAGCGATAGCGGGACTATTTTCTTTGGAAGATGTTTCTTACATTAAACAGTAATACAACATATCTCTCTGTGTACCTTTGTTTATAAAACCGTATGGCCGGATTGCCTTGTTGGTCGTAAATCTTTGCCCTTGTAAAGGCTTTATAAAGTAGGACAAACACTCCTCGGCTACTGGCCAAGGAGGTGGAAGCCGATGGTTGGTCAACAAAGTTTTGTACAATGCGGATCCCAGCATTGATGATGAAAAGTATTTGGGTACATAGAATCATTACACATAATTTGTGATTTTACTTTGGATATCGATCCTTAATTCGGCCACTCGTGCCCACATTAAGGCTCGGGGACTACTGGGCTTCGTGCTTATTATTTACAAATATTAAAGGGGTACATCGATCCCCTGATCTGGTGTTGCCACCCGACCAGTGTCTCGGGGGCTACTGCATTGACAATCCAATGCAGAAAATTTAAAGTGCAATCAAGTTTTTGAGGAGATTATTATCCTCAGGTTGGTCGGCCGCACCCAACCTGAGTCTCGAGGACTTTGCACACCGCGTTTCTATTCCTAAATATGCTGCTGAGCTGGGAATTGATCCTCAGGCTGATTTCATGAATCGACCTGAGTCTCAGGGGCTACTAGGGTCAACGGTTTGATTTTTTCCTTCAGGTGCATCCCGGATATCAGGCCAACACGCACCTTGAGGGCTACTGGCTATACATCTCAGCAGAGATTACATTGCATAATTCAAGATTAAATTCATAAAAATCAGCCCATGGACGAGGTGGTGTACTACCTCGGATACAGTTCGGCGTTGGTGCTCGACTACAATAGACACCCCGGAAGCAGTCCGGCATAAAGCTCGGACGCCAGTGGTTGGCTCCGTAGAGGGCATTTCTGGCATTAAGCTCGGCTAAACTCCTTCGACTTTTTTGAGCCAAGGTGATCTATGACACCTCGGATATAGTCCGGCGTTGGAGCTCGGATACTCTCCGACGTTGGAGTTTGGATTCAGTCCAGCGTTGGAGCTCGGATACAGTCCGGAGTTGGTGCTCGGCTGCAAAAGATGCCTCAAATGCAGTCCGGCGTTGGAGCTCGGATGCAAGAGGACACCGCCGCACGGGGACAACTTCAAAAACAAGGTGGGCGTGAAAATAACAAGGCATTGATAAAGGCCAGAAACTTAAAGGGGCTCCTCGGATACCCGACGTGGAAACTCTTCGGATGCACTTTGGCGATCCTCAAGATCGAAGATGGGAAGATTTGTTGAACCAGTTTTCAAGACCGACGACCGAAGATGAAGAACAGTTCGGAAGAATCGAGGACCGTCCCCAACTTGAAGACTGGTTCAGGGGGCTACTGACGGTGTCCTGGACTAGGGGGTACTCACCACGTCGTCTCCCGACCAGCTGGATCGGGCCGAGGACCCCCATGGCGGTTCACTATTGGGCCAGTTCGGACAGCCCATGCCGCATACAAGGAGGTTTCCACAAGACTTGGCGCCCAAGACAAGGGCTCCTCTAAACCCTAGGCCTACGGTGCATATATAAACCGAGGCCAGACTAGTCAATAGACAATTTCATATTCATTACTACAATCTCGTGGTAGATACATGTACTCTGTACTACACCCATACGAATACAACCAAAAGCAACATGTAGGGTATTATCTCATCAAGAGAGCCCGAAGCTGGGTAAAACCCCGTGTCCATGTTACCATCGCTCCAAGACGCCTAGCTTAGGACCCCTACTATGAGATACGCCGGATATTGAACCGACAAGGATTTTTCAAACTTAGGCGAGTACTGGACTGCAGCTAAGCCCCCGAGTGAGAGGGTTGCTCACCACTCAGTGGGATTTTTCAAACTTAGGCGAGTACTGGACTGCAGCTAAGCCCCCGAGTGAGAGGGTTGCTCACCACTCAGTGGGATTTTTCAAACTTAGGCGAGACGGATTCGCAGCTAAGCCTCCGAGTGAGAGGCTTGCTCTTCACTCGACGGGATTGTTTTTGGAACTTAGGCAAAACGGATTCGCAGCTAAGCTAAGGCACCCACCGGGGAATTTAGAACACATAGAAAAGGAACAACAATCATTTAGGAGACTGTAAAACTGTGTCTTTGATAATCAAACTAGAAGGTATTTCTTATTACATCTCAACACTCTGAATGCTTAAGTATAAAAGGGGCGGAGCAGCTCCGCATTCCAAGCGCGTGGCTCTTCTTTATTGTGCTCGACATTGTAGAGGTGATATGCTCCGTTGTGGAGCACTTTTGTGACAATGAAGGGCCCTTCCCAAGTAGGAGCGAGCTTGTGTGGTTTGTGCTGATCCACCCGAAGAACCAAGTTTCCCTCTTGAAATGCTCGACCCCTCACATTTCTGGCGTGGAATCGATGCAGGTCTTGCTGATAAATGGTCGACCGGGTCAGGGCCATCTCTCTTTCCTCTTCCAGGAGATCAACTGCATCTTGTCGAGCCTGTTCCGCTTCATCTTCTAAGAAAAGTTCGACTCGGGGTGCATTGTGAAGCAAGTCACTCGGAAGCACAGGTTCAGCCCCATAGACTATGAAGAATGGAGTTCGGCCAGTCGACCGATTAGGAGTTGTCCTTAGTCCCCAAGGCACTGATGGAAGTTCATCGACCCAGGCGCCTTCTGCATGCTTGAGGTCACGCATCAATCGGGGTTTCAGTCCTTTGAGAATCAATCCGTTTGCTCTTTCAGCTTGTCCATTCGACTGGGGATGGGCGACTGAAGCATAGTCGACCCGAGTGCCTTGGGAAGCGCAAAAAGCTCTGAACTCGTCAGAATCGAAGTTCGACCCATTATCTGTGATGATGCTGCACGGGACACCATATCTGAATGTTAACTCTCTGATGAAGCTGACAACAGTACTTGCTTCGAGGTTATTGATAGGCTTGGCTTCAATCCATTTTGTGAACTTGTCGACTGCTACGAGCACATGAGTGAAGCCACTCCTGCCAGTCCTCAGAGGTCCAACCATATCTAATCCCCAGACAGTAAAAGGCCAGACGAGCGGAATGGTGTTCAGGGCAGATGCAGACTTGTGAGACATGTTGGAGTAGAACTGGAAACCTTCACATTTGTCGACTATATCTTTTGCCATTTCATTCGCTCGTGGCCAATAAAACCCCGCTCGGTATGCTTTGGCCTGAATGGTCTGAGAGGACGCATGGTGACCACAGGTCCCCGAGTGGATGTCGTTGAGGATCACTCGACCTTCTTCCGGTGTTATGCACTTCTGAGCGACTCTGGTAACACTTTCTCTGTAAAGCTGTCCACCCATTACTGTGAAGGCTTTAGACCGATGGACAATCTGACAGGCCTCTTCTTCATCCTCTGGGAGCTCTTTCCTGAGAATATATGCAATGTACGACACTATCCAATCGGGTATGACGAACAAAACTTCCATGACCAAGTCGACCACGGCTGGGATTTCAACTTCAGTCGGATCAGTAGGGCTCTTAGGTTGTGGCGGCTCCTCCGTGAAGGGATCCTCTTGGACAGACGGCGTGTGAAGATGCTCCAAGAACACATTACTAGGAATAGGCTCACGCTTGGAGCCTATCTTTGCCAATCATCAGCTGCTTGATTTTTCAGTCGGGGTATATGATGGAGCTCTAACCCCTCAAACTTCTTCTCTAACTTTCTCACTGCATTACAATAGCCAGTCATAGCTAGGCTCCTGACATCCCACTCCTTCATCACTTGATTAACCACCAACTCTGAGTTGTCGTAGACCATTAGGCGACGGATGCCAAGTGAAATGGCCATTCGCAACCCGTACAAAAGTGCTTCGTATTCAGCCTCATTGTTAGATGAATCAAAATGAATCCAAAGAACATAGCTGAGCCTGTCTCCTCGGGGGATACCAATACCACCCCAGCACCAGAACCACTCAACATCTTGGATCCATCAAAGAACATGGTCCAATGCTTCGAGTGAATTTGAGTCGGTTGTTGCTGCTCAACCCACTCGGCGAGGAAATCTGCTATTGCTTGGGACTTGATAGCTTTCTTTGCCTCAAACTTGATATCCAATGGAAGGAGTTCAATCGCCAACTTTGCCACTCGACCAGTTGCATCTCTGTTGTTCAGAATTTCTGACAATGGTGCGTCACTGACGACTGTAATGGAATGATCTGAAAAGTAATGTGCAACCTTCTTCGTGGTCATGTAAATTCCATAAACAAGCTTATGAGAATGTGGATATCTCTGCTTGGACGGAGTCAAGACTTCAGAAATATAGTACACTGGGCACTGAACTTTATAGGCTTTTCCTTCTTCTTCCCGCTCGACCGTGAGTACTGTACTGACAACTTGTCCAGTGGCTGCAACATAAAGCAGTAAAGGCTCTTTGCTGATTGGGGCAGCAAGCACCGGCTGGGTGGAAAGCAGGGTTTTGAGCTCTGCAAACGCTGCATCAGCTTTAGGAGTCCACTCGAACTTATCAGATTTCTTCATCAGTCGGTAAAGAGGCAACGCCTTTTCACCGAGGCGAGAGATGAACCGACTCAAGGCGGCCAAACAACCAGTAAGCTTCTGAAGGTCATGCACACGCATAGGGCGTTTCATCCGGAGTATGGCCCCAACTTTCTCTGGGTTCGCGTCGATCCCTTGTTTGGAAACGAGGAAACCGAGTAACTTTCCTCCCGGAACTCCGAATGTACATTTCGACGGAATAAGCTTGATATCATACCTTCTCAAGTTGGCAAAGGTTTCAGTGAGGTCAGTCAGCAGGTCGAAACTTTTACGCGACTTGACCACAATGTCATCCATATATGCTTCCACATTCCGACTGATTTGAGCGAGCAGGCACTTCTGAATCATCCTCATAAATGTGGCACCAGCGTTCTTGAGACCGAATGGCATGGTGACATAGCAAAAGCACCCGAATGGGGTGATGAAAGTTGTTTTTATCTCATCGGGTCCATACAGTCGGATCTGATGATACCCGGAATAGCCGTCCAGAAAAGACAAACGCTCACACCCCTAGTTGAGTCGACGGTTTGGTCGATACGGGGGAAAGGGAAATGATCTTTCGGGCAGGCCCGATTGATATGCTTAAAGTCAATGCACATACGAAGTGAGTTGTCCTTCTTGGGGACCATGACAACATTGGCGAGCCACTCGGAGTGGTAAATCTCTCGGATGAACTCAGCTTCCAGAAGCCGAGCCACTTCCTCGCCAATTGCCTTTCTCTTCTGTACGGCGGACTGTCGAAGATGTTCCTTGACTGGTTTCACTTTCGGGTCGACTCCCAAACGGTGCTCAGCCAGTTCCCTGGGTACACCCGGCATGTCAGAAGGCTTCCATGCAAAGATGTCCCAGTTCTCACGGAGGAACTGGATGAGCGCTTCTTCCTATTTGCTGTCGAGTGATGTTGAGATATGAGTAGGAGCAGCATTAGGATCGGTCGGGTGAATATGAATCGGCTTTGTTTCACCGGATGACTGAAATGCAGAATCTGTGGCAGGCTTCTTGGCTCGCAACAAATCACTCGGATCTGCATCTTTCTGATACTCTTGCATTTCAACTGCTGCCATTTGTGCATCGGCAATTTTAGAACCTTTCTGGAAGCATTCCTCTGCCTTCTGCCGATTGCCAGTGACCGTGATCACTCCTCTGGGACCAGGCATTTTCAATTTGAGATACACATAACATGGTCGAGCCATAAAACGTGCGTATGCAGGCCTCCCCAAAATAGCATGATAAGCACTCTGGAAATCCACTACTTCAAATGTCAACTTTTCCTTATGGTAATTCTTTGAATCACCGAAAACCACGTCAAGGGTTATCCGGCCGAGTGATTCAGCCTTCTTGTCAGGGATGACGCCGTGAAAGCTCATGTTGCTCTCACTAAGCTTGGACATCGGAATGCCCATCCCCTTCAAGGTTTCAGCGTAAAGGATATTCAAACCGCTACCACCATCCATCAGCACTTTGGTCAGTCGAGTGCCCCCAACGACTGGGTCGACCACCAACGCTTGCCTACCTGGAGTGGCTATGCGAGCAGGATGATCAGACTGGTCGAATGTGATAGCTGTTTGTGACCACTTCAGGTATGTTGTCGTTGCCGGAGCAACCATATTCACTTCTCTGTCTATCACTTTCAGTCGACTTTTGTTCTCAACATCAGCAAAAATCACCAGGGTGGAATTGATGTTGGGAAAACCATCATCTTCCTCTTTGTCCTCATCCTTGTCCGACTCCTTTTCCTTCTCATTGGGTTGCTTCTCTCAGAACTGCTGGATCAGAACTCGACACTGTCGAGTGGTATGTTTAGGATAAATCAGATTACCCTCTTCATCCTTCTTGGTGTGATGTGACATGGCAAATCCAACACATCATTTCCGGCTTGATCTTTCAATTTCTTGGGGGTCCAGGGCCCCTTAGGTTTCCCTTTAAACTTTCCTTGAATCACTACCGCAGTTTCACCAGGCCCTGCCGGCTCGGCTTTACGCTTCTGTTTCCAATTGGAATTGCGTCCACCGGTGTCTTGACCGACTGGTTTGCTCTTTCCACTACGGAGTCGATCCTCTTCTTCTCTGTTAGCGTACCGAGTGGCTATTTCCATCATCTGAGTCAGAGACATATCTCCCGTCTGACCGAATTTCAGGACCAACTCTCGATACTTAACGCCTTCTTGGAAGGCGCAAACTGCTTGATGCTGGGACACATTTTCCACTCTGTGATGCAAAGTGGTCCACCTCTGAATGTAATCTCTCAGAGTCTCATTCGGTTTTTGCACGCAATGCTGCAATTCTGTTAATCCTGCTGGCCGCTTGCAAGTACCCTCAAAAGTTCTGACAAACACTCGGGCAAGTTCCTCCCAACTGAATATACTGCCTGGGGTCAATTGATTTAGCCATGCTCTGGCCGAACCTTCCAGCATCAGAGGAAGATGCTTCATGGCCACCTCATCATTGCCGCCACCAATCTGCACAACCACTCGGTAATCCTCAAGCCAAGTGTCGAGCTTGGACTCACCAGTGAACTTACTAACTCCAGTCGGCAACCTGAAGTTGGGAGGAATCTATGCAGCCCTGATGGATCTACTGAAACGCTCTGGACCTGAAACATGGACTCTGCTACCAGTCGGGCGATCTCTGTCATGGCCCTCTCTGTGTGCTCTGTTCCTGTCGACCAAACCTTGAACGAGAATAGATCTCGCATCAAAGCCTGGCTCTCTGGGGTCGACTGGCATCCTTCGTTCGCCACTGTGCGGGCGTCTGTCATCATACTGCCGGGGCACATATGCCCCACTCCTCAGAGGAGGTGTGGGCACTCGACGCCGGTCATCACGACCAAGTCAGTGATCGTGCTGCTCGTGGTTCCGTCCCATGTAATGATCCTGCCAGTGCCCACGCCCCCCACGCCGCGGAGGCGATCTTGGGCTGTGGGCCGACTGAACCGTATCTGCCATCATAGATCTCCTATGAATCCTATTCCACGACTGAGACACCGCTGAGTTCTGCTCTCCCGCTGCCCGGAGTAAGGCCCGGATCTGCATCAAACCCCTACCAGCCTCCCACTGGGAAGGTTGAATCGACTCCGCTATACGGGCCGCAGCTGTGAGATTCTGAATCGTAGTGCGGTATACCTGAGGTTGAGGCGGAAAAAGCTGTCGTCGACTGGACTCGGGAATCCGCTGCTGAGCATGCTCGTCGAGTGCATGCTGAAGGTTCTCCAGCCGAGTGCGCTCAGCCAAATTGGCCAGGCGCGCCTCCTCCAATGCCCGAGCCTTAGAGGTTTCCCCAACGATGGGCCTGTGGAGCGCATCCATGTTGCCGCGGCGAAGCTCTTTCTCTGCTGCGAAGAAAGAGGCTCGGGGAGGTACTCCTCGTGAACGTGTGATGGATCGCCACCACCATCACCGCCGTCGTCATGGCGGAAGCCAGGCGGACTACGTGGTCCGTCGACCATCAAGACTTCAGCCGCAGGGTCGCTGCTATCGCACTCGGATGCGGTCTCGACGGAGCCAGTCGACAGGTCGAACAGGTCGTAGAGAGTTCCATCAGGCTCGATTGCCGCGACTTGTGGGGTGGCCGACTGACGAGCCACCGCATGTTTCACCCACCGCTGAAGCCGCGACCGACCAGATCGCTTGCGTTGGCGAACAGCAGGGAGCGAGGACACCACGGGAGCCGACCGATACTGGGTCGACGGCTGCCGGAGGAGGACACCGTGAATGCAAGCGCAAAATTTCGTCGCCCTGCGGATGGGGAGCCTCTCAACGTCAAGGGGAGCTTCCTGAAGCCAGGCGGAGTCGTCAGCAACGAAGACGAGCGTGCCGAGATGGATCTTGCGGCCCTTAGCCAATCCACCGCCGGAAACCATGATGATGGGAATCGGAAAAATCGCAACCTCACCAAAAAGTCGCTAAGACACCTGCCCCACGGTGGGCGCCAACTGTTGTGGTTCTAAGACTGAAAGTAGAATGGGGGGTAGGTATGAGGAGGCAAAATCCTAGCTATGATGAAGTTGTACACACAAGGTTTACAAGTTCAGGCCCTTCACGGTGGAAGTAACAGCCCTACGTCTCGATGCCCGGAGGCGGTCGACTGGATTATGTGTGTGGAGTTACAGGGGATGCTAACCCTTGTCCCTGAGGAGGGGGGTGGCTTATATAGAATGTGCCAGACCCCTCCGGCCCTCAGTCACATAGGGTTTAAGGTACATAAAGAGAGGGCGTTACTGGTAACGCCAGCAATAAAGATACATGAATGACCATTAAGTCTACAAAGTAAATGCCCGACCGTTGCTGTTCAGAGCGACTTTAGTCCTTCTGGTTGTCGAGTGACTGATGCTATGGTCGAGTGACATTGAACCTTCCGAGTGGAATGCTTTTGGTCGAGTGGTTGATGTTATGCCGTGAATACTTCTGACTTTAGGGTAATGTCCTTAAGGAGGGCTTCTAGGTCAGGCCTATGACCCTACCCTAGGTGCATGTCATCGTCAGCTCAGCATCCACTGGTATGCCAGGTCGCGGTGCCGTGGTCAAGGCCAGGGGGTGAGGGCTCGAGAGCCAGTAGGAGCCCCTGAGGTGCGGTGCTTAGGGCTCCCCTCTTTAACGTGCAAGTGATTTGCATGAAAAAAGAGTGGTTGGCCTCGAGAGGGTACCTTGGAGGGGTCACGGCTCGAGGTGCTGGCGGAGGAGCTGGCGGGGCCGCTCGTGGTCCTAGCTCCGGAGGCTCCTGCGAGTTAGCCGAAGAAAGAAAACATAGCACATAGCTATGCTTGTTGTCCTATTGGTGATCTTTCCGCAAGAAGACGAAGGCACTGAGGACCCAGTGAGGTGATGTGCGCGGGGCCGGCCGCGAGACAGAGCTCGGTCTCTCAGGTTTATCAGCACTGCAGGGACGGATCCGAGCACAAGCGTCGTGCCAGCAGCCCCCATTGCGGGATGAGCAAGAGGCGGGTTAGCAACGCGTAGAGGCCGCGAGGGGCGACTTCATAGGTAACGAGATAGCAGGGGTAACATTAGTAACCATGATAACACAAGCATGCATACTGGTCTGGAGTACATGAATCAAAATGGTGTGGCTGCGGGACTGGCCCTAACAGCTTAAGGATAATGCAGCCTGAGGGGCGCCCTCAATTGAACAAACCAAAAAGCGACCTGGCACCGTTGTTGTAGAAGTGTTGGAGTAGCCGGAGATGCACGCCGAAGAGGTCGTTCCTCACGAGTCATCCACCTCCTAAGTCTCGGGGGGCTCGCGAGGGTGCAGCGCCTCCTTCGTCAGGATTGCCTGGCGCCTGGCCTTGTCAGCCGCCAGGATGCCCTGCATGTAGCGCTGGTGCATGGCAGCCATGTTCAGCAGGCCGAACGGCATGTGGACATAGCTGCGGGGGCAGCCCCCACTCCGACCAGTGCGGGACGGCCAGAAGCGCTCCTGAGAAGTGGCCCTGTTGAGCCCTGGGATGTTGACGCAGACGCGCAGCTCGCCACCCATGTCAGGGGAAGCAGCTGCACTGAGCGATGCGGGGCGGCGCTCTCTGTGCATGGCTCGCGCCTCCTAAAGCTCTCCATGTTGCTGATGGTCGGCACACAGAGCATCGGGAGTGCGCCTGCGGTGGCCGCACACTTGAGCTGAACTGTAGAGTCGAAGGTGATGGAGTACTTGGACCACCTGAGGGGACCCGACGCCTCGGGCTTGGGGAGGGCCGCGTTCACCTCACGAGCAAACTGTTTGAAGATCCGATGAGAGGCGGAGGCCTGAGCGCCACCCAGGATGCAGGTAATGGCGCGAGGCTCTTGGAAGCCCCCAGCCCCATTGTCTTGATGGTGCTCATCGTTCCTCCTTGGCGGTGGCGACAGCGGATGGAGACCGGCGGTGCCCTAAGGATGATCCTCACAAGGCTGGTCCCTCTAGGGGACATTGCGAGGCTGGCCCTATCAGCGGTCCTCACGAGGCTGATCGCGCCAGTCCTGGCGGGGGTCGCAGTTTTCCCAGTGTCCTCCACCGAGGCCCCCTCCGTGGCCGTAGCCACGGTCATTGCACTCAGGGCGGCGGCCAAGGCGCCCGTCACAGATCGCCCTAAGCTCTTGGCCGTCGTTGGTGTTGTGGCTGTGAACGTTGTGGAAGACGCAGAACAGGCGACTGCCTGATAACCCACAAGTATAGGTTATCGTTTTTAGACTTCTTCGATAAATAAGAGTGTCGAACCCAACGAGGAGCTAAAGGTAGAACAAATATTCCCTCAAGTTCTATCGACCACCGATACAACTCTACGCACACTTGACGTTTGCTTTACCTAAAACAAGTATGATGCTATTCTGCAAGAATAAAACTATGTGTACTTTGCAAGAATAAAACTATGAATAGATTGCAAGGTAATAAAAGTAGATAGCTTTTGTCAACAAGAAAGTCATTTGTCCCTAGGCAATCGATAACAAGTACCGGTAATCATTCTTGTAATTTTATATGAGGGAGAGGCATGAGCTAACATACTTTCTCTACTTGGATCATATGCACTTATGATTGGACCCCTAGCAAGCATCCACAACTACTAAAGATCATTAAGGTCGTGAAACCCAACCATAGCATTAAGTATCAAGTTGTCTTTATCCCATACGCAACAACCCACCTACTCGGATTTAAACTTCTATCACTCTCACAACCCACCATAAGCAAATCATGAACGCATTGCAACACCCCACAACAGGGACCCCTCACGTTTGTGCGAGACGGAGGGCACCGTAGGGCAGCACCATAAACAAAATATACAATCATACCAACCAAGATCATGATTAACCCATGGGACAAAATGGATCTAATCAAACATCATAGGATAACCATAGATCATTGGGAAATAATGTATGGAGTTAGCACCATGTTTAAGTAGAGATTACAGCAGGGAGAAGGGGTGTTACTGAAGGAAATATGCCCTAGAGGCAATAATAAAGTTGTTATTTATATTTCCTTATATCATGATAAATGTTTATTATTCATGCTAGAATTGTATTAACCGGAAACTTGATGCATGTGTGGATACATAGACAAAACACCGTGTCCCTAGTAAGCCTCTACTAGACTAGCTCGTTGATCAAAGATGGTTAAGTTTCCTAAGCATAGACATGTGTTGTCATTTGATTAAGGGGATCACATCATTAGGAGAATGATGTGATGGACAAGACCCATCCGTTAGCTTAGCATAATGATCGTTAAGTTTTATTGCTATTGCTTTCTTCATGACTTATACATATTCCTTTGACTATGAGATTATGCAACTCCCGGATACCGGAGGAATACCTTGTGTGCTATCAAACATCACAACGTAACTGGGTGATTATAAATATGCTCTACAGGTATCTCCGAAGGCGTTTGTTGGGTTGGCATAGATCGAGATTAGGATTTGTCACTCCGAGTATCGGAGAGGTATCTCTGGGCCCTCTCGGTAATGCACATCATAATAAGCCTTGCAAGCAATGTGACTAATGAGTTAGTTGCAGGATGATGCATTACGGAACGAGTAAAGAGACTTGCCGGTAACGAGATTGAACTAGGTATGAAGATACCGACGATCGAATCTCGGGCAAATAACATACCGATGACAAAGGGAATAACGTATGTTGTCATTACGGTACGACCGATAAAGATCTTCGTAGAATATGTGGGAACCAATATGAGCATCTAGGTTCCACTGTTGGTTATTGACCGGAGAGGTGTCTCGGTCATGTCTATATAGTTCTCGAACCCGTAGGGTCCGCACGCTTAACGTTAGATGACGATTTTGTATTATATGAGTTATGTGATTTGGTGACTGAATATTGTTCGGAGTCCCGGATGAGATCACGGACATGACAAGGAGTCTCGAAATGGTCGAGAGGTAAATATTCATATATTGGACGATGATATTCGGATACCGGAAGTGTTCTGGGGGTACCGGGTGCATATCGGGTCACCAGAAGGGGTTCCGGGCATCCCCCCGGCAACTATATGGGCCTTAATGGGCCAAGAGGGGGACAGACCAGCCCCTAAGGGGCTAGTGCGCCCCTCCCATATGGGCTGGCCAAATTGCAGTAGAAAAGGGGAAGGAGGAAAGGAAAAAGGGAATAGGATTCCCCCTTCCCCCTCTTCCCTTCCTACTCCGAATAGGAATAGGAAAGGGGGGAGGCCGAATTGGGAGGACCACAAGTAGGATTCCTCCTACTTGGGGCGCCCCTTGGCTGACTCTCCTCCCCTCCAACCTATATATATGAAGGGGGGCCACCGCTAGAACACACACCAACAATTGTTAGCCATGTGTGGCGCCCCCTCCACGGTTTACGCCTCCGGTCATATCTTCGTAGTGCTTAGGCGAAGCCCTGCGCGGATCACTTCACCATCACCGTCACCGTGCCGTCATGCTGACGGAACTCTCCTCAACACTTTGCTGGATCAAGAGTTCGTGGGACGTCATCGAGCTGAACATGTGCAGAACTCGGAGGTGTCGTACGTTCGGTGCTTGATCGGTCGGAACGAGAAGAAGTTCGACTACATCAACTGCGTTGTCAAATGCTTCCGCTTTCGGTCTACGAGGGTACGTGGACACACTCTCCCCTTCTCGTTGCTATGCATCTCCTAGAGAGATCTTGCGTGAGCGTACGGATTTTTTTGAAATTGCATGCTTCGTTCCCCAACAGTGGCATCTGAGCCAGGTCTATGCGTAGATGATATGCACGAGTAGAGCACAAAGACTTGTGGGCGATCATAGTCATACTGCTTACCACCAACGTCTTATTTTGATTCGGCGGTATTGTTGGATGAAGCGGGCCGGACCAATCTTACATGACCACGTTCATGAGACCGGTTCCATCGACAGACATGCAACTTGTTTTGCATAAAGGTGGCTGGCGGGTGTCTGTTTCTCCAACTTTAATTGAATCAAATTTGACCATGGCCGGTCCTTGTTGAAGGTTAAAACAACAAACTTGACGAAACATCGTTGTGGTTTTGATGCGTAGGTAAGAACGGTTCTTATTACACTACTAGAAAAAGGCCTACTAGTGGCGCACCAGTTTTGCCTACTAATGGCGCACTACTGGTGCGCCACTAGCATCACGCCACTAGATTTTTTTACTAATGGCGCACCAGCGGTGCGCCATTAGTATCTGGTATACTAATGGCGCACCAGTGGTCACTATGGCTTAATCTCGGGTCAATATGCTTAATTTCAAGTCAAATCGCACTAAGTGGTCAAACTTCCCAGAAGGTCACCCATCCTCACACTACTCCAGCCCGAGCACGCTTAACTTCGCGGTTCTATCCAACCCCAGCAGCACCTCACTTAACAGCCACTTGTTGATATATCTATCATATCAATCCTATTAAACCTTGTTGATGTCTAGGACTTTGTTCATATTCATGAGCATGATGAAATTTTGAAAAATATTTCAAACTTCCCTGTTATATTACGAATCATTTTTTGAAAAAAATCCAAAAAAAATTCAAAACCAATATTTTTTTCATTTACTAGTGGCGCACCTAGCAACCGGTGCGCCACTAGTAAGTTTGAAATTTTTTGAATTTTTTTGCCTCCAGATCTTGAAAGCCCCGTATCTTTTTTTCTGTTAGGTTTTTGAGGATTTTGAAAATGTTTAACGGGTTCCCCCCGGTTAAATTCGGATGTAACTTTTCGAGTAGATGATTTTTCATATAAAAAACTTTTTCATCCGAGTTCGTATGCAAAAGTTATGCCCATTTTAAGAAATTCCAGAGAGATTTTGCAAATAAAGTCGAAATTCATATTTGTTAATTTCCCAACAACTAGACCACATATCACATGGGAATCTTATTTTATTTTATTTTTTTGACATTTCCATCATTTTCTTTTATTTTTTTAAACTGAAAAGGCGGTCCACGAGGGGGGGGGGGTGCATTCGGTGGAATGGGCCAAGTTACTAATGGCGCACCGTTGGGGTGGTGCGCCATTAGTAGTTCAACTAGTAATGGCGCACCACCCCAACCGTGCGCCATTAGTAGTTTTTCAAAAAAAAAATTTGAAACAAAATTTGTAACAAAATTACTAATGGCGCACCTGTGAGTGGTGCGCCATTAGTAGTTCAACTAGTAATGGCGCACCGTGGGAGTGGTGCGCCATTAGTAGTTTAAAAAATAAAAATAAAAAAAATTGATTTTTTTTGAAACATAATTACTAATGGCGCACCGTGGGATGGTGCGCCATTACTAGTTGAACTACTAATGGCGCACCATCCCACGGTGCGCCATTAGTAGTTTTGAAAAAATTAAATTTATTTTTTTACTAATGGCGCACCGTGGATGTGGTGCGCCATTAGTATTTTCACACTAATGGCGCACCGACACATGGTGCGCCATTAGTATTTAGTAATGGCGCACCACATGTACAGTGCACCATTAGTGGCCATTCCATTTATAGCCCTTTTCCTAGTAGTGTTAGAAGCCCGTACCAGCCATGTAAAACTTGCAACAACAAAGTAGAGGACGTCTAACTTGTTTTTGCAGGGCATGTTGTGATGTGATATGGTCAAGACATGATGTGATATACGTTATTGTATGAGATGACCATGTTTTGTAAAAGTTATCGGCAACTGGCAGGAGCCTTATGGTTGTCGCTTTATTGTATGAAATGCAATCGCCATGTAATTGCTTTACTTTATCACTATGCATTAGCGATAGTTGTAGAAGCAATAGGTGGCGAGACGACAACGACGCTACGATGAATATCAAGGTGTCAAGCCGGTGACGATGGAAATCATGACGGTGCTTTGGAGATGGAGATCAAAGGCGCAAGATGATGATGGCCATATCATGTCACATATTTTGATTGCATGTGATGTTTATCTTTTATGCATCTTATTTTGCTTAGTGATACGTCTCCATCGTATCTACTTTTCCAAACACTTTTGCCCTTGTTTTGGACTTTAACTTGCATGATTTGAATGGAACTAACCCGGACTGACACTGTTTTCAGCAGAATTGCCATGGTGTTATTTTTGTGCAAAAATAAAAGTTCTCGGAATGACCTGAAACTTCACGGAGAATATTTTTGGAATATATAAAAAGTACTGGCGAAAGAATCAAGGCCAGGGGGCCCACAGCCTATCCACGAGGGTGGGGGGAAGCCTACCCCCCAGGGCGCGCCCCCTGCCTCGTGGGCCCCCTGGTGCTTCACCGACCTCAACTCCAACTCCATATATTCACGTTCGGGGAGAAAAAAATCAGGGAGAAGGACTCATCGCGTTTTACGATATGGAGCCGCCGCCAAGCCCTAAACTCTCTCAGGAGGGCCGATCTGGAGTCCGTTCGGGGCTCCGGAGAGGGGAATCCGTCGCCATCGTCATCATCAACCTTCCACCATCACCAATTTCATGATGCTCACAACCGTGCTTGAGTAATTCCATCGTAGGCTTGCTGGACGGTGATGGGTTGGATGAGATTTACCATGGAATCACTACAACAAAAAGACACATCCGTGACATTTTGGGCCGAACGAATTTTTTTCCTGTCATACTTATGACACTTCTATGACAATAATTGTGACAAAACACGGTATCATCATAGATGTGGTGGGGTCCTACTTCTATGACAAAAAATCATGTCAGAAAATGGGCTTTTCGTCCTAGGCGGGCCGAAGACGCAGCTGCATGACATTCTTTGGGCCGTCCATGACGGAAAAAACCATGGTAGAAGCGAGGGCGAGGAAAATATCGGGGTGTTCCCGGTTAGGGTGGGTGGTCGGGGCCGAGCGATGCACGTTTCTCTCGTACACGCATGGGCGTGGGTGCGAGGCGTTGGGCTCTAACTGAACCCGAGCAAGGCGTTGGGCTCTAACTGAACCCGAGCGATTGCACTCCAGGCTACGCGTTACTGAACCCGAGCGATCGATCGATGGCTGTTAACTGAACCCGATCGAGCGATTCCTTCGCTACTGCTGCTAACTGAAGCCGATCGATGCTGCCTCTGGATGAACAGTGAGCTTTGTTGGGGGGTTTGGATGAATAGTTCCCGGTGGGGGTGGATGAACAGGACCCCGTGGTGTTGCCTCTGGATGAACAGGAACCCGATCGATCGAGCCGGTTGGGGCTGGATGAACAGGACCCCGTGGAGGGCAGGATGAACAGGACCATCCCGTGGAGGGCAGGATGAACAGTAGACGATGGAGGGTAGGATGAACAGTAGCCCATGGAGGGGTGGTTGAATAGGAGCCCGTGGAGAGGGCTGGTTGAACAATAGCCGGTGGAGTAGCGCGCGGTGGAGGCTGGATGAACAGGAGCCCGTGGATGAACAGTCGCAGGTGGAGGCTGGAGGAGGTCGACGGTGGATGAACAATAGCCCGTGGAGGCTAGAGGGGGTCGACGGTGGAGATGAACAGTATCTTGTGGAGTCCTGTTTTGCGGTACACCACACCCCTCCCGATGAACAGGACCCCCGTTTCGACCGTAGCGCTCCAACACAAGTCCATTTCCTCCGTTTTGCGGTACGCTACACCCCTCCCGATCAACATGACCCCTGTTTCGACCGTAGGAGGTCCGTTTCCTCCGTTTTGCGGTACACCAGACCCCTCCCGATGAACAGGATCCCATTTTTAATGTGGCCGGTCGAACACAAGGCCGTTTCCTCCGTTCTGCGGTACGCCAGGCCTCGTTTCCATCGGCTGTTCCGTCCAAGCCCTCCCGATGAACACGATGACGCATTCCGTTCTGACCCAGCCGGTTGGCAACCCATGAACACGAGGACGACGCTGTTTATCCGTTCTGACCCAGCCATGTACACGAGCCCTGGCCGTACGTATGCGCGAGTAGGCGTTTGAGACCCTACCCATATGTACGTACGTGGCCGTATTTTCTTTCTTGCACACTGGCCGCTGTACATACGTGTACATGCTACGTGCGCGCCTCTACTATGACACGTGCGCGCCTATACATCGACCAGTATTTACGTACATGTTCGCGACCATAATGAAAACGCTACGTACGCTTCGACCAGGTGGGTCCCAACTGTCAGGCACTTCCTTGAGTGCGAAGATGTAGCTGGTGGGTCCCAGCAGTCAGGGGGCGAATCGTTTTTTTTGCCGGGACGCACTTCCTTGCGTGCGAAGATGTAGCTGGTGGGTCCCAACAGTCAGGGGGAAACGTTTTTTCATGAAATACGGTGGCCCGTCCGGTGGGTCCCCGCTGTCAGGTGGAGGAATAATTATTTTGCGCGTAATAAGGAGGCACTTCCTTGCTGCGGCCGTGGACCTAGTTGTCAGCCTCTCCAGGTATAGTCCACGTCCGATGGAAGCCGTTCCTTGACCACGTTGACCACGCCGCGCCGAGAGCACCAGGGCGGTGGACGACGGCGAGGCCTAGGAAGGGAACGACGCGGAGCCGGGGAAGACGCGGCAGTGGATGCCCATGCGTAGAGGAGTATGAGTGTTCACTGGTTCACTGTGGTGTGAGGCTGCCGTCTCCGCAGAATAACAGGGGGTGTGGGTGAGTAGAGGGATGGCCTGGCCAGCGGTGGGAGTAGTAGGGGGCGGTGAGGCCTCTGCCGCATCGCAGCCGGCCATGGGAGGCAGGAGCACGAGGCACGACCGGCGCTGGTTTGGGCGGCTGGAGCAAGAAGACCAGAGGTTGAAGAAGCACTACGGCCGTTGGATGGACACCGTACGGTCACTGGAGCTAGAATCGTTCATATTGACTAAGTTGACAAAGCACTCCATCCCCATCAACTTAGTAGGCCCACAAGTCAGCCTCCCACCAGGTGGGTCCCAACCAGCAGGGGGAGTATTCATTTTTTTTGTGCGTAACAAGGAGGCACTTCCGGTGGCTCCGAGCTGACAGCGGGGGAACATTTTTTTCGCGAAATATGGTGGCCCGTCCGGTGGGTCCCAGCAGTCAGGGGGAAACTTTTTTTTTGCCAAGTACGATGGCCCGTCCGGTGGGTCCCTACTGTCAGGTGGAGGAATAATTATTTTTCGAGTAATAAGGAGGCACTTCCTTGCGGCCACCATGGACCTAGCTGTCAGCCTCTCCACGTACAGTACTCTTCCGATGGAAGTCGTTCCTTGACCACGTTGACCACGCCGCGCTGAGAGCACCAGGGCGGTGGACGGCGGCGAGGCCTAGGAAGGGGATGACGCGGCAGTGGAAGCCCGCGCGGAGAGGAGTACGAGGGTTCACTGGTTCGGCTGCGGTGTGAGGCTGCCATCGCCGCAGGGCCTGGCCAGCAGTGGGAATAGTAGGGGGCGGTGAGGCCTCCACGGCAGCACAGCCGGCCATGGGAGGCAGGAGCATGCGGCACGACCGACGCTGCTTTTGGGCGGCTGGAGCAACAAGACCAGAGGTTGAAGAAGCACTACGGCCGTTGGATGGACATCGTATGGTCACTGGAGCTAGAATCGTTCATATTGACTAAGTTGACAAAGCACTCGTTCCCCGTCAACTTAGTAGGCCCACAAGTCAGCCTCCCACCAAGGTGGGTCCCAACCAGCAGGGGAGTATTCATTTTTTGTGCGTAATAAGGAGGCACTTCCGGTGGGTCCGAGCTGACAGCAGGGGAACATTTTTTTCGCGCAATACGGTGGCCCGTCCGGTGGGTCCCAGCAGTCAGGGGGAAACGTTTTTTTCGCGAAATACGTTCGCCCGTCCGGTGGGTCCCTGCTGTGAGGTGGAGGAATCATTATTTTCCGCGTAATAAGGAGGCACTTCCTTGCTGCCGTCGTGGACCCAGCTGTCAGCCTCTCCACGTACAGTCCACGTCCGATGGAAGCCGTTCCTTGACCACGTTGACCACGCCGCGTTCCGTTGCATGCATGCGTCCATGGGCGTGGTGCGTCCCCACTGTCAGCCTCTCACGTACAGTCATCTTCCGATGACTCTCGGTTGTTGACCACGTTGACCACACCGTGCTGAGCGCACCAAAGGCCGGTGGACGACGGCGATGCCCCAGACTGGAACGACCCAGAGATGGGGAAGACGGGGCAGTGGAGTCGCAGATGGAGAGGAGTGGGAAACTTGACTGGTTCGGGTGCGCGGCAGCACAGCCGTGGTGCGCCCACGGGAGACAGGAGCAAGAACAGAGGTTGAAGAAGGAGCACGGCTGTTGGATTAACATCCAACGGTCCAGCTGCTAGAATCATTTGTTGAGTTGACAAAGCCCTGCGTACACGTCCGCTTATTAGGCCCACAAGTCAGCCACCAAATCTAACGGGTCCCAACTGTCAACGGGAGGAATAATTTTTTTCGCATAACAAGGAGGCACTTCCTTCCGTGCGAAGATACACCCGGTGGGTCCCAGCTGTCAGGTGGAGGAAACATTTTTTTCAGCTTAATAAGGAGGAACTTTCCTTGCGTGCGACCATGGACCTCGTGGGTCCCAGCCGTCAGGCTCTCCACGTACAGTCCTCTTCCGATGACTCTCGTTTGTTGACCACGCCGCACCGAGCGCAGCAAGGCGGTGGACGACGGCGAGGCCCCGGACGGGAACGACTCGGAGATGGGAAGACGCGGCAGTGGAGTCGCAGATTGAGTGGAGGAGAAGGGTTATAACTGGTTCTGGTGCGGCGTGGGGCTGCAGTCGGTGGAGAATAACAGGAGGTGTGGAGGGGTGGAGGGATAGCCTGGCCGGCGGTGGGGTAGCGCTTCGCAGCGATGCGTGCTAAGCAGAGCCGCTAGCCGCCGGAGGCCGGACCAGGCGGTCCCGGCGACGCTGGAGGAAGAAGACGAGAGATTGAAGGTGCATGCCGACCAAGTTGACAACGCCCTGCGTAGGCTTCGACCTATTGGCCCACATGTCAGCCTGCAAAAATGTGGCATATATTTAACCCATGTTTTCTAGAATGTACAGTCCATTTGCTGGGCTGGGTGAACAAATAATTTCGTGTCAATGCGGCCCATTTATATTATCTAAGAAATCCCGACCCATTTGCACTTCCTTTAAATACACGAATTAGCTGGGCTCGTTATATATATATATAATGTTATGTTAGAAGGAGCAATTAATATCAAAAATAAACCGGAGAGGCACATTTTTTATATACATAATTAACAAATTAGCGAGTTATTGCTCAAAATAAAAATGAGCGCGTTATTATTACATTGGTCCTTAAAATCTTCGCAAGCTTTTGTACGCAATCACCAGGATTTTCCTTGCCCGTGAGTCAAAAACAACCAGGATTTTCCTTGCCAACTTCTGTTAAACATTTACTTTTATAAGTTAATAACACATGGGATGTTTTTATAATGTATATATAAGTCTCTATAAATATACGATAATATTAATAATATAAATATATATAATGTGGTTAAAAAAATACATTGGGCTGCCGATCTTTTAGAAAAAGCCCACAGGCCGGTATGGACCTCAAATAATAAGTTGAAACCACTGTCACCGTATGTCGTGGGCTATGCATGTTAAAATACAAAACCTAGGCCTAGCTGATACTTGTTCGCCCTCTGGAAAAAATGATACCAGATCCCCGAGCGAACTGGATTATAGAGGGGGCCAGCGGCACGACTGAAGAAGCACATCAGGAGTGATTTTTTCTTCAGTGGATGGCTCTAGATGGCGTATTTTTACTTGCCTCTGCACCATACAACTTGTATTTTTAGCCTCCCAGTCCGTGGTGGACCAGCAGCCCATTTGCTGGGCGGGCCAACCTACAGAAACCAGCACTCGATTTTTCATCAAGCTCCCAAAACAACGCGGTACTATGTTTGTTTTGAGGCCGAAAACATTACGGCAGGGGTTGAGCGGGGGAGGGGGCAAGACAGAGCAAAAAGATTAAAAAGAGCTGATGCGCCGTTGCTACCCTAACAAAGCAGGTGCAATTCTTCTCGGGAAGAAGGTGTGCCGTTGACACCCACACGTCACATACCCCACAGTAGGCATACTAACAAGTTCACACACAAGCACAACAGAAAAGGTAAACATTCGTATCAAACTCAGGTTCACAGGACACGTTCATATTCATAGCCAACATTCACTATCAACAACTCAAAAGATTCATATATACACAAGTTCAGCATGTCTATGGATCCAAATGATTGATAGATCACACAACAATATTCATAGATAATTCACAAAAAGATTCAGATATACACATGTTCAGTATGTTTATGCATCCAAATGATTGAGATCACAGCCAATATGATCCATGGACGAACTTTAATTACCTAGGGTACAGACTGGTAAATGGTGTTCAGTCGGAGGTACTTCTTGCTAAAATTAATGCTTGTACGAGTAACCTTTCGAGTACATAAGAGGCAGCACAGACAATCTGAACTTTGCTTGTAGGTTTATCCTCAAATAGTGGCCTCGTGCCGAGGGAGGTTTGAGCAACTTGGCCACTACTTTCATCCAACTAGTTTACTGGCTCATCTTGGTCCTGTAGCTCGCCAAAATTCTACATTGCAGACTGGTAAATGGTGTTCAGTCGGAGGTACTTCTTGCTAAAATTAATGCTTGTACGAGTAAACTTTCGAGTACATAAGAGGCAGCACAGACAATCTGAACTTTGCTTGTAGGTTTATCCTCAAATAGTGGCCTCGTGCCGAGGGAGGTTTGAGCAACTTGGCCACTACTTTCATCCAACTAGTTTACTGGCTCATCTTGGTCCTGTAGCTCGCCAAAATTCTACATTGTAGACGAGAAAGGAGGCGGTTGAGAAAATGAACCACCCAAATTTTTTGTGCAGTTCAACTGAAATGGAGCATCCCTGGAGTGCAGACTGATTAAGTGCCAGATGAATATACGCGTCAACCAACTTGTCTGGAATCTTTAGACTCCATGCCATACAGTTCGCTACCATATCTGCCGATAACCAAAAGGCACAAGTTGGGACCAAAGACTGGACTTTGTTTTTCTGGGCTATGCGCCAAGCAATATTTTTAGTGTTCACTCTCCTAATACTTGGATTTTGACAACTGGTTGACGCCGGTTGATACTCGAATGAATATAGGCACTTCTTGTCAACATCGATGCTTGTCTGAGTGAACTTTGGAGTACATAGCAGCAACATAAGTATCTGTCCATTTGATCTTTTTGTGCAGTTCTACTAAAATCACCCAATGCAATGATTTTCCTGCGAGTTCAGGCTCCAAGTTACTCCTTTATAGAATCGGCAAACAGTAGCACAATACCAAATTACCAATACATGACAAGCACAATAATCAGGATAAAGACCAGTACCAACCTGTGTGAGGTAGCATATCAATTACTTTTTCCTTTGACTGGAAGCTGAGATAAGCAAAGCGACTGACAGCAAAGGAAGAAAGCAGGCCCAGATTAGCGACTGACATGAAAGGACGGAAGCTGTTGAGGCAATGAAGCACCCAAAGTTTTTGTGCAGTTCCACCTAAATCGAGCATCCCTGTTGGCACATATATTGAGAGAGAGTGAGATTATTGTAATAGTGGGGCTAGTTGATGAAACATACACTAACAAATAGAAGCACCCTCATTATCTTAATGGGTAAAGTTAGCAACATAGTAGTCTTGCTTAAAGAGAGGTATTAGTTTATTTAATCAGTGCCAATTAGCTCAACACTCAAAGCATTGCCATGTATCATAGGTTGCAAAACTTTAACGTGCAAAGATAAAGGAGTTTCTCATGACAGTAGCACGATACAAATAGAGATGACAACAAACTAATATGGATGAAGGCCTTAGGCCCGTACCAACCTGAGGAAAAAAGCTTATTCATGTAGTCCCATAAGAGATGATAAAGCACTCACTGGAATCACTCAATAGTATATATTTTTGTGCACTTCAAATGTATGGTTGAAATCACTCTTGTTTACCAGTGCTGAGATTATATCGAAAGATTATCAAGAACTTCCAGCAGAATTAAAGCACAGGCTGGGATACAGTTCATTGTATTGTCTTGTGTAGTTCCACTAAAATGTATGATTGGCACAACATGATCCCTGTTTGCACAAGTAGGAACAAGGTGAAACCTTCATTAGCTTAGTGAGAAAGGATAGAAAGACATTAGCATATTACTCTAACAGTAGCATCAAATTCATGATGGACAATACGCAAAACATTGCCTCATTGAACCAATGGCAATAAATTGACATGCAAAACAATAGCACTATTATGTCATGACACTAATAATATTCCCTCCCTGCTCCACCACATGATTCACCTCCATAGACAAACATACACACGTACATGATTCAGCATAGGGTGCTACTAAAGATTTGTTTAACTCCGACAGGAAAATTAGGCAGCAATAAATTAGTGGTACTTAAGTACTCCTAATTAATTAAGTGAGACAACAGAAGTGGAAGGGCTCCCTGGAGGATCGTCTCACATGTAAGGTAGTCATTGCCGGAGCCCTTGAATGGCCTCGACTGAGGCCTCTGGCTTCAGCAAGATCGCCTTGGCACTGTTTATTCTTCTTCTTCCTCTTCATGCTCTGTTTCTCATTCTCCTCACCAGTTGGTGAAACCAAGTACATGATTGGCCTTCTATTTCAGAATTGGTTTTGTCAGTGAGGGAGTACAAGTGTACTAGTAAAAAATAGCATTATTTTCTCATGGCAGTCGCAAAATAGAGATGAACACATGCATTAAATATCATTCTTACCTAAAGGAAGGTTATGGTGCCAATATGGATGATGAGGATTGGAACACAGATCTCCCTTTGTGCAGTTCCACCGAAATGAACCAACTGTTCCATTCTGACATTCCAGTTAAACAGCACAAAATTCACATCTTTTAAGAAGAGTTTTGTGCAGTGCACCAAAAGGTCACAATAGCAACCAGGTGAAATGGATATCCCTGTTTACACAAAAAGCTACAAAGGAAACAGTCAAAGTCTCAAACAATTACAGGCAAAAACATTTGGCTAAACTTGTCATGGCTTATAACAGTGGCATGGCTTCATTTTTACCAGGGGCATTAGATTAAGAACATCCAAATATTTGGTATAAGGGCATGGGACAGTGGGTGCACCAGCAGTCCAGCACCATGTACCTAAACAGGGGCATAAAGTGGTGATTCATAGTTTGTTGCCCCGAGAAACAAACATCCAAGAAACATATCTGGGTTGGTCCCATTTTTGTTCACTCTAGCCACCTACTCCTATGTGTGGATAGCAAATCTAGTCCTGGTCATATCACTGTGTTCAGAGTTACCCCTATATTTCCCTTTTCGACCAAGAGACCGGTTGGATGACCAGTCTGTACTACTTTCACCCCCTTTCCTTCCTGTTTGTACCAAGTCCGATGTACTACATACTAAATTCCCTCACCCCCACTTTATTTCTTGTTTGAACCAAGTACAAGATTCGACTCCATGAAGTAGCTTTACCTCTAACAATAGAAGAAAAAAAGGTGACGTTGGACCATCCGATCGAGAGGGGCTGAGAGGTAGAAAATGATGCACATGCAACGACGTAGCGAGCTGGGGAAGTAGAGCTAAGGCGGTTTCGAAGGAAGATATACCTGAAGGTCGTCGGGATGTGGATAGGTGGGCGGCGGGAGGCCGGATCCGCCCACACTAGGGCAACGACGAAGGGATCGGAGGACCTCCCGCGCCGGCGCTCGGCCAGAGATAACGGTGCGGCCGGCAGTAGGTCTCCTCCCTCGCTGTCGATGATGGCCTAAACGCTGCCTCTCCTCCCCTTCACCGGCGGAGGGGGATACGTCCGGATCTGTAACCAGCGGTGAGGATAGAAAGACAGTGTTTTTTGAAGGGAGAAAGACAGTGTTACCACCCCTATCTTGTTTAGATCTGGAGAGGACGAGAGTGTGTGAATAGAGCAACCCTAGCACGCAAGCGCGGAGGCTCCGGCCTATATATACGTAGTGGGTTAGTTTTCCTTTTTCACTCCATCAAAACAATCGTTTAAAATTGTGTACTACGTGCCAGGTCGCGTTTTTTTAGTTGTTGATTGTCTTTTGAGATAGCTACCCGCTTGTTCCAAGTGGTGTTACGGTGTGCGAGGTCGGACTTTGTATCGTTCAATCTGGTACAAGTCCCTCCATTAAATGAACAACCACCCCCTCGTCAAAATTGTGAACAAGCCCACGGCTAAAATTATCGGAAACGTGGGTTGCCCCAACATGCATTATTATTTACATTTTCTACTCCCTCCGTTCCTAAATATAAGTCTTTTTTATTAGCCACTCCTAAGACAAGAATTTTTTATTAGCAGTGAACCCCACATGTCATAGACACAAAAAGTGTGGCAAGATTCCCTTAGGCAAGCCAAAGTGTGTCTAACAATTTGAGCAACTCAAGTTAGGCAAGTGTGCAAGTGTGGGAAAAATAATGTGGCAACATAAGACAAACATAGTCACAATCCAAACAGCCCCGTAATTTTTTTTGACATGCATGAAAATTTGGTTAGTTAAATTTATAGTCAAAATTTGGCAAGGTGCATCAAATCAACACATGCAAGTATCAAAAGGGAAGTCACGGCATGTGTCGTGGAATTGTCACGACAGATGTCCTAGTGTGAGGACTTAGTCGTGAGGCCAACGCATCTATGTGGTAGCTTGAGAGGGGTTGAGCGGAATCGAGAGGCGCAACACAAGACAAGGATTTAGACAGCTTCGGGCCCCGGGAAACATCATCCGGTAACAACCCTACATGCTGTTTGTGGCTAGGTCTCATTATCATCTCGAGGGAGTCGCCGTAAACCGGCTCTCCCAGTTATGTCTAGCCCTAAGATTGTTTCTTCTTTCTTGTCCCTCTTTGGGGAGCCCTGCCCCTCCTTATATATGTTGAAGGGGCGGGTTACATAACTAGTCCTAGTTGGATTAGGATTACTCTATTACAAGTGGAGTCCTAGTCTTGCTTCCTTTATGGGGGAATATTACTTATGCCTTTCCTTGTAAACCGGCCCACCATAGTATGAACCGGCCTTCTGGGCCTTGGGCCTTGTCATCCGTCTGTCCCGCCCGCCGGGTTACCAGTGATTCGCCAAGTTCGGGCGGGTCATTCATGAGTCATCCAGTCCGGCCGGGTTATACTTCCGGCCGGGTTACGCCGCGGGGTATATCCCCGACATTACTCCCGAGTTTAATTTGGATTTATCCATGTTAAACTGATCTGCAACATAAACACAAGAACAAATTTGGCAGGTTGTGCTCCGGTTTAAATATTCTTATAAACCGGCACTTGATCATCCTTAAGTCCTTGTCATTTCTTCCTTCTGAAAAATCTGAGTCAATAGACTAGCTTCATAATCAATTTGCTTGCAGAAGATATTTTGTAAATAAAGAATCCATTTGAATCGGCCTTCAATGCTCTGATTTGACAAAAATATTGGTCTTCAAATATTCAACTGATATCAGCCGGTTTGAAAATGTAGAACTTGCCGGTTGATCATTGCCAAAATTGCCGGGTTATAAAAATTGATGATCCCGGGTCATGACCGTTTATAGACGCCGGGTTATGATTGTTGCCAACGCCGGGTCACACAATTAATCTTCCTGATTTGCCAAAAACTGTGAATTTGAAGATGTTCCTCCTTTATATGCATATTACCTGTAGCCCCCAAGTCTTAAGAGGAAAACATAATGATAGCTTAAGACTTGTTTCAATATAAATATTGCAACCTTCAAGAAATCCAGATTGTTCATCTCAATCACTAGTCACAACTATATATTCCACATATGTAGCCCCCAAGTGTCGGGTTGTTATGCTTGCAGCAACCTCGGACTTGTAATTGCCTTATACTCATAAAAACTTCAACCAATGTAACCCCCAAGGGCCGGGTCATTATGCAATAATGAGCAGGGACTTCGTAGATATGATCATGTAGATTTGAACATCAACGTGTAGCCCCCAAGGGCCGGGTCATTAAGGTAATACTGAGCTGGGACTTGATATATACTTCAATGAAAATAACATCTTATAATGTAGCCTCCATCGTAGGGCTTGAACCCACGTCCACAAGGTTAAGAGTCTTGTCCTCTGAGCAATGAACCCTTCAATACAATAGATTAAGACTTGTGTACCTTGAATTTTTTTGACAGGAGCAATTGGTAGCCCTCAAGGGCCGGCTCATTACAATGTGATGAGTCGGGTCTTCAATTAGGTGATCCAAAAATGACTTTGCATTAGCCCCCAAGTGCCATGGTGCATGTTGGCAGTGACATGGTACTTGCATATTTGATGTAATCTCAATTTTGAATAATGTAGCCCCCAAGTGCCGGGTCGTAAGCCTGCAGCAACTTCGGACTATTCCTTCAATTGTAGAATAAATCATATCCATTGATAATATAATAGCCATTGCGCTAAAGCGACTTTGAAAACCTTAATCATAATACTGGTTACTGATAACCATAATAAAATCCAGCCATGCTGGCTATTTGAAGATTTGAATAATATAATCCAATGATTTATGAGCGCATGATTCCAATGGCGCAATCAAATATATATTGACGACTTATAATCCCAAGCCAGCCCGGGTTAATAAACACTGGATAATTTATCATCATACTGGCGACTTATAGTGGAAAGCCAGGCCGGGTTAATAAACGTCAGTGATTTATAATCATGCTTTATTCAACCTGTTTCTGCATACAGCAAATTTAAAGTGTCCTGGCGGTTTACCGCCGGACGGGTCATAATGCCCAACATATAACCTGGGTTTATAACCAAGGCTGCACTTAAGAATAATCAAATATGTAATATATCATACCTGTGATACTGAATCACATCGTTGGTTTACCAACTTTTTGTAGTAAGAGTGATAACCTCAATCTTGAGTAATGATAACTCCTTTCATACTGTGCCGGTTTATGATAAAACCGTACCGGGTTGTGATAAACACCGGATTAACCATATATAATACCGGCGACTTATAGTCGAAACCAGACCGGGTTAATAAACGCCAGATTATAATTGATCATGCACTGACAACTTTGTAGTTGAAAGCCGAACCGGGTTAATGAACGCCGGTTTATCAAAAACATCATAAATCTCATCAAAGGAGAAAGACTTGGCAAATAAAAGCATATGAAAACTTGTAGTCGAGGCTTTTCACGGGCTGCCAGGCCCCAAATTCGAGGCTTTTCATGGGCTGCCAGTCCACTGAGTTAAACCATTTCACAAAGCCTTTTAAGATGGTCCTCAATCCTTAACCAATCGTCGTTTTAACTTGACAAGTTCAGGGTCTTATCAGAGTAACTTGTCAAAGTTCGACGGGTCATACCAGGTTTACCTGGGCGGAGAGACTTACTTAAGAAGGCAGGCTAACCCGGGGTTTTAGGTGTATACACCAGGATTCCAAGCTGCGGCTTGATAGCCTATTACAAGTGTAGATTCTTTGTTCATTGCGACAACAAAGAATCCCCAAGTAACATTTTGAGTTGTGCTCAGTGGGTGCCTATGTTTGAGTTGTTGTTTTGCAACACTCTCTTTGGCCCCGGAGTAGTTTTCTGGTGTAGCTATGGTTCGGACACGACGAAGCCCCCAAGTGATTTTGTGGTATTGCGCCGATCAAGAGGTGTAGCTATGGTTTGAATACAACCAAGCTCCCAAGTGATTTTTATATAAAGCTTTATAAGCTGGATCAAGGGGTAAACCGGACTCCGCTTTATGAACAGAAGCCCCCACATGATAAATAATATGATAAGCCAATAAGGCAGGATATCCATGTTTCAACCGCGCATCATGGCAGCAGGTCCTCTTCGGCAACCTTTAACTTTTGCAAGAGATAAATTCTTCTTGAACCGGGATTTTGAGCCGGATATTGAGAGCTTTAAAGCTTTGTGGGAGACATCTTTCCCTTGAACCGGATTTTAAACCGGAATCTTCATTTTCAGCAGGAAATTTTCTGACGGCCTTTAAACACGAACTTGCGAGAAGTTAATTCCTTTTTGAACCGGACATTTTTAAACCGGATTTGAGAGCTTCAGAGCTTTGTGGGAGAACAGATTTCCCTTGGACCGGATTGTAAACCGGATATTTGAGAGCTTCAGTGAGACTGACTTCCCTTGAGCCGGATTTTAAACCGGAATCCTTTCGGATGACCCGGAACTTCTTCATTGAGCCGGGATTTTGTAACTGTCATATACTTTCTAAGCCGGAAATTTTCTAACGGCCTTCAAATTTTCATCAATATAACAGTAGCCTCCGGGACCGGGTTATCTTTCCCTCCATTGTCCTGGGGTTCTTAGATTTGCTGAAACTAGCAAAATTTGCTAAGTCATGTCATCGTAGCCCCCAAGTCTCAAAGGTGACTCGAGGAGTTGGCTTGAAACTCTCCATATTTGACCATGATATAAACCGGCATAACTTGTACATCATTGGTGTTGATAGCACGATGTGAATCCAAAGAAGGTTGAGGTGACTGCGGCGGGTTGTAAATGATCCCGTACGAGCCGTGTCAGCAACTCGGCCAATGGTTCCTTCCAACTGGTGATTTGAAGTTAACCAAACTGTAGTGGCGGCGACTTGTGCGCCTGCCCATTGAGCCACCCAGTGCAGACGACGGTTGATAGTATATGATAATTTGCCTCCATTTTGTTTGAAAGAAAACCGGGCTACCCAAGCTGTGACTTGCTCATACTTAATAAACAGCTCATGCAGACAGGTGCGGCCCGGTATGTTGATGTAGACCAGGCCGCGAGAGACGGACGACAAGGATGACCGCAACATCAGAGGCAGCTCGGACAGATGAGTCGGCCGCGGCATTGTAAGCCGTTGCGGACGGGGAAGATCGGCACCGGTGTCGTAAACCGGCTCGGATGGGCGAGTTAATCATGGGCGCGGTCTCGACAAGCTGATGTAAACCGGGCCACAGGGACGGCGACTTGCTCACGTGCATTCACCGGGTGGTAGGACACAGACGAAACGCCGGTGCAGAACGTTGCTAGCGCGTGCTCCGTGCCTGTAACATAACGCCTCATTTGTAATGAACAATTGTCCTGCATAAACAATATTCCAGACCAAGGCAAAGATAAACTGCTCTTTGACAAAAATAATATGTGCTAATAAAATATATTTTAGATGGATATCACTTGATGTGTTTAGGTCGAAAATAATCCGCCATGAAGTTGATGATCACTAGGTGAAACTGAAATTAATCATGGGTGAGTCCGCTGTAGGAGCAGACAGATGAGTCAGCCGCGATATTATAGGCCGGTGCAGACGGGCAAGTTATCCTCCGCGTTGTAAACCGGTGCGAATGCGTGAACCGGCCATCCGTTCATCAGGCAATGTGACACGGAATAAAGTGTCCGTTGCAAGTGCGTGCTTTATACCCGCAGTATGACAATAATTTTTCCTGTATATAAAAACCCCAATAGGGCAGTGTAATGGTGCTCAGAGGAATTAAAATGTCCTAATAAAATATATAGGAGGGATAACACCTGATTTTATTTTTGTCGGATGAACGCAGATGCTAGTGCTGGATACTGCATAATGCTGCTTTGGCTTTTGACAAAAGATTTGATCTGAAAAATCGTGCCATGTTGAGAGGAGTAGTAATACTGGTCCTCTTGTCTTCAAATGTGTAGGATGATTGAGGTCTCCACGTGAGGATGCAATCCCCACTTTTTTTTCTTCTTAGCAAATCCAAAGTAGTACTACATGGTGTGCCACGCTAGTAGCCTTGATCTTATGCTATTTTTCTTTAGGAGACGTGACGTTTTGCCTCAGTTAACGCCATACTGGCAGCATGCACGCGCACACCTGACAGAACCAACGGCCACTGCCCTCTTTTCCTTTCTCTTTTTATTCTGTCTCACCGCCTGGCGCCATAATGGTTGGGCGATACGTGTTTAGGAGCATTTACCCTTGAGAGTCTGTCAAAGGAGCCACTGCGAAAACAATCAGAATGCTAAAGTTGCTTGTTTAGTGTTACTATAGGCCTATGCCACTAGATGCTCTGCAGTGTTTTGCCTCGCCGTTGTTTCTGTAATCAGACGTATGATGTATGCCAACAATGCTTGATATGCTGAGATAAGAGTTGCAGTGCGCTTTAAACGGTGCCGTCGGGATATCTGACCAAACTTCATTCAGCTACTATCATGTCATGATGGACTCTGTTTTCTCCTGTGCAGGTTTCTTGGCTCATCTGTTTGGACTCTCTAAATTACCATCCTGCAAACTTTGCTATACTGAATTTCATTACTGCAAAGCTGCTTCATTCGACTAATAACAGTGACGTCAAGTGGCTTATCTGGAGCCTCTCCATTTTCCCTAATCCTCAGACGACCTATCAAAATTCTTGCAGTAGTCAAGCACTCGTTGAGGTCTTCAAACAAGATCCTAAAACTGCTCCCCGTATTGAAGAAAACCAGCGGAACGACGCGTGCGGCTACGCATGGTGTAAAGGAACAGCAACAGGTGTAGCTGAGCGAGGGGCGGCTCAGCGAGTCCGCGGTGGAAGGGCGAACCACGGCGAGTCAGCGGCAGCGACAGCAGAGGGCCGGGCGGTTTAAAGCAGCGACAAGGCGAGGTGAAGGCAGCCCGCGGTGGTAGAGGCGCCACACCGCTCGCGTCGGGGCGGCTCAATACGACAGCGGAGGAAAAGCGGCCGTGGAGCGACAAACGGCGATGCCGACTCCAGCAGGTCTCGGTGGTGACTTCGGAGACGGCGTCTCGAATCAGAGCGGCGGGTCATGGCGATGACGGAGGCGCGGCCCGGTTGGAGACGGAGGTGGCGAGGCCGGTTCGGCGCAGCGCTAGGTAAGGTGGGCCGTGACAGGGTCGCGGGGCGACTCCAGGTTCGGTAGTGATTGCGACGGAGAGGCCGGGTCAACTCGACCCGGCGACGGTTCAACACCGGGATGGCAGCCCATCTCAGAGGCTGCAGTAGAGGCGGTTTAAAACGGAAGCAAGGTCGTCGGGGCGGCTCAGAGCAACTTTCAGGAGCAAAAAAAATGAGGCCACTCGATGACTCAATACGGGATGGCGGAGACCGCCGGCTCAAGCGGCTCGATCCAAACATAGAGAGATATAGTGTGTGGGTTCGTGAGAGTTTTTTTAGGGGGGGGGTCAATAAAAAAATGTAACATATGCAATGTGTGTGAAATAGAGTCCTGGATATATCATATATATAGAGGGGGCGATCCACGAGAAGAGAGTGGAGGTATCATCGACTTGAGGTGTCCATAGAATCGAAGAGAGGGATGATGTGTGTGTGTGCGCGCGCGGTCGATAAAGAGTGCCATCGAATTTGTGTGTGCCCACGTCAAAGATATAGAGTGGCTGGCCTACTAGAACGAGAGAGGGGACAGGTGCGGTTTGTCTCTGTGGCATGGATACCTACCTACAGCGCTCGACTATCGGTGTGTGGTGGGGGGTGAGGGAGGCCTAATTAACTACAGAGGTACAATGGCTGGTATATGTGTGGAGGAGGAGAGAGGCCTACCTCATGTATTAAGGGAGATCGATCTACCTCATGTATTAAGGGAGATCGATCGGCATCCATGCATATGTGTAGAAGAGGAATAAGGTTGGGAGAGAGACAGAGCTAGAGTGTTGGAGGGGTGGTAGTGGACTTGCTTCTAACAAATGGTGGGATAGGCTTGCTAGACAACCGGAGGGCACGCCTGCAATATCAATAAGAGAGGGGATGGCTGCCTGTCTGTGCACGTGCGTGTGAGATACAGGTTAGGAGGCATGCACAAATGATGAGGGGGGAAAGATATGGCTGTGGTAAGCAGACATAACTGCATAGGAAGATCAATCGTCCTTTGTCAGAGAAAGGAGAGACATAACTTGTGAGGTATGTCGATCGATGGGGGGGGAATAGTTAAAGTCGACCTAGGTATATGTTGGGAGATCGATCGGTATACATGCATGTGTGTGTTAGAAGCAAATGAGGCACGTGGAGAAGGATAAAGAGAGAGGGATGCATCTAGGAGGTGGTGCGAGAGTCGTACTATATCGAGGGGGAAGGAGTGTGAGAGTACGAGATCGATGAAAAGAGTGGTGGGAGTGAGGCATGGACGGTGATAAGAGAAGAGGGGAAGCTTGTGTTTGTGCTAGGCACACCTGGCTAGAGAGGCATATCGATCGATGTGTGCCGTAAAGAAGGAGCTGGGGGGGCCTACACACACTGTGGGTGAACGACCTAAAGTGAAAAGACGAATTTGCGCAATGGAGCTAGAGAATGCTGAGGGAGGGTGAGAGGGATGCGGGTGTCTACATGCACGAGAGAAAGTTAGCGCTAGCTAGCTACAAAGATAAGAGGATTGTGTGGGTGTAAAAGACGAATAGAGATCATACTTCATTATAAAAGGCGAATTCAGATATTTGAAGAATTTATCATAGTGTTTTAAACCGACGCACGTGTGAATATATATAATGGTGATACACATGGTGTGGTTATGAACATGTTATACTACATATAATATATTTTATCTCTACTCTTATAAAAAATGGAGTTGTTGATGATGGTGCCATCCTGCAATATAGGTCGTCCGATTTATATCTGACGGATAGGAAGGAAACTATGGAAATTTTGAAAAAAGATACCCACCCCCTCTCCATATTTGCAAATTAGGCCTCCCCTTGATCATGTTGATGTTCTGTGGAATGCATGGGCATCATTCTAGTACTACGTATAACATATAGAACATTGATCATAATTTGGGCTAATGTGTGGCTTTTGCAGCTCAGGTCTAAATACTTGTCGTAATGTAGGGGGCGGGGCACTATACTATGTGTGATAAACACGGTGTACACGTATGGAACATGGTTTAGATTATGAATATATAGTTAGTACATCAAATGTACTATTATTTGGAATCAACATCAAGTGTATTCAAAAAATAGAATACGAGTTCATGTAGTACACATAGTTCATATCTATCTCTATAGTAATCATGTGGTGTGTTATTAAGGTAATACACGAATGATGGTTGAAGTTGGCAACAATCATGATTGTAGATTTGTTATTGAAATAGAGAAACGAATTCAAATTCAGTTCGAATTGCAGCGGTAGTATAGACATTCGGAATGCACTAAATGTTGGTATGAGTAGGTTACATGCATTATACAGCAAGCGAAAAAATTTAATTGGACATAACATGGATTCATACTACCGAATAGCATTTAATTGCACTAAATTGTTGGTATGAGTAGCTTTAAATAGCATTTTTATAGTAAAACGGGGCAAGACTCTCTCTTTGTGTGGTGTGAATAGTTTTATTTTTTTGTTTTCTTTTTGGTTGAGGGAAGTGCGAATTGATTTGGTACGTACAAGTACAATATTACACGTTAGGCTTGTCCCTAAAATTCAACCCGCGCCTTGTTATATCCCAAAATTCAGATATCGTGCTCCCAAAACTGGCGCCTTCACAACCCGCGCCTTGCTATCCCGAAATTACAACGCGCGCGAAAACTCCCTCCAGCTGCCAAATCCCGACACGCGAAATCCCCCTTCTAACCCTGAGCCGAAAGGGCCGCTAGTTCAAATCGGTGCGGGGTACTTTTGTAACACACCCTACATTTTGGACAAGCGCGTCCCTAAGTCATGGTTCACCCCCTCCCATCGCCTCCTTTTTGCCATTCGAAATCCCAGGCCGCCATAACGTCTCCGCTCCAGCCGCGAAACCCCACCCTCCTCTGTCCGACACCTCACTGCTGCCCAACCGGAGCCTCTTCCCCGACGACGTCGTCCACCGCAACAGCTCGACGTCCCTCGTCCACCTCCCCGGATGAGGATCTGTCGTCCATCTCGTCAACCCGCCGGTTCAGCCGCCCCGTCCTCCACATCCAAGGAGCTGCTCCGACGATCGCCTCGTCTATCGAGACTGCTCCATCCCCACAGCGCCGCCTTAACCTGCTCCACCGGAACCACAACATCCTCACCGACTCCTCGGACGAAGCCGAGGCCTACTCGGCGCCACCAAAGAGGTTGTACACTCATCGCATCACACCTTCTCCTTAGCTCGACCTCCTGGCGCCGACGGTGCTCCATCCCGCACCCCCATGGAGCGGCTACCTTGAAGCCGGCGCCGCGGGCGACATCTCCACGGCGGCCCTCCCCCAGTGTGAGGACCCTTCAGCGGCGGCATCCATACCAGCCGGATCTGCTGCTGCTGCTCCGGCTCTCGCTCCCTCGCTCGCGCTGCTGCTGTTGCTCCGGCTCTCGCTGGATCGCTCGCTCGCCCAGCTGCTGCTGCTCCGGCTCTCGCTCGCTCGCGCTGCTGCTGCTGCTCCCCCCCTCGCTCGTGATGCTGCTCTGCTCTGATTTAGCTACACTTCAGTCGACTGAATCGACTTTTGGGTCAGTCGACTTTTAGGGGGTGAGGGGAGGGGGGCTCGCCGGAGGTAAGGAAGAACCACCCGCAGCGGGGACGGGGGCTCGCCGGAGAGGTACCCCACTATCTTCCTAGGTTTCAAGGTGGGGGCGGGGGCCTATTGGGTTGGCCGGGGCGGCGGTCGACCGGTGGTGGGGAGTTGTTTCGGGGCGGCGAGGCGGCGCTGGGGCCGGCGGTTCGGCCGGTGGTGGCTGGCGGCTCAGGGGGGGTGCAAGTTGAAGATGGACTGCAGGCCCTCCCTAAACTACATGTCAAGTGCCTCTCTGCTACCATTGCGTTCAGTTTCGACAGTAACATTCAGATTCCACAGTAAATCTTGGGTGGGAAACAAATAGTAAAGCAATCATCATCTGTCTTTTTATTAAATTAAAGCAATCATCAGCCTGCTATCATTATTTTTGGATCCATCCACTGGTTGTTACCATCACTCTAAATTTCTGCATGCTCTCCTTACATAATCTCACCATATTTTTTCGTATGCATGTCAGATATTGTACGCAGTCATGCTGAACATGTAGAGAAAAAGAGAATATTTTTGTGCGGCAATACAATGTCATGCAGACATCGCTCCATGCTGGGTTCAATGGCAAACCCTCCCCACCCCTCTCCAGATTGTAATCCAGAGGAAGATATCTATTCTGAGGCGGATTCAGATGCCGCTGACCACTCCTATTTACCCCCAAGGTGTTTGCTCTACCTTGACATGATGATGTTAGTCATATCATGCATATGTTGCCTTGCAGTGTCTACTTTTGACATCATATATGTCATCTGCTTAGTTTAGACATGTTCTGTAATGCCACCTGTTTAGTTTCTATATCATATATGGGAATTGTGCAGTCTCATGTCTTTTAGCCAACCATAATATACGTGAAATGTGCAATGCCATCCTGTTTAACCAGGCATCATATATTTGAATGATATCTTGCCCATCCTTTTCTTCATTACATTTCCATTTGTCGACAATGTTTGTACATTAAACTACTCTCCCTGTGAATCAGCCATTTGGGTGGGAGATTGAAAAATCTGGAGTGAAAACAAGGCCTTCAGAGCAGACAGTGCTACCTGTCGAAGCAGATCTCTTGTTGGGTCCCGATAGCTCCTCAGAGATGGATTCAGAGACAGATGACTAGTCCTATTCCCCCACCGAGCTCTATGCTCTAACTTGACACGGTTATACTGCTCATATCATGCATATGGTGTCTTGCATTGCATAGATTAGACATCATATACACAATATTCAACACCATGTTCTTAGTGCAGACATCATATCTAATGCCCTCTGTTTAGCATATAAATCACATATGTGAATTAAATGATGCGATCCTGATTACTTAGATAACATGTAGGTGAATTATGTCATGCGATCCTATTTAGTTATTCATCATATCTTTGAATTATGTTATGCTATGCTATCCAGTTTAGATAGACATCATATATGTGAAATTATGTCATGCTATCCGTTTTAGTTAAACAATATACATGTAAACTATTTCATGCCCTCTTTTTCCACACTATCTATTGCATCTGTCTCTCATACAATGTCTGTACATTCAACTATGTTTCCTGTTTATCAGCCATTTGAATTGGGGCGGGTGATGCCAGCATCTAGCGGACTAAAAACATGGTCTTCAAATAAAACAGTGCTACCTCTTGGTGGAGATAGCACCCCGGTTGTACATGCATGAGAACCAACCCTACCACACATAACCCAAACTCTCGCAGATTGTACCCCTACTGCGATGGACAGAGAACCAGCTTCACCCAATCTAACCCCAACCCCAGCAGATAGTAACCCAGTTCCTGTTGACACAACACCATCTCCACCACAGAGCTCCCAAACAAGAGCAGTTAGTAAGGCAGCTCCAGTGCCCAAAGGGCCAGTACTACCACGGCGAACCCCAACTCCACCATAGTATGCCTATTCCTGTGGAGGAAGCACAACCAGCTAGTCGTAGTTTAGCATCTTTCGCATTTGATGTTGTTAAATCGTATGTGCGTATCTTCCCATCTTGGAAATATTATACTGAAGATGAAGGAAAATGCTAGTTGTAGGTGTTTGTCTAGGAGTTATGTGTAAGTAATGTTATTCATGGAAATTACTTTGCTTTGTCCCATACATCCTACCTCCATGATGGTTATAATACAACAAATTTTCCCATTTTTCTCTATAGAGAAGGACCGATTTGGAAACTCAGAATGAGGTAACCTGTGCTAATACCTCTGGTATCTTCAAGAATGCTTGGTGGCAGTATCGGAATTACCTGAAGAAAACGTACTTCACCGGCAAAGAAACTCATCAAATTCCCTTACGTTCTCCTGAGACACATTTACTGGACGATGACTGGGAATGCCTTGTTCTGTACTAGTCCCGAACCAAGAATGTGTTAAGGTCTATGAGCTCATTTTCTATTTTTAAGTACTATATTCTTGCGTCTTACTGTACTCTGTTCATGTAGAACAAGTGCCTAAACTTGAAGAACAACTGTTCTAATTTAAGATTCCATTGCTATCATAGTTCAAAAAAGCGCTAGGCATTAATTGTGCGTTTTGCCACCGCCTTGTGCTTTACTGACCAAAGCGCATGCTTATGCGCAGTTATGCACAGATTAAGCGTAGTTATGCGCAATGCGTTTCGCCAACGCCTAGAGCCTAGTCGCGCTTAAGCGCTCACTTAGGCACACCTTTTATAACTATGATTGCTATCGTGCATACTGCTTTGCTCTTGTATCACTGTATTTACTCATACAAACTTATTTTTAAATTGAAGGATCCAATCAAAACTGCAATGGCACAGCGGGTATGTTCACGCGTGTTTCTTTAACACGCTTGCTCTTATCAATAGCTCTATTGATTTCAATTTCAATTGTGTATATAGTTGACTTCTCATATCATGCACATTACTAGCATCACAACAGAGCCAATAGTGTTGTTGTACATGTAGACCCGTGGCACCCATTTGAAATCTTGTTGTGCCGTGTAGTTTCCCATGCTTTGTATTCTTTCACTCCTGCTTTGTCTTGAACTGATATGATTTGAACCGTGTCTCTATTTTGATTTGGCAAGACAATGCAGTGACCATAGGACATAGATATATGTTTGTTTGATGCTTTTATTATGTACTAGTACTTGGCAATAGAAGACTTGGTAGTTTAATCATGTCCACCTTACTAATGAACTGGTTCACCGAAATGAGTTTCATATACTAGTACATGCTAAACTGTTATGTGTCTGCTTGTTTCTTCTTTTAGAATGCTGACAGAATATTGGGGAAGAGTGCCTTATTAAGCAATGGTAAAGGAAGTAATGCAGATAAGGTTCAGGATAGTGACACATCCTTGTTGGTCTCCAACAAAGCTAATAAAACTGCTAAGGAAGACTATCTCAAAGACAGTGAGACAACCCCAAAGTCCTGTCTTGGTTTAGTGTTGGAGTTACTGGCCACTACCGCTTGCACAAGCTATTCAAACTCACTGTCTGAATCAGTTCGGTTTCTTGAGTCTAAACTACAAGCTGAAAGACATCGATCAGCCTTGCTGTGACAGGAAGCGGAAGGACTGCGGAAGTCCCTGGAGCATTCAGATGCATACTTTTTGGTGCAACAGCAAGCGTTGGAGGATTTTAGCGCCAAACAGGACAAAGCTAATAAGCTTGCTAAGCTTATTGCCAGCATGGTGGATACCACGTTTCTTGAGCTCTTCTGAAGTTGTTTCAGTTATGCTCTTGTTTGCTGCCGCGTTTATTTGCACTGGTGGGCAATTTTGACGGCCAATGTATGTAATATGCTGCTTTGTTCCCTATATTTGCACTGGTGGCGAACTTTGATGCCCAGTGGATGTAATATGTGTAATAGCGGTAATAGGCTAGCATTAATTGCTTGCTTATTTATTTCCTTATTGTCTTGTTTAGTTGTTTGCTTGTAGTCACTGCAGTTCTTTTTCAGTGTTTTTCTAGTGGCAACAATAACCTATTTTTGGAAACTAGGCCAAAATAATCATGGGAACACACGGACTGTTGTAACCATGGGCCTCCTGCGGGCCGTATGATCCATGGGCCTTCTACGGGCCATAGGATCCATGGGCCTTCTACGGGTCGTAGGATCCATTGGCCTTCTATACGGGAGGTATGATCCATGGGCCTTCTATGGGCCGTACGATCCATGGGCCTTTTACGGGCCGTAGGATCCATGGGCCTTCTACGGGGCGTATCATCATTTCGCCAATCATGGGTCATACTATTCGTGGACAATAACGGGCCGTTTATCGGCCGTATTTGATAACTCTATGAAAACAACCCAACGGGTTTTTTTCGACATGAAAACGGCCCAACGTATTAACGGGCCACAAACGGGCCGACTGTAACCACGGGCTGAATTTGGCCCACAAGCAGAAAATGACAGTAACGGGCCGTAAGTAACCGAATGCTGGAAATGAGCCCAAGAATAAATGGGCCCTGAGAAGGCCGAAAGATATCATGGGCTGGAAACGGCCCAACGGATTAATGGGCCGTTAATGGGTATAAAGTGATACACTGTTCATTACGGGCCAGTTTTACCACGGGCCGTTAAGGGGTCGAGGGTTACTAAGGGCCTCATATGGGCCGAAAGACGCCATGGGCCATACATGGGCCGAAAGTTAAAATGGGCTGGAATTATATTGGACGGCCCAGATGACGCTACTGGGCCTAATTCGGATAGGCCATAAACGGGCCCTGGGATAGCGGGCTGTAAATGGGCTATATGCGAACAGGCCGTTAACAGGCTTGCCGTGGGCCGGCCCGCCACCATTTGACCAAGTCAAACGGGCCGGCCTTTTCACAGGAATGGGCCTCTGTTGGGCCGTGCCACGTGTCGACATATCATAGGCGCTTTGGGTCCAATGAGTGGATGACATCTGTCCCAACGGTGAGCCGACACGTGTTTCCTCTAGCCAATGATGATTTTACACGTGGAAAATCCCCATTGGTCGGGGCTGTTAACGGGTTATCGGATCCAAAACCAGACCCGATAGCTTAACGCGTTCCGTTACGGTGGATGCCACATGTCGGTCACCCTTGATGAAAGCACTTCTGTGACGCACGATTTATCGTCATGGAAGTGGACACATCCGTGATGATAATTTTGGTAATGTCATGGAACACTTCTATGACAGCACAGGTATGACTATCTTGATTGTGTCATAAATTTGTCATGGATGTACATGCATGACAGAAAACGTGACCTACTGTGACAAACACGTATCATCACGGAAGTGTATTTTTTTGTAGTGTATCTTCTATCTTAGCAGGTGCAATATCATGCATAATTTCTTGATATAAAGAAGTAGGTATTGCACTAGCACTAGCACTCATATCACACAAGTCATGATAACAATGATCTCCTATTTTAACAGAAATAACAGGCATGCCTACCACAGGTCTATGTTTATCTTTAGCACCAGGTTTAGCAATTCTACCAGTTTCCTCACAAAAGTAACTAACATGCCCATCAATATTATCAGCCAAGAGATCTTTAACAATAGCAATATTAGGTTCAACTTTAACTTGCTCAGGGGGTGTATAAGTTCTAATATTACTTTTACGAACCACAGTTGAAGCTTTAGCATGATCCTTTATTCTAACAGGGAAAGGTGGTTTCTCAACATAAGCAGTAGGAACAATAGGATCATTATAAGTGATAGTCTTTTCTTCAACTTTAATAGGTTCAACTACTTTTACTTCTATGGGAGGATGATATTTAAACCACTTCTCCTTAGGGAGATCAACATGAGCAGCAAAAGATTCACAAAAAGAAGCTACTATCTCAGAGTCAAGTCCATATTTAGTGCTAAATTTACGGAAAACATCGGTATCCATAAAAGATTTAACACAATCAAACTTAGGTGTTATACCTGACTCCTTACCTTCGTCGAGATCCCAATCTTCAGAGTTGCATTTAATTCTTTCCAATAAATCCCATCTGAATTCAATAGTCTTCATCATAAAAGAACCAGTACAAGAAGTATCGAGCATGGAGCTATTGTTGTCAGAAAGCCGAGCATGAAATTTTTGAATAATCATTTCTCTTCAGAGCTCATGATTGGGGCATGAATATAACATTGACTTAAGCCTCCCTCAAGATTGAGCGATGCTTTCTCCTTCACGAGCCCAAAAATTATATATATATATATATATATATATATATATAATTACGATCACGATGAACAAGATGCATAGGATAAAACTTCTGATGAAATTCCAATTTCAATCGTTTGTAGTACCATGATCCCATATCATCACATAGCCTGTACCATGTCAATGCATCTCCCTTCAAAGATAAAGGGAAGACCTTCTTCTTGATAACATCATCGGGCATACCTGCAAGCTTAAATAATCCACACACTTCATCCACATAGATTAAATGTAAATCGGGATGCAATGTTCCGTCTCCTGCAAAAGGATTAGCTAGCAGTTTCTCTATCATACACGAAGGAATTTCAAAGTAAACATTTTCAGTAGGTTCAGTAGGTTGAGGAGCAACTCTTTGCTCTACTGGTCGGGGTGAAGATACCCCGAACAAGCCCCTCAGAGGATTACTTTCCATAGTAACAAGTGACAGTAAATTTCAGCACACTATATAATTTTTTCCTTACCAAATTCCACCTACCAAAGGCGCTTCACTCCACGGCAACGGCGCCAGAAAAGAGTCTTGATGACCCACAAGTATAGGGGATCTATCGTAGTCCTTTCGATAAGTAAGAGTGTCGAACCCAACGAGGAGCAGAAGGAAATGATAAGCGGTTTTCAGCAAGGTATTCTCTGCAAACACTGAAATTATCGGTAACAGATAGTTTTGTGATAAGGTAATTTGTAACGGGTAACGAGTAACAAGTGTAAATAAAGTGCAGCAAGATGGCCCAATCCTTTTTGTAGCAAAGGACAAGCCTGGACAAACTCTTATATAGAGAAAAGCGCCCCCAAGGACACATGGGAATTATCGTCAAGCTAGTTTTCATCACGCTCATATGATTCGCGTTCGGTACATTGATAATTTGATATGTGGGTGGACCGGTGCTTGGGTGCTGTCCTTACTTGAACAAGCATCCCACTTATGATTAACTCCTATTGCAATCATCTGCAACTACAAAAGAAGTATTAAGGTAAACCAAACCATAGCATGAAACATATGGATCCAAACAGCCCCTTACGAAGCAACGCATAAACTAGGGTTTAAGCTTCTGTCACTCTAGCAACCCATCATCTACTTATTACTTCCCAATGCCTTCCTCTAGGCCCAAATAATGGTGAAGTGTCATGTAGTCGACGTTCACATAACACCACTAGAGGAAAGACAACATACATCTCATCAAAATATCGAACGAATACCAAATTCACATGACTGCTAATAGCAAGACTTCTCCCATGTCCTCAGGAACAAACGTAACTACTCACAAATCATATTCATGTTCATAATCAGAGGGGTATTGATATGCATATAGGATCTGAACATATGATCTTACACCAAATAAACCAACTAGCATCAACTACAAGGAGTAATCAACACTACTAGCAACCCACAGGTACCAATCTGAGGCTTTGGGACAAAGATTGGATACAAGAGATGAACTAGGGTTTGAGAGGAGATGGTGCTGGTGAAGATGTTGATGGAGATTGGCCCCTTCCCGATGAGAGGAGCGTTGGTGATGACGATGGCGATGATTTCCCCCTCCCGGAGGGAAGTTTCCCCGGCAGAACAGCTCTGCCGGAGCCCTAGATTGGTTCCGCCAAGGTTCTGCCTCGTGGCGGCGGAGTTTCTTCCCGAAAGCTTTCTTATGATTTTTTCTCGGACGAAAGACTTCATATAGCAGAAGATGGGCACCGGAGGGCCACCAGGGGGCCCACGAGGCAGGGGCGCGCCCAGGGGTAGGGTGCACCTCCCACCCTCGTGGCCAGGGTGTGGCCCCCCTCTGGTATTTTCTTCGTCCAATATTTTTTATTAATTCCAAAAATGACTTCCGTGAAGTTTCAGGACTTTTGGAGCTGTGCAGAATAGGTCTCTAATATTTGCTCCTTTTCCAGCCCAGAATTCCAGCTGCCGGCATTCTCCCTCCTCATGTAAACCTTATAAAATAAGAGAGAATAGGCATAAGTATTGTGACATAACGTGTAATAACAGCCCATAATGCAATAAATAACGATATAAAAGCATGATGCAAAATGGACGTATCACAGGTCAAGTGCTTCCTGTCGTGCCTTCTCATTGTCAGCTTCTACATAAGCCACCACACGAGGCGAGTCATGACGGATGTCACTAGGGAGAACTGCCTCTGCTCCGTAAACCATGAAAAAAGGTGTGTAACCCGTAGATCTATTGGGCGTGGTATTTATGCTCCATAACACAGAAGGTAATTCTTCCACCCAACAACCCGGCGTCCTCTGCAGGGGAACCATAAGCCGGGGCTTGATGCCTCTCAGGATCTCTTGATTGGCTCTCCCAGCTTGACCATTAGATTGAGGATGAGCCACTGATGACACGTCAAGCCGGATGTGCTCACGTTGACAAAAGTCTTTCATGGCACCCTTGGACAGATTAGTGCCATTATCAGTTATAATGCTGTGTGGAAAACCAAACCGGAAAATAACCTTCTTGATGAATTGAACTGCCGTGGCTGCATCACACTTACCAACTGGCTCTGCTTCCACCCACTTGGTGAACTTATCAACTGCCACCAAAACCGCCATATTCGTGGGCGCCAACTGTCGTGGTTTTGTCACGGCAGATGTCCTAATGTGAGGACTTAGTCGTGGAGCCATCGCGACAGGTTAGCTTAAAGGGGTTAAAGCGGGACAAAGGACGCAAGGAGTTTATACTAGTTCGGCCCCTTGCGGTGAAGGTAAAGGCCTAATCCAGTTGATGTGGAATTGCTAGGGTTTCGATGACCAGGGAGCGAATCCGCTTGACCTGGCTCTCGAGTTGTTGTTGTCCCTAAACCGCCGCCGGGTCGTCCCTTTATATACACAGGTTAATGCCCGGTGGTTTACAGAATCCTGGCCGGCTCATAAACGTGTCCGGCTCGGTTTCTACCTTTTCCTATCTTACAACACAAGTTACATATCATATGGAGGTTTATGTCTATGGGCCCTAAACCGCCTTTGGGCCTTGGGCTTTCGTGTTAGATCTCCTCCATAAAGCGCCATACTCCTTGTCTTCATGGGCTTCAATATGAATAACTCATTATGGGTATAACCCGGCCCCTCCTGGCCGGTTTATACTTAGTAGTAATATCCCCAAGAGATAGTGTGATCAAAGCATATGGTTTTATATAGACTATTGAAGAAGCCTGTATTTACAAGAAAGTGAGTGGGAGCTCTGTAGCATTTCTGATATAATATGTGGATGCCTTATCTTTGATCGGAAATGATACTGAATTTCTAAATAGCATAAAAGTATACTTGAATAAGAATTTTTCAATGAAAGACCTGGGTGAAGCTGCATATATATTGGGCATCAAGATCTATAGAGATAGATCAAGATGCTTAATTGGACTTTCAAAAAACACATACCTTGATAAAGTTTTGAAGAAGTTCAAAATGGATCAAGCAAAGAAAGGGTTCTTGCCTGTGTTACAAGGTCTGAAGTTGAGTCAGACTCAATGCCCGACCACTGCAGAAGATAGAGAGAAAATGAAAGTCATTCCCTATGCTTCAACCATAGGTTCTATCATGTATGCAATGCTGTGTACCAGACCTGATGTGTGCCTTGCTATTAGTTTAGTAGGGAGGTACCAAAGTAATCCAGGAGTGGATCACTGGACAGTGGTCAAGAACATCCTGAAGTACCTGAAAAGTACTAAGGATATGTTTCTCGTTTATGGAGGTCACAAAGAGCTCGTCGTAAACGGTTACGCCGATGCAAGCTTTGACACTGATCCGAATGACTCTAAGTCACAAACCGGATACGTATTTTTATTGAATGGTGGAGTTGTCAGTTGGTGCAGTTCCAAGCAGAGCGTCATGGCGGGATCTACGTGTGAAGCGGAGTACATAGCTGCTTGATACGTCTCCAACGTATCTATAATTTTTTATTGTTCCATGGTATTATAGTATCTGTTTTGGATGTTTAACGGGCTTTATTATACACTTTTATATTATTTTAGGGACTAGCCTACTAACCGAAGGCCTAGTGCAAATTGCTGTTTTTTTCCTATTTCAGTGTTTCGCAGAAAAGAAATATCAAACAGAATCCAAACGGAATGAAACCTTCGGGAGAGTTATTTTTGGAACAAACGTGAAACAGGGGACTTGGAGTGGGCGTCAAGAAAGAAGCAAGGAGGCCTCGAGGCAGGCAGGTGCGCCTGCCCCCCTGGGCGTGCCCCCACCCTCGTGGGCCCCTCGCAACTCCACCGACGTACTTCTTCCCACTATATATACCCATATACCCTGAAAACATCCAAGAGCACCACGAAACCCTATTTCCACCGCCGCAACCTTCTGTACCCGTGAGATCCCATCTTGGGGCCTTTTCCGGCGCTCCGCCGGAGGGGGAATCGATCACGGAGGGCTTCTACATCAACACCATAGCCTCTCCGATGATGTGTGAATAGTTTACCACAGACCTTCGGGGTCCATAGTTATTAGCTAGATGGCTTCTTCTCTCTCTTTGGATCTCAATACAAAGTTCTCCTCGATCTTCTTGGAGATCTATTCGAGGTAATTCTTTTTGCGGTGTGTTTTTCGAGATCCAATGAATTGTGGGTTTATGATCAAGATTATCTATGAACAATATTTGAATCTCCTCTGAATTCTTTTATGTATGATTGGTTATCTTTGCAAGTCTCTTCGAATTATCAGTTTGGTTTGGCCTACTAGATTGATCTTTGTTGCAATGGGAGAAGTGCTTAGCTTTGGGTTCAATCTTGCGGTGTCCTTTCCCAGTGACAGCAGGGGCAGCAAGGCACGTATTGTATTGTTTCCATCGAGGATTGGTACCTCTTGAGCACTGTGTTGGTTTTCCCTTGAAGAGGAAAGGGTGATGCAGTAAAGTAGCGTAAGTATTTCCCTCAGTTTTTGGGAACCAAGGTATCAATCCAGTAGGAGGTCACGCTCAAGTCCCTTGCACCTACACAAACAAATAAGAACCTCGCAACCAATGCGATAAAGGGGTTGTCAATCCCTTCACGGTCACTTACGAGAGTGAGATCTGATAGAGATGATAAGATAATATTTTTGGTATTTTGTATGATAAGGAGTAAAAGTAAAGAAAGCAAGTAAACTGTAATGGAAATAACGGGAGATTAATATGATGGAAAATAGACCCGGGGGCCATAGGTTTCACTAGTGGCTTCGCTCAAGAGCATAAGTATTACGGTGGGTGAACGAATTACTGTCGAGCAATTGATAGAATTGAGCATAGTTATGAGAATATCTAGGTATAATCATGTATATAGGCATCACGTCCGTGACAAGTAGACCGACTCCTGCCTGCATCTACTACTATTACTCCACACATCGACCGCTATCCAGCATGCATCTAGAGTATTAAGTTCATAAGAACGGAGTAACGCTTTAAGCAAGATGACATGATGTAGAGGGATAAACTCATGCAATATGATATAAACCCCATCTTTTTATCCTCGATGGCAACAATACAATACGTGTCGTTTCCCCTACTGTCACTGGGATCGAGCACCGCAAGATTGAACCCAAAGCTAAGCACTTCTCCCATTGCAAGAAAGATCAATCTAGTAGGCCAAACCAAACTGATAATTCGAAGAGACTTGCAAAGATAACCAATCATACATAAAAGAATTCAGAGAAGATTCAAATATTGTTCATAGATAATCTTGATCATAAACCCACAATTCATCGGATCTCGACAAACACACCGCAAAAGAAGATTACATCGAATAGATCTCCAAGAGAATCGAGGAGAACTTTGTATTGAGATCCAAAGAGAGAGAAGAAGCCATCTAGCTAATAACTATGGACCCGAAGGTCTGAGGTAAACTACTCACACATCATCGGAGAGGCTATGGTGTTGATGTACAAGCCCACCGTGATCGATGCCCCCTCCGGAGGATGCCGAAAAAGGCCCCAAGATGGGGTCTCACGGGTACAGAAGGTTGCGGCGGTGGAATTAGGTTTTCGTGGCTGCTTCTGATGGTTTGGGGGTACGTAGGTATATATAGGAGGAAGAAGTAGGTCGGTGGAGCCACGAGGGGCCCACGAGGGTGGAGGGCGCGCCTAGGGGGGGGGGGTAGGCGCGCCCCCTGCCTCGTGGCCGCCTCGTTGGTTGCTTGACGTCCACTCCAAGTCCTCTGGATCACGTTTGTTCCAAAAATCACGTTCCCGGAGGTTTCATTCCGTTTGGACTCCGTTTGATATCCTTTTTCTGCGAAACACTGAAATAGGAAAAAACAACAATTTGGGATGGGCCTCCGGTTAATAGGTTAGTCCCAAAAATAATATAAAAGTGTATAAATAAGCCCATTAAACATCCAAAACAGAATATATAATAGCATGGAACAATAAAAAATTATAGATACGTTGGAGACGTATCAAGCATCCCCAAGCTTAATTCCTGCTCGTCCTCGAGTAGGTAAATGATAAAAACAGAATTTTTGATGTGGAATGCTTCTTAGCATAATTCTCAATGTAAATCTTTTTATTGTGGCATGAATATTTAGATCCGAAAGATTCAAGATAAAAGTTTAATGTTGACATAAAAACAATAATACTTCAAACATGCTAACCAAGCAATTATGTCTTATCAAAATAACATAGCCAAAGAAAGCTTATCCCTACAAAATCATATACTTAGGCCATGTTTCAATATTGTCACACAAACGTTCTCATCATGCATAACCCCGATGACAAGCCGAGCAATTGGTTCATACTTTTAACGCGCTTCAGCCTTTTCAACTCTTACGCAATACATGAGCGCAAGCCATGGATATAGCACTATGGGTGGAGTAAAGTATAATGATGGGGGTTATGAGAGAAGACAAAAAAAAGGTAGAATGTCTCACATTGACGCGGCTAATCAATAGTCTATGGAGATGCCCATCGATTGATGTCAATGAGAGGAGTAGGGATTGCCATGCAACGGATGCACTAGAGCTATAAATATATGAAAGCTCAACAAAAGAAACTCAGTGGGTGTACATCCAACTTGCTTGCTCACGAAGACCTAGGGCATTTTGAGGAAGCCCTTCATTGGAATATACAAGCCAAGTTCTATAATGAAAAATTCCCACTAGTATATAAAAGTGATAACGTAGGAGACTCTCTATCATGAAGTTCATGGTGCTACTTTGAAGCACAAGTGTGGAAAAAGGATAGTAACATTGTCCCTTCTCTCTTTTTCTCTCATTTATTTTTTCTCTTTTTTTTCTTTGGGCCTTCTCTCTTTTTTTTCTTGGCCTCTTCTCTTTTTTTATTTATTCCGGAATCTCATCCCGACTTGTGGGGGAATCATAGTCTCCATCATCCTTTCCTCACATGGGACAATGCTCTAATAATGATGATCATCACACTTTTATTATTTACAACTCAACAATTACAACTCAATACTTAGAATGAAATATGACTCTATGTGAATGCCTCCGGCGGTGTACCGGGATATGCAATGAATCAAGAGTGACATGTATGAAAAAATTATGAATGGTGGCCTTGCCACAAAATACGATGTCAACTACATGATCATGCAAAGCAATATGACAATGATGAAGCATGTCGTAATAAATGGAACGGTGCAAAGTTGCATGGCAATATATCTCAAAATGGCTATGGAAATGCCATGATAGGTAGGTATGGTGGCTGTTTTGAGGAAGATATAAGGAGGCTTATGTGTGATAGAGCTTGTCATATCACGGGGTTTGGATGCACCGGCGAAGTTTGCACCAACACTCAAGGTGAGAAAGGGCAATGCACGGTACCGTAGAGGCTAGAAAATTGTGGAAGGTTGAGAGTGCGTATAATCCATGGACTCACAGTAGTCATAAAGAACTCATATACTTGTTGCAAAAGTTTATTAGCCCTCGAAGCAAAGTACTACTACGCATGCCCCTAGAGCGATAGATTGGTAGGAAAAGACCATCGCTCGTCCCCGGCCGCCACTCATAAGGAAAGCAATAAAAGAACACCTATGTGTCAAAATTGTTACACAACTTTTACCATACGTGCATGCTACGGGACTAGCCAACTTTAACACAAGTATTTCTCAATTTCACAATTACTCAACTAGCACACTCTAATATTACCACGTTTATATCTCAAAACACTTATCAAGTATCTAACTTCTCATGATATTTAATGAACTCAATATGGAAGATTAATTTCACAATTAAATAAAATTACCATGCTGTTTAAGACTCTCAAAATAATATAAGTGAAGCATGAGATATCAATAATTTCTATAAAATACGACCACCGCCGTGCTATAAAAGATATAAGTGAAGCACTAGAGCAAAAACTATATAGCTAAAAAGATATAAGTGAAGCACATAGAGTATTCTAACAAATTCCGAATCATGTGTGTCTCTCTCAAAAGGTGTGTACAGCAAGGATGATTGTGGAAAACTAACAAACAAAGACTCAAATCATACAAGACGCTCCAAGCAAAACACATATCATGTGGTGAATAAAAATATAGCTCCAAGTAAATTTACCGATGGATGAGGACGAAAGAGGGGATGCCTTCCGGGGCATCCCTAGGCTTTGGCTTTTTGGTGTCCTTGGATTTACCTTGGGGTGCCTTGGGCGTCCCCAAGTTTGGCTCTTGCCACTCCTTGTTCCATACTCCATCAAATCTTTTACCCAAAACTTGAAAACTTCACAACACAAAACTTAACAGAAAATCTCGTGAGCTCCATTAGCGAAAGAAAACAAAACACCACTTCAAGGTACTGTATTGAACTCATTCTTTATTTATATCGGTGTTAAAACTACTGTATTCCAAATTCTCTATGGTTTATAAGCTCTTTTACTAGCCATAGATTCATCAAAATAAGCAAACAACACACGAAAAACAGAATCTGTCAAAAACAGAACAGTCTGTAGTAATCTGTAACTAAAGCAAACTTATGTAACTCTAAAAATTCTTCCAAAATAGGATGATCTAAATAATTTGTTTATTGATCTGCTGCAATTGGAATCAATATTATATCACGTTCTGGTAATTTTTCACAATTGTTTTCGTGAACAGAAAGTTTCTGGAATTTTCAGCAAGGTCAAATAACTATCATCCAAGAGGATCCTATAGGTTTAACTTGGCACAAACACTAATTAAAACACAAAAACAAATCTAACCAGAGGCTAGATCAAGGATTTATTCCTAAACAGAACCAAAAAGCAAAAAAACTAAAAATAAAATTGGGTTGCCTCCCAACAAGCGCTATCGTTTAACGCCCCTAGCTAGGCATAAAAACAAGGATAGATCTAGGTATTGCCATATTTGGTAGGCAATCCATAAGTGGCTCTCATAATAGATTCATATGGTAATTTAATTTTCTTTCTAGGGAAGTGTTCCATGCCTTTCCTTAACGGAAATTGGAATCTAATATTCCCTTCCTTCATATCAATGATTGCACCAATCGATCTAAGGAAAGGTCTACCAAGAATAATAGGACATGAAGGATTGCAATCTATATCAAGAACAATGAAATCTACGGGCACATAATTCCTATTTGCAACAATAAGAACATCATTAATTCTTCCCATAGGTTTCTTGATAGTGGAATCCGCAAGATGCAAGTTTAACGAGCAATCATCAAATTCATGAAAACCTAACAAATCACACAAAGTTTTCGGAATCGTGGAAACACTAGCACCCAAATCACACAAAGCATAGCATTCATGATTGTTAATTTTAATTTTAATTGTAGGTTCCCATTCATCATAAAGTTTTCTAGGGATAGAAACTTCCAACTCAAGTTTTTCTTCATAGGATTGCATCAAAGCATCAACGATATGTTTAGTAAAAGCTTTATTTTGACTATAAGCATGAGGAGAATTTAACACGGATTGCAACAAGCAAATACAATCTATCAAAGAACAATTATCATAATTAAATTCCTTGAAATCCAAAATAGTGGGTTCATTGCTATCTAAAGTTTTAACCTCTTCAATCCCACTTTTACCAATTTTTCCATCAAGATCTAAAAACTCCGAATTTTTGGGACGCCTTCTAACTAAAGTTGACTCATCTCCAGTCCCATAATTATCAATATTCATATTGCAAAACAAAGATTTAATAGGGGACACATCAATAACTTTTAGATCTTCATCTTTATTCTCATAAAAACTAGAAGAACACGCTTTCACAAAGCAATCTTTCTTAGCACGCATCCTAGCGGTTTTTCTTTGCACTCATCAATGGAAATTCTCATGACTTTGAGAGACTCATTGATATCATGCTTAGGTGGAATAGATCTAAGTTTCAAAGAATCAACATCAAGAGAAATTGTATCCACGTTCCTAGCCAATTCATCAATCTTAGGCAATTTTTCTTCAAGCAAGGCATTGAAATTCTTTTGCGAATTCATAAACTCTTTAACACTAGTCTCAAAATCAGAGGGCAACTTATTAAAATTTCCATAAGAGTTGTTGTAGGAATTACCATAATTATTTGAGGAATTGCTAGGATACGACCTAGGATTAAAGTTTCCTCTATAAGCGTTGTTACCAAAATTATTCCTACCAACAAAATTCACATCCATAGATTCATTATTATTTTCAATCAAAGTAGACAAAGGCATATCATTGGGATCAGAAGAAACACTCTTATTAGCAAATAATTTCATGAGTTCATTCATCTTTCCACTCAAAACATTAATTTCTTCTATCGCGTGCACCTTTTTACTAGTAGATCTTTCAGTGTGCCATTGAGAATAATTAACCATAATATTATCTAGGAATTTAGTAGCTTCTCCTAAAGTTATTTCCATAAAAGTGCCTCCCGCGGCCGAATCTAGAAGATTTCTAGAAGGAAAATTCAATCCGGCATAATTTTTTTGTATAATCGTCCATAAGTTCAAACCATGAGTAGGGCAATTACGTATCATTAATTTCCTTCTCTCCCAAGCTTGTGCAACATGTTCATGATCAAGTTGCTTAAAATTCATAATATTGTTTCTAAGAGAGATGATTTTAGCGGGAGGAAAATACTTAGAGATAAAGGTATCTTTGCACTTATCCCAAGAATCAATACTATTTTTAGGCAAAGATGAAAACCAAATTTTAGCATGATCTCTAAGAGAAAACGGAAATAGCTTCAATTTAACAATATCATTATCCACATCTTTCTTCTTTTGCATATCACACAAATCAACAAAGCTATTTAGATGGGTAGCGGCATCTTCACTAGGAAGGCCGGCGAATTGATCTTTCATGACAAGATTCAGCAAAGCAGCATTAATTTCACAAGATTCAGCTTCGGTAAGAGGAGCAATCGGAGTGCTAAGAAAATCATTGTTGTTGGTATTGGCAAAGTCACACAATTTAGTATTATCTCGAGCCATCGTGACAAGCAAGCAATCCAACACACGAGCAAACAAGAAGCAAGCGAAAAAAAGGGCGAACGAAAAAGAGAGGGCGAATAAAACAGCAAGGGTGAAGTGGGGGAGAGGAAAACGAGAGGCAAATGGCAAATAATGTAATGTGAGGGATAAGGGTTCGTGATGGGTACTTGGTATGTCTTGACTTGACTTGGCGCACACCTCCCCGGCCATGGCGCCAGAAATCCTTCTTGCTACCTCTTGAGCACTGCGTTGGTTTTCCCTTGAAGAAGAAAGGGTGATGCAGTAAAGTAGCGTAAGTATTTCCCTCAGTTTTTGAGAACAAAGTTATCAATCCAGTAGGAGGACACGCTCAAGTCCCTTGCACCTACACAAACAAATAAGAACCTCGCAACCAACGCGGTAAAGGGGTTGTCAATCCCTTCACGGTCACTTACGAGAGTGAGTCTGATAGAGATGATAAGATAATATTTTTGGTATTCTTATGGTAAGGAGTAAAAGTAAAGAAAGCAAGTAAACTGTAATGGAAATAACGGGAGATTAATATGATGGAAAATAGACCCGGGGGCCATAGGTTTCACTAGTGGCTTCTCTCAAGAGCATAAGTATTACGGTGGGTGAACAAATTACTGTCGAGCAATTGATAGAATTGAGCATAGTTATGAGAATATCTAGGTATGATCATGTATATAGGCATCACGTCCGTGACAAGTAGACCGACTCCTGCCTGCATCTACTACTATAACTCCACACATCGACCGCTATGCAGCATGCATCAAGAGTATTAAGTTCATAAGAACGGAGTAATGCTTTAAGCAAGATGGCATGATGTAGAGGGATAAACTCATGCAATATGATATAAACCCCATCTTTTTATCCTCGATGGCAACAATACAATACGTGTCGTTTCCCCTACTGTCACTGAGATCGAGCACCGCAAGATTGAACCCAAAGCTAAGCACTTCTCCCATTGCAAGAAAGATCAATCTAGTAGGCCAAACCAAAATGATAATTCGAAGAGACTTGCAAAGATAACCAATCATACATAACAGAATTCAGAGAAGATTCAAATATTGTTCATAGATAATCTTGATCATAAACCCACAATTCATCGGATCTCGACAAACACACCGCAAAAGAAGATTACATAGAATAGATCTCCAAGAGAATCGAGGAGAACTTTTTATTGAGATCCAAAGAGAGAGAAGAAGGCATCTAGCTAATAACTATGGACCCGAACGTCTGAGGTAAACTACTCACACATCATCGGAGAGGCTATGGTGTTGATGTAGAAGCCCTCCGTGATCGATGCCCCCTCCGGCAGGACGCCGGGAAAGGCCCCAAGATGGGATCTCACGGGTACAGAACGTTGCGGCGGTGGAATTAGGTTTTCGTGGCTGCTTCTGATGGTTTGGGGGTACGTAGGTATATATAGGAGGAAGAAGTAGGCAGTGGAGCCACGAGGGGCCCACGAGGGTGGAGGATGTGCCTAGGGGGGTAGGCGCGCCCCCTGCCTCATGGCCGCCTCGTTGGTTGCTTGACGTCCACTCCAAGTCCTCTGGATCATGTTTGTTACAAAAATCACGTTCCCGAAGGTTTCATTCCGTTTGGACTCCGTTTGATATCCTTTTTCTGCGAAACACTGAAATAGGCAAAAAACAGCAATTTGGGCTGGGCCTCCGGTTAATAGGTTAGTCCCAAAAATAATATAAAAGTGTATAAATAAGCCCATTAAACATCCAAAACAGAATATATAATAGCATGGAACAATCAAAAATTATAGATACGTTGGAGACGTATCAAGGATAAAAAGATGGGGTTTATCATATTGCTCGAGTTTATCTCTCTACATCATGTCATATTGCCTAATGGGTTACTCTGTTCTTATGAACTTAATACTCTAGATGCATGTTGGATAGCGGTCGATGTGTGGAGTAATAGTAGTAGATGCAGAATCGTTTCGGTCTACTTGTCGCGGACGTGATGCCTATATACATGATCATGCCTAGATATTCTCATAATTATGCACTTTTCTATCAATTGCTCAACAGTAATTTGTTAACCCACCGTAATACTTATGCTATCTTGAGAGAAGCCACTAGTGAAACCAATGGCCCCCGGGTCTATTTTCCATCATATAAGTATCCAATCTATTTACTTTGCAATCTTTACTTTCCAATCTACATCATAAAAATACCAAAAATATTTATTTATCTTATTATCTCTATCAGATGTCACTTTTGCAAGTGGACGTGTAGGGATTGACAACCCCTTTATCGCGTTGGTTGCAAGGTTCTTATTTGTTTGTGTAGGTACGAGGCGACTTGCGTGTAGTCTCCTACTGGATTGATACCTTGGTTCTAAAAAACTGAGGGAAATACTTACGCTACTTTGCTGCATCACCCTTTCCTCTTTAAGGGAAAACCAACGCATGCTCAAGAGGTAGCAAGAGGGATTTCTGGCGCCGTTGCCGGGGAGATCTACGCCAAGTCAAGTCAAGTCAAGTCAATACATACCAAGTAGCCATCACAACTCTTATCCCTCGCATTACATTATTTTCCATTTGCCTCTCGTTTTCCTCTCCCCCACTTCACCTTTGCCATTTTATTCGCCCTCTTTTTCCGTTTGCCTCTTTTCGCTTGCTTCTTGTGTGCTTATGTGTTGGATTGTTTGTCACGGTGGCTCAAGATAATACTAAATTGTGTGATTTTTCCAATACCAACAACAACGATTTTCTTAGCACTCCGATTGCTCCTATTACCGATGTTGAATCTTGTGAAATTAATGCTGCTTTGCTGAATCTTGTCATGAAAGATCAATTCTCTGGCCTTCCTAGTGAAGATGCCGCTACACATCTAAACAACTTTGTTGATTTGTGTATGAAAAAGAAGAAAGATGTGAAAATGGTTCCAAGATAACGGGTTTGACGAGACGAAGAAGTGGGCGTTGGATTCACCTAAATCGGAGTTACGGGTAAAAAGTTGTGGAGAGATGAAGATAAGGGACTTTTCTGCAAAAATATCATCACAAACAAGTCCCTGAGTGGATAATGCAGAAGCGGGTTTTGAGTAAATACGCTTTCCAGAGATGAAAACGTACTTAAGCCCAAAGTTGAAACGGAATGCGCTTTCGGTTAAGGGAAAGCGTACTCCGTGGAGTACGTCTCCACTTAACCACGTCAGCGGGCTAGCCCGGTCAATGCATGAGGCTAACGCGCGGGACCCACTGACAGGGGGAAGGGTGTCATCGTCTTCCTCGCTTCCTCTCGCTCGCCCGCGCGGGACAAAGGCCAGGGCCGGTGTTGGTGGTCGTTCGGGCGGCTCCGGCCACCGTTCGTGGCGCCCGGACCACCTATGCGACCGGGAGAACACCGCACACCCATCCTGATGCAGAACGAACGCCGAGGAGGGGCGGAACGGCGGCGCACCACGGAAGCAGAGAGCAACGACGGCGGCCGATCTTGGGGGACACGTGGCCATGAGTACTCCGGCGCCGAACTGAGGGGTTGGGGAGATGCGCCGGGGTCTGGGTGGACTACTGGTGGTGGAAGGAGGGAGGGAAGAGCTCGACTACGAGCGAATTTAGGCGAAAGAGTCCGGCGGCCATGGTGGCGATGGTGGACACAGAGAGCTCCTCGAGCTCGTTCGGGTGGTCGGGGAGGCAGCTAGGGGTGCGTGAGGTCGATTGGTGAAGAGGAACACGCTCGGGGTGGCCTTAAATAGGCAGAGGGGAGAGCTCACGAGGGCAGAGGCGGCCAAGGGAGCACGGGGAGGAAGCGGCCGAGGCGTGGACAGAGCCGGTCGGCTACAACGCTCCCGTGGACGCTCACTGTTCGGCGACGGGGACGGCTCACCGGGGAAGAAGACGGAGGGGGCAAGGGCTCAGGGCGACACAGTCGATCATGAGGAGGCTACTGGACAAGGCTGCGGGTCGAGACGAGGGGAGAACGGACGAGCACAGCGCCAAGATGGAGCCAGAGCGCGTTTGTGCATCCGGAGCGCGTTTACGGGCAAAAATACACGCGGTCACCAATGTGCCCGGCAAGGAGGGGACGCAAGAGACTGCTGCGAGTTGTCTAGTGATGGGTCCTTGCATCACAGAGGCTGAGGGAGTTGATGGATCGACAAAAGGAGCCAAGGAGAGGAGTGTGGCATCGCTGCAAGTTTGCTGCATCAAACTTGGACGTGCACTGCTGATCAACAGGAACTTGATTGAGTCAAATGGTGTTGTCTGGGGTGTTTAGATAAGAAAGGACTACGATCATGTTAAGTTTTAGGGGAAATGGATCACAAAACAACAGGGTTACTTTGTAACCTCGGATTAGGTCCAGAAACTTGATCATGATGATGCACTCATGTGGAGTATCAACTTGATCTAAAATTTGGCAAGGCAGGGTTATTTGGCCATAATAAGATGCTGTAAAAGTTTCATACCATATGGACAAGCCAAAATGGTACTTGCTTCACAAGCATTTCCACTGACCAGAAACTCGCAAAAATTCTAGAGGAAAATTGGCTAGATGGAATATGCCCAAATTGGGTGGAGATAGGTTATATGGATAAGAGAAGGCCTAGGAAAATTTACAGCCATAATGGAGCAAGATAAAATATACTTGCTTCACTAGCTAAAAATTTGGACAGAAACAAAGATTTGAAGCCGTGCTCACATGGATGCATTGCATGAGCTCAAATCTTGTGGAGAGCTTTTATTTGATGATATGAAAGACCATGCAAAAATTCAACTCAATTGGATTAACCTAGCTAGTACTTCCTTCACAACCAATTCCCTCAGATAGGAACTTTGAAAAATTGCTCAGGAATATTTACTAGGCAAATTAAGTTGAAATTTGTCATGAGGCAATTATTTGGACATGAAAAGATGTCCAAGAAGTTTGGAGTCAATTGGGCAAAGATAAATGGCACTTGCTTCACAATCTGCCATCCAGGACAGAATAGGAAATGAATTTATTGAGCATGATGGGAAACATGGCCAATGAAATATTTTGCAATATTTGAGGAAGATATGACCCAAACAATTTATGAGAATTATTTGGGAATTTAAGGAGTGATGGAAATACAGGTTGCTTCACAACCTAGGGCAAATTGAGTTATTCCTTTAATAGAAAAGGAATATTCCCAATAAAAATAATATTGGGATTTGGGCTAGGATGAAAATGGAAAGGTCTAGGGAAGGATTTGGGTATGACAAGCCACTCTGGAAGCAAAGAAGAGTTCATCTTCTTCAGTTTCCACACCACATAGCCACGGAAAAAGAAAACCCAGGCAAAAACCTCAGAAAATCAAAAGAAAAAGAAAGGGCCAAAAATCAGGCTGTTACAGCTTTTAGGTTAATTCTTTTTGCATATAATTAATAGACAAATTCCTCACATCCACCAATTTATTTTAGAATTTTTGGAGTTACAGAAATATACGTTTGATCCAGATTATTACAGACTGTTCTGTTTTTGACAGATTCTGTTTCTCGTGTGTTGTTTGCTTATTTTGATGAATCTATGGCTAGCATCGGAGGGTATGAACCATAGAGAAGTTGGAATACAGTAGGTTTAACACCAATATAAATAAAGAATGAGTTCCTTACAGTAACTTATGATGGTGATTTGTTTTCTTATACTAACGGAGGTCATGAGATTTTCTGTTGAGTTTTGTGTTGTGAAGTTTTCAAGTTTTGGGTAAAGATTTGATGGGTTTTGGAATAAGGAGTGGCAAGAGCCTAATATTGGGGATGCCCAAGGCACCCCAAGGTAAAATTCAAGGACAACCAAAAGCCTAATCTTGGGGATGCCCCGGAAGGCATCCCCTCTTTCGTCTTCATCCATCGGTAACTTTACTTGATGCTATATTTTTATTCACCACATGATATGTGTTTTGCTTGGAGCGTCTTGTATGATTTGAGTCTTTGCTTTTTAGTTTACCGCAATCATCCTTGCTATACACACCTTTTGGGAGAGACACACATGAATCAGAATTTATTAGTATACTCTATGTGCTTCACTTATATCTTTTGAGCTAGATAATTTTGCTCTAGTGCTTCACTTATATCTTTTAGAGCACGGTGGTGGTTTTATTTTGTAGAAATTATTGATCTCTCATGCTTCACTTATATTATTTTGAGAGTCCTTTAGAACAGCATGGTAGTTTGCTTTGGCTATAAAACTAGTCCTAATATGATAGGCGTCCAAGATCGGTATAATAAAAACGTTCATAAAAAGTGCATTGAATACTATGAGATGTTTGATACTTGATGATTTTTTTGAGATATGAAGATGGTAATATTAGATTCATGCTAGTTGAGTAGTTGTGAATTTGAGAAATACTTGTGTTGAAGTTTGCAAGTCCTTTAGCATGCACGTATGGTAAACGTTGTGTAACAAATTTGAAACATGAGGTGTTCTTTGATTGTCTTCCTTATGAGTGGCGGTCGGGGACGAGCGATGGTCTTTTCCTACCAATCTATCCCCCTAGGAGCATGCGCATAGTGCTTGGTTTTTGATGACTTGTAGATTTTTGCAATAAGTATGTGAGTTCTTTATGACTAATGTTGAGTCCACAATTTTCTAGCCTCTTCGGTACCGTGCATTGCCCTTTCTCACCTTGAGAGTTGGTGCAAACTTCGCCGGTGCATCCAAACCCCGTGATACGATATGCTTTATCACACATAAACCTCCTTATATCTTCCTCAAAACAGCCACCATACCTACCTATTATGGCATTTCCATAGCCATTCCGAGATATATTGCCATGCAACTTTCCACTGTTTCATTTATTATGACACGCTTCGTCATTGTCAAATTGCCTTGCATGATCATGTAGTTGACATCGTATATGTGGCAAAGCCTCCATGCATAATTTATCATACATGTCACTCTTGATTCATTGCCCATCCCGGTACACCACCAGAGGCATTCATATAGAGTCATATTTTGTTCTACTATCGAGTTGTAATCATTGAGTTGTAAATAAATAGAAGTGTGATGATCTTCATCAATAGAGCATTGTCCCACAAAATGCCAAAAAAGGCCAAATTAAAAAAAGGAAAAGAAATAAAAAGGGACAATGCTACTATCCTTTTTCCACACTTGTGCTTCAAAGTAGCACCATGATCTTTATGATAGAGAGTCTCTTGTTTTGTCACTTTCATATACTAGTGGGAATTTTTCATTATAGAACTTGGCTTGTATATTCCAACAATGGGCTTCCTCAAATGCCCTAGGTCTTCCTGAGCAAGCAAGTTGGATGCACACCCACTTAGTTTCTTTTGTTGAGCTTTCAGACATTTATAGCTCTAGTGCATCCGTTGCATGGCAATCCCTACTCCTTGCATTGGCATCAATTAATGGGCATCTCCCTAGCCCGTTGATTAGCCGCGTCAATGTGAGACTTTCTCCTTTTTTGTCTTCTCCACACAACCTCCATCATTATATTCTATTCCACCCATAGTGCTATATCCATGGCTCACGCTCATGTATTGCGTGAAAGTTGAAAAAAGTTTGAGATTACTAAAGTATGAAACAATTGCTTGGCTTGTCATCGGGGTTGTGCATGATGAGAGCATTCTTGTGTGACGAAAATGGAGCATGACCAAACTATATGATTTTGTAGGGATGAACTTTCTGTGGCCATGTTATTTTGAGAAGACATGATTGCTTAGTTAGTATGGTTGAAGTATTATTATTTTTATGTCAAGATTAAACTTTTGTCTTGAATCTTTTGGATCTGAACATTCATGCCACAATAAAGAAAATTACATTAAGAATTATGCTAGGTACCATTCCACATCAAAAATTTCTGTTTTTATCATTTACCTACTCGAGGACGAGCAGGAATTAAGCTTGGGGATGCTTGATACGTCTCCAACGTATCTATAATTTTTTTATTGTTCCATGCTATTATATTATCTATTTTGGATGTTTAACAGGCTTTATTATACACTTTTATATTATTTTTGGGACTAACCTACTAACCGAAGGCCCAGTGCAAATTGCTGTTTTTTGCCTATTTCAGTGTTTCACAGAAAAGGAATATCAAACGGAATGAAACCTTCGGAAGAGTAATTTTTGGAACAAACATGATCCAGGGGACTTGGAGTGGACGTCAAGAAAGAAGCGAGGAGGCCACGAGGCAAGGAGGCGCGCCTGCCCCCCTGGGCGCGCCCCCACCCTCGTGGGCCCCTCGCAGCTCCACCGACGTACTTCTTCCTCCTATATATACCCATATACCCTGAAAACATCCAGGAGCACCATGGAACCCTATTTCCACCGCCGCAACCTTCTGTACCCGTGTGATCCCATCTTGGGGCCTTTTCCGGCGCTCCGCCGGAGGGGGAATCGATCACGGAGGGCTTCTACATCAACTCCATAGCCTCTCCGATGATGTGTGAGTAGTTTACCACAGACCTTCGGGTCCATAGTTATTAGCGAGATGGCTTCTTCTCTCTCTTTGGATCTCAATACAAAGTTCTCCTCAATCTTCTTGGAGATCTATTCGATGTAATTCTTTTTGCGGTGTGTTTGTCGAGATCCGATGAATTGTGGGTCTATGATCAAGATTATATATGAACAATATTTGATTCTTCTCTGAATTTCTTTTATGCATGATTTAAATATCTTTGCAAGTCTCTTCGAATTATCGGTTTAGTTTGGCCTACTAGATTTATCTTTCTTGCAATGGGAAAAGTGCTTAGCTTTGGGTTCAATCTTGTGGTGTCCTTTCCCACTGACAGCAGGGGCAGCAAGGCACGTATTGTATTGTTGCCATCGAGGATAAAAAGATCGGGTTTATATCATATTGCTTGAGTTTATCCCTCTACATCATGTCATCTTGCTTAATGCATTACTCTGTTCTTATGAACTTAATACTCTAGATGCATGCTGGATAGCGGTCAATGTGTGGAGTAATAGTAGTAGATGTAGAATCGTTTTCGTCTACTTGTCACGGACGTGATGCCTATATACATAATCATGCTTAGATATTCTCATAACTATGCACTTTTCTATCAATTGCTCCACACTAATTTGTTCACCCACCGTAGAATATGCTATCTTGAGAGAAGCCACTAGTGAAACCTATGGCCCCCGGGTCTATCTTCCATCATACTATTTTCCTATCAATTTGCTATTTCTGCCGCCGTTTATTTTGCAATCTTTATTTTCCAATCTATACAACAAAAATACCAAAAATATTTATCTTATTATCTTTATCAGATCTCAGTTTTGCAAGTGGCCATGAAGGGATTGACAACCCCTTTATCGCGTTGGTTGCAAGGTTCTTGATTGTTTGTGCAGGTACTAGGGACTTGCGTGTAGTCTCCTACTGGATTGATACCTTGGTTCTCAAAACCTGAGGGAAATACTTACGCTACTTTGCTGCATCACCCTTTCCTCTTCAAGGGAAAACCAACGCATGCTCAAGAGGTAGCAAGAAGGATTTCTCTCACCGTTGCCAGGGAGATCTACGCACAAGTCAAGACATACCAAGTACCCATCACAAATTCTTCTCCCTCGCATTACATTATTTGCCATTTGCCTCGCGTTTTCCTCTCCCCCACTTCACCTTTGCCGTTTTATTCGCCCTTTTTTTGTTCATCCCATTTTGTTTGCTTCTTGTTTGCTTGTGTGTTGGATTGATTGTTTGTCATGATGGCTCAAGACAATACTAAATTGTGTGACTTTTCCAATACCAACAACAATGATTTTATTAGCACTTCGATTGCTCCTATTATCGATGCTGAATCTTGTGAAATTAATGCTGCTTTGTTGAATCTTGTCATGAAAGATCAATTTTACGGCCTTCCTAGTCAAGATGTCGCTACCCATCTAAACAACTTTGTTGATTTGTGCAATATGCAAAAGAAGAAATACGTGGATAATGATATTCTTAAATTGAAGCTATTTCCGTTTTCATTTAGAGATCGTGTTAAAACTTGGTTTTGTTCTTTGCCTAAAAATAGTATTGATTCATGGAATAAGTGAGAAGATGCTTTTATCTCTAAGTATTTTCCTCCCGCTAAGATCATCTCTCTTAGAAACGATATTATGAATTTTAAGCAACTTGATCATGAGCATGTTGCACAATCTTGGGAGAGGATGAAATTAATGATACGTAATTGCCCTACACATGGTTTGAATTTATGGATGATTATATAAATTTTTTATGCCGGATTGAAATTTGCTTCTGGAAATCTTTTACATTCGGCCGCGGGAGGCACTTTTATGGAAATCACTTTAGGAGAAGCTACTAAACTCCTAGATAATATTATGGTTAATTATTCTCAATGGCACACCGAAAGATCTACTAGTAAAAAGGTTCATGCGATAGAAGAGATTAATGTTTTGAGTGGAAAGATGGATGAACTTATAAAATTGTTTGCTAATAAGATTGTTTATTCTGATCCTAATGATATGTATTTGTCTACTTTGATTGAGAACAATAATGAATCTATGGATGTGAATTTTGTTGGTAGGAACAATTTTGGTAACAACGCGTATAGAGAAACTTTAATTCTAGGCCGTTCCCTCGTAATTCCTCTAACAATTATGGTAATTCCTACAACAACTCTTATGGAAATTTTAATAAGATGCCCTCTGATTTTGAGACTAGTGTTAAAGAATTTATGATTTCGCAAAAGAATTTCAATGCCTTGCTTGAAGAAAAATTGTCTAAGATTGATGAGTTGGCTAGGAGCATGGATAGAATTTCTCTTGATGTTGATTCTTTAAAACTTAGATCTATTCCACCTAAGCATGATATCAATGAGTCTCTCAAATCTATGAGAATTTCCATTGATGAGTGCAAATAAAGAACCGCTAGGATGCGTGCTAAAAAAAGATTGCTTTGTAAAAGCATGTTCTTCTAGTTTTCATGATAATAAGGATGAAGATCTAAAAGTGATTGATGTGTCTCCTATTAAATCTTTGTTTTCCAATATGAATCTTGATAAAGATGGGACTGGAGATGAGTCAACTATAGTTAAAAGGTGTCCCAATGATTCGGAGTTTTTAGATCTTGATGCGAAAATTGGTAAAAGTGGGATTGAAGAGGTCAAAACTTTACATAGCAATGAACCGACTATTTTGGATTTCAATGAATTTAATTATGATAATTGCTCTTTGATAGATTGTAGCTCCTTGTTGCAATCCGTGTTAAATTCTCCTCATGCTTATGATCAAAATAAAGCTTTTACTAAACATATCGTTGATGCTTTAATGCAATCCTATGAAGAAAAGCTTGAATTAGAAGTTTCTATCATGAATGCTATGCTTTGTGTGATTTGGGTGCTAGTATTTCCACGATTCCAGAAACTTTATGATGAGTGGGAACCTACTATTAAAATTAAAATTAAAGATCATGAATGCTATGCTTTGTGTGATTTGGGTGCTAGTATTTCCACGATTCCAGAAACTTTGTGTGATGTGTTGGGTTTCCGTGAATTTGATAATTGTTCTTTAAATTTGCATCTTGCAGATTCCACCATTAAGAAACCTATGGGAAGGATTAATGATGTTCTTATTGTTGCAAATAGGAATTATGTGCCCGTAGATTTCATTGTTCTTGATATAGATTGCAATCCTACATGTCCTATTATTCTTGGTAGACCTTTCCTTAGAACGATTGGTGCAATTATTGATATGAAAGAAGGAAATATTAGATTCCAATTTACATTAAGGAAAGGCATGGAACACTTTCTTAGGATAAAATTAAATTACCTTATGAATCTATTATGAGAGCCACTTATGGATTGCATACCGAAGATGATAATACCTAGATCTATTCTTGTTTTTATGCCTAGCTAGTGGCGTTAAACGAGAGCGCCTGTTGGGAGGCAACCCAATTTTATTTTTGTTTCTTGCCTCTTGTTTCTGTTTAGTAATAAATAATTCATCTAGCTTCTATTTAGATGTGGTTTTATGTTTTAAATTATTGTTTGTGCCAAGTAGAACCTTTGGGAAGACTTGGGTGAAGTCTTTATGATCTTGCTGTGAAAAACAGAAACTTTAGCGCTCACAAGATTAGGTGCCATTTTTTTACTGGAGAGTGCTTTTACGTTGATTATTTTTGAAGATGATTAATAAAAAATTCCTCATGTACAATAATTTATTTCAGAATTTTTGGAGTTACAGAAGTATATGTTTGATATCGATTACTACAGACTGTTCTGTTTTTGACAGATTCTGTTTTTCGTCTGTTGTTTGCTTATTTTAATGAATCTATGGTTAGTATCGGGGGGTATGAACCGTAGAGAAGTTGGAATACAGTAGTTTGAACACCAATATAAATAAGGAATGAGTTCATTACAGTACCTTAAGGTGGTGATTTTTTTTCTTATACTAACGGAGCTCATGAGATTTTCTGTTGAGTTTTGTGTTGTGAAGTTTTCAAGTTTTTGGGTAAAGATTTCATGGATTTTGGAATAAGGAGTGGAAATAGCCTAAGCTTGGGGATGCCCAAGGCACCCCAGGGTAAAATTCAAGGACAAAAAAAGCCTAATCTTGGGGATGCCCCGGAAGGCATCCCCTCTTTCGTCTTCGTCCATCGGTAACTTACTTGAGGCTATATTTTTATTCACCACATGATATGTGTTTTGCTTGGAGCATCTGTTGGTAGGAACGACACCTATGGAATCACTGGGATCCCTTCTACGGTTGGCGGGTGCGAGGTTGTGCAAAGTGCGGGTCTGACAGGAAGCACACGGATCGTTTACCCAGGTTCGGGCCGCGAAGATGCGTAATACCCTAGTCCTGCTTTGGTGGATGTATTTGAGTGTTCTTGTGTCCTTGAGCTAGCTACGGGGTGCAACTTGCCCAAAAGAGCCGGATCCCTCTCCTGGTCGCCTCAGGCCTCCTTTTATAGGCAAAAGGGGTTGCCACAGTGGCACACAGGAGGTGGAAAGGTCTACAGTCGATAATCCTATCCTCTGGGACCGTCGGACAAATGCATTTAATGCGCTGCCGACATGCCCCCCTTGCTTTACCGGGGACGACAAGGAAGCACATCCCAGCAGTCGCCGCCTCGCCTCGACACGCGTTCGAGCTGATGAGGCGTCATGGCGCCACGTTGGCCGGCTGCTGGGTTGGTGCGGTGGTGGAGCCTTCACGAAGACCTGCACGCCACACGCAGGTGCTTGCTGAGTTGGTTGTGGAGGCCGCTCGTCGCCACGCAGGTGCCTGCTCAGCTGGTCGAGCTGGCAGCTGCATGGATGGCGGTGGAGTTATGGAAGACGCGGGCCCTGCTGCCATCCTGTAAGTGTCTCCGGCAAGGGCCTTGCCAGGGCCCCAGTAAGGGTCTTGCCGCGGTTCCATGGTCTTCCCCGGCAAGTATCTTGTCGGGGGTCTCGTGGATTTCCTCGGCTAGGATCACACCGAGGATCGCCATCTTCTGGTCCTCATCTGATCTCATATGCTTATGATCTTGATGAAGATCTGCATGCCACCACAGAGGTGGCTCCCGAGCCTTGGTTCTAATGTGGTTAGTTGGTGGTGTTGGAACCCGTGGGCTCAAGGGTGGCTTGCTCTGCTGGCATCGGGCAAGTTGCCCCGGCAAGGCTCTTGCCGGGGCTGCGGAGGCTGCCTCGGGAAGGGTCTTGCTGAGGGAGTCCACCTTGCCCTCTTGCTCTTCTGCATTCTCTGGTCTTGGCGTTGCCTCTGGTCGCCTTGTGCCTTTGGCTCACCTCCTCTGCCTCGCTTGGTGTGGCCGCAGGCGCGGCTCTGACTGCCCGTGCACAAGTAAAGGGGTAAAAAAGGAGTGCCCCTACTTTTGTACACCGACAGGAGCCCCCGGGCCTGGGCCACACATAGGCGCGACACGTTGTTGGGCCAAGCCCAGAACGGTGCACGGGCAGGCGGGGCGGGATCTTTACTGCGGTAACTTCTCGTCCACTGCGCTTCTTCACGACCCGCGTTGAATGCACGACGTGGAGGGTCGTGCGTGACATGGGGGGCATGCGTGGGGCGGTTTCCGCACGCATGCGTCACATCGCAGTTAATGGGAAAAGAGGCGGCCCGCGCCTTCCCCGTAAAAAGGAATAACCGCGGGCTCGGTGCTCATTTAGCCTCCATGCTTTCCCCAATCTCGGAACCGCCGTCCCCTTCTTCCTCCCTCTCCCGGCACCAGGATGCTCTCTTGGTGCCTTCTGCTCCTCGCACCTCGCCTAGGCGCTCTTTTCGCCATCCCGCTATCTTGTTCCACCTTCTGTGGAGAGGGACAAGAAAGGGATCACAGGCATCTTATCTCTTCTTAGTTTGTAAGCCTGCGGGCAGTTGTTAGATTTAAAACTTGTAATCCCCTTGCTCATGTTTTTCATTCCGCATGAACTGTACCTGGATGGGATATTTTTAATGAAAAAGGGTGCTTGCCGGGTTCTTTGTTCGTGGGCGAGGCCCACGCCAAGGAGTGAATCCTTGTTATTTTTCAGGATAAACATTGTCACCCGGCAACAGGCCTTGCCGTCCCCTTACTTCATCCTACCATTCTCACGCTCTTGGCGGAGGCAAGGGCGAAGTAGAGTCAGGCCCCTCGTTTATTTCCTTGCCAATGCGACTACGACCCGGTTCCGACCCAAGGACTTGGGTACAGGAAAGAGGGGGAGCACGGTGGCCTAGGAGCAAAACGAGGCTTCATACACCCCAACTTCATACGGAAATGCACGACAGAGGATGAAAGACTTATCTGAATCTGCAGCCCCCGGCAGCCTTGGCTTGCCGTGGTTGGATTCTTGTATCTACAGCCCCCCGCAACCTTGGCTTGCCGAGGCCGGAGCGCCGCCTCGTTCTCTTTCTTCCAAACAGCCCAGCAGGAGCGTCCGTGTACCCTGTGAACCAAAGAGGATGGAAAGGAACAGAGCAACGCAAACTCGACCTCTATGCTAGGGGTTAGTCGCCGCTAAGCACTATCAACCCTAACCAAGGGAGAGACTCAACCTAGCATGCATGCTATAACTTAGGGCGCCAGCGCTTCATTTATTTATGCTTAGGGTCTGCGTCTGGCTTTGTACAGAGGGTTACATGCCTTGTCGGCAAGGCTTGTACAAAAGGTAGTTTGCCGGGGGGCCGGCAACCGCGCCGTATGGGTAAAACTTGCGAAGATGTTCAATGTTCCAGGAGTTGCTCACTGGAATAGCATCTTTGGTCTCCAGGCGGACGGCGCCAGGCCTGGTGACTCGTATTACCCGATAAGGGCCTTCCCACTTCGGCATCAACTTGGTGGAATTCTTGGCCGATTGAACGCGCTGAAGAACAAGGTCGCCTTCCTCAAAGCTTCAGGCATGAACCTTGTGGCTATGGTAGCGGCGCAAGGCTTGCTGGTAGTGTGCTACTCTCATAGCCGCCCGAGGACGATCTTCCTCAAGGAGTGTTGCGTCATCTTGCCGCAATTGCTCTTGCTCAAGCTCGTCATAAGCGAGCACTCGAGGTGACCCGTATGTGAGTTCCGTGGGGAGAACTGCTTCTGCCCCGTATACCAAGGCAAAGGGTGTCTGGCCAGTGGCTCGATTTGGCGTCGTTCCGATCGACCAAAGAACCACCAGCAACTCATCAATCCAGCGCCTTCCACTCTTGTGCAGCTTGTCAAAAGTCTTTGTTCTCAGGCCTCGCAGAACTTCGGCATTTGCCCTCTCCGCCTAGCCGTTGCTCCGCGGGTGTGCCACGGAAGCGAAACAGACCTTGGCGGCGAGGTCTTGGATGTATTGCATGAAGATGTGGCTTGTGAACTGCATGTCGTTGTCGGTGATGACCCTGTTTCACACACTGAAACGGCAGACTAGCCCTTTGAAGAACTTGACGGCTGACTGTGCAGTAACCTTCCTCACTGCCTCCACCTCTGGCCACTTTGTGAACTTGTCGATCGCAACGTACAAGTACTCAAAGCCCCCGACAGCGCGAGGGAAAGGGCCCAGTATGTCGAGCCCCCAGACCGAAAACGGCCAGGAGAGAGGGATTGTATGAAGGGCTTGAGCTGGTTGATGAAGCTTCTTCGAATGGAACTGGCACGCTTCACACCTGGTTACTAGTGCCGTCGCATCCTGGAGGGCAGTGGGCCAGAAGAAGCCTTGCCGGAAAGCCTTGCCGGCAAGGGCCCTCTACCCAATGTGGGAGCCACATATGCCTCCGTGTATCTCTGCCAACAGCTCCAGTCCTTCCTCCCGGGGGATGCACTTCAATTTCACACCGTTCGGTCTTTTTCTGTACAGGACGTTGTCGACGAACTGGTACAAGGCAGACCGACGGGCTACTTTTTCCGCTTCTTCCTGCTCCTCAGGAAGTTCCCCTGTCTGGAGGAAACGGACGGTATGTTGTGCCCATGCCGGAGCCTGGGGCTCGACGACAAGGACCAAAGGCATTTCTTCTGCCATGGGAGCGGCCGTCTCTACGGCCAGGGCTTGGTGCCCTGCCGGAGCCAGCTGCCCCTCGGCAGGCTCAGTACCCACGGTATCACCTTTGCCGGCGGCCCCAGGGGGCTCGGCAGGAAAGTACTTGCCGGGGCCTGACTTCCTCCGCTTGTTCTGCTCCGTTGATGGTTCGACGGATGGTTGAGTTAGCCGAAGCACAAAAGTACCTGGTTCCACAGGTAGCTTGAAGGCAGCGCGCTTTGACAGGTAATCGGCGATGTCATTCTCCGCTCGGGGAACGTGCTCTACTTGTATACCGTCAAAGCGCTCTTCCAGCTTCCTCACCTCATCTACGTAGGCCTCCATCAACGGGCTCTGATAATCCTTGTTGACTTACCTGACGACAAGCTGTGAATCACCCCTGATGATGAGCTTCTTAACCCTGAGGTCTGTTGCGATCCTGAGACCGGCAAGCAACCCCTCGTACTCGGCAGTGTTGTTTGTGGACATCTCTGTGGGAAAGTGCATCTGGATTACATACTTGAGGTGCTCTCCAGTGGGTGCGATGAGCAGCACACCGGCACCGGCACCTTGCAGCGAAAAAGCCCCATCAAAGTACATGATCCAGTTGTGACTTGCTTCCTTGCTGGGGAGAGCGGTCTCCCAGATTTCTTCCTAGGGCATTGAGGTCCACTCCGCAATGAACTCCGTCAGTACTCTGCTCTAGATCGTCGAAGTACGTTCAAACTTCAAACCAAAGCTCGACAGCTCCAAGGCCCACTCCACAATCCTCCCAGTTGCGTCTGGATTATGCAGTATTCGTGCAACGGGAGGCAGGTGACGACAGTGATCTTGTGTGCTTGGAAGTAATGACGCAGCTTCCTCGAGGCCATGAGGAGGCCGAAGAGCAATTTCTGCACACCGGAGTACCTTGACCTAGCCCCCTGCAAGAGGGAGCTGACAAAATAAACCGGGTGCTGCATCATCTTCTTTTTCTACATCACTTCTCTCGGTCGCGCAGGCCCTGTCCTGTCAATGTCAAACCCTGCCGGGGTCCCCGCCTTGCCGGCACCAGGCCCTGTCGGGGGAATCTCTGACTCGCCATCTGCCGGTCCTGCCATTGCCACTACCTCTTCATCGGCCTCCCTCTACGCCACCAGCACGGTGCTGACCACTTGATTCGTCGCCGCCAGATATAGCAGCAACGGCTCTTGTGGTTTAGGCGCCACCAGTACTAGCATAGAGGAGAGGTACTTCTTCAGGTCCCGCAGTGCTACTTCGGCCTCCGGGGTCCACTCCATTGGGCCCGCCTTTTTCAAAATCTTGAAAAAGGGGAGGGCGCGCTCGGCAGACTCGGAGATGAATCGGCTCATGGCGGCAACGCAGCCAGTGAGCCGAGGCACATCCTTGATCCGCTTGGGTGCCTCAATCTGCTCGATAGCCTTGATCTTGTCTGGGTTTGCCTCGATCCCACGCTATGACACAAAGAACCCGAGAAGTTTGCCGGACGGAACTCCAAAGACACACTTCTCAGGGTTCAACTTGAGGTTCATCTTGCGCAAATTTGCAAACGTCTCCTCCAGATCTTGCACAAGTGTTGCCCTGTCCTTGGTCTTGACCACTATGTCATCCATATATGCTTCCATATTTCTATGTAGCTGGGGATCAAAACCAATTTGGACTGCTCTTGCAAACGTTGAGCCAGCACTCTTCAACCCGAAAGGCATCCGTAAAAAGCAATACGTACCACATGGGGTGATGAATGTTGTCTTCTCTTCGTCCTGTCTTGTCATGAAGATCTGATGGTACCCTGAGTAGGCGTCAAGGAATGACAACAGATCACACCCGGCCGTGGAGTCAACAATCTGGTCTATGTGCGGCAATGGGAAAGGGTCCTTGGGACAAGCCTTATTGATATCTGTGTAGTCAATACACAGCCTCCACTTCCCGTTTGCCTTGCGTACCACCATCGGATTGGCCAACCACGTCGAATGGAGCACTCCTCTCACCAAGCCTGCCGCTTCCAACTTCCTGATCTCCTCTATGATGAACTCTTGCCTTTCCAAAGCCTGCTTCCTAACCTTCTACTTGACGGGCCGCGCATGAGGACAGACAGCAAGGTGGTGCTCAATCACCTCCCTAGGAACGCTGTGCTTGTCGGATGCTTGCCATGCAAACACATCGACATTCGCCCGTAGGAAGGTGATGAGCGCGCCTTCCTATTTGCTGTCGAGGGTGGAGCTTATGGTGAAAGCCCCTCCCGTGCCATCCTCCTTGATGGACACCTTCTTGGTCACTGGCGGTGCAGCTCTGGATTTCTTGCTCTTGCCGGTGGAGCTCTCTGGCACGTCCTTGACGGTAGCGCAACACTCCGAAGAGGTGCGCTTGCTGGAGTGGTGCGGGAGGTCCTGCCGGTCTTCTTCTTCCCTCCCGGGGCTTCAGCGGCAGGAGCAAGTGCCTTGGCGGCAGCTGCTGCAACTGCTTCCCGGTAGAGTAGGTCGGCGCAGATCAGCATGTCCTTCTTGTCGCAGGGGACGGTGATGATGGTCATCGGCCCAGGCATCTTCAGCGTGTTGTAGGCATAATGCGACGCGCTATGAACTTGGCTAGTGTCGGGCGGCCGAGGATCCCATTGTAGGGCAAGGGGATCTCGGCTACATCGAAGACAATCCTCTTCGTCCTGTAGTTCAACTCGCCTCCAATCGTCACAGGCAACATGACCTTCCCCTTCGGCTGGCTCCTTCCCGGTTGACCCCTTGAAACGTGCCCGTCTCCTCGAGGTCTCCGTTGGGAATTTGCAGCCTTTTGATCACAATGGATGAGATCAAGTTCAGACCGGCCCCGCTATCAACCAGCATCTTGTTCACCTTGTGGTTGCCTAAACACCCGACCGCAGTTGTGCGATCAGGGTGATCCTTGGCGTAAAAAATGATGGGCGTGCTGGACCACTTCAGCGGCTTCTGAGTGTCGAATGATGGCTCCGCTGCTGTGATCTCACGCGCACACTGCTTGAGCTGGCGGTGGGAAGTGTGCAGCGAGGCGCCACCATCGACGCACATGGCCTCCGTAGCCTTTTGAAACTCTTGCTCGCCGGACTCGTCATCCTCGTCATGATCACCGTCTTCCTGCTTCTTGTCACGGCCCCGAGCGGGCCTCTCTTGCTGGTTATCCTTGCCGCGGCGGCCTCCTTGGCCGCCACGCTTCTTGCCGGATCCTTCGGCACCATCCTGACCCTTCTCCTTGTCCCGCCTCTCATACTCGGCCTTTTGCTTTTCGGCAAGCGGCTCGACCTGTCGGCAGTTCTAGAGGTCGTGGCCCTTGGTGCGGTGGATCTTGCAATACTGGTTGTCAAAGCCTCCTGGCTTGTCGGCAGCTGCCAAGGCCCGGTAGGCGGCGCACCCGGCAATCTCCTTGTCGGGGTCGTCTGCCTTGGCCTTCTTGGCAGAGCCGGTGTCGTCGGATCCCTCGACGGCAAGCACAGCCTTGCCCTTGTGTTTCCTGTTGCGACGCCGACCCTTCTTCGTCGGGCCGGCGATGTCTTCATCAGTAGAATCGGTTTCCGCGCCGGCATCCTCGCCGGGGTACTTCCTTCCCTCTTCAGCACGGGCGCACCTATCGGCCAGAACATAAAGTTCGGCCACATCTTTAACCATGTTCATCGTCAGCTCTTCACGCATCTTGCGATTGCACACGTTCTGATGGAACGCGCTAATCACGGCGGCGGGATGAACATCTGGGATGTTGTACTGCACCTGGTTGAACCTCCATATGTACTTGCGCAGGGTTTCCCCTTCCTTCTGGGGAATGATACGCAAATCACTGGCCTGACCATGAGCTTGGTGGCCTCCAGTGAAGGCACCGACGAACTCATGGCACAGATCCGACCAAGAAGAAATGGAATCCGCCGGCAAGTGCATCAAACAAGACATGACGTTGGGTTTCAGCGCTAACGGGAAGTAATTGGCAAGCACCTTGTCGTCGCGAGCTCCAGCAGCTTGCATCGCGATGGTGTAGATGCTGAGGAACTCTGATGGATGGGTCTTGCCGTTGTACTTCTCGCCGACGTCGGGCTTGAACATGCAGTGGGACGGCCACTGGAACTGCCGCAGCTCACAGGTAAAGGCTGGGCAACCCACCTCGTAAGGTAGGCCGCCGGAGCCTCCCGGTGCTGGGTGGTCCATAGCGGGCCCCGCCTGCTTATCTGACTGGTGGCGTGTGTCGCGCCAGCGCTCGATGGTGGTTTGAGCGTCTTCATGGGCTCGCTCTCGAAGAACTTGGCGCTGATCGCGGTGGGTCCGTCGGGCGGACGACGCTATGGAAATGTTATCACAAGCGTCGTCATGACGGACTGGCACCGGCGGCAACTGGCGTGGGGGAGGAGAGTGCACCGTGGCTGCAGCTCCCTCGGTCCTTCCACCGCTAGCATGTGGTGGCTCGACGGAGCGCCGGCCCGAGGGCCCCGCCGGTCGCGGTTCATCTTTGTTTGCGACAGCGACGAGGCTCCGGATGGTGGCTCTCCATTCGTTGAGCTTTTCCGCGGCAGGAGGGAAGTCGAGGAGCAGCTGCACGCGCGCCAAAGCTTCTGCTGGCATGGGTGGCAGCGGAAGCTGCGTGGACCGTGACGTGCTCCGACTTCTAATCACGTTAGAAGGAGCTCTATCACGGCCCGGCGGCTGCGTGCCATTTTCGCCAGCACTTCGGTGGGCATGTTGGCCTCCTCCGTCCCGCGAGTGATGCACGGGACTCTTCCCACGGCGGCGTCCGGGGTCACCAGCATGGTGACGCTGCTCGTCGCGCACACGCTAGGAAGAGCGTGTCGTGGGCGCCGATGTAGGCGTCTTAGAGGTTGCTGCGCCGCCCGTAGGTGGCACAGCGACACCCCTGGAGGGCCCCGCACCGCCTGCGGGGAGCCCAGCCCTGTCTTTGGATTTTGCGGTGTGTGGCCCGTCGTCTGGCGCACGAACGATGCTGTCACGACCGGTTTTTCAATAAAATAATTATTGAGAAACCAATCCCTGTTACGGACCAGCGAGGAAGAATTCCTTCTCACTGATAGACAATACATTGGTCACAGAAGAAAAATACCAGGAGTACTAAATATAATACAAAGTTGAGCAGAGACTGCCCAAGAATTTATTACAAGCACGCCGATAAAACAACACGGCGGATAGGGTAGCAAACTACTAACTCACGATAGTAACAGTGGTGGAAATATCATCGCGAAGCGAGTGACATGATTCCAGAATACTACAACTCTTCGAGCGTCGGAGTGAGGCTCGAGATGACTTATTGCGGGTGGCGGAAGCGTAAACGATACAAGTGACCAATATCCGGGATCGCGCAGGACTGACTGGGACTCCTCTAGGCGTCGGACGCGCTATCAAACTCTTCATCCAAGAGATTGCCTTCGTCAACATCTGGCCAAATCAACAAGCCAGGTGAGTACTATGAAAGTACTCGCAAGACAAATCGGACATAAGGTATAACAAATGCAAACATGAAGCACATGAATAAGTTAACCAGTGCGATCAGACATAGAGATAATAAATACTGGGTGCCAAGCGAGGGTCTGAATGACGCCTCGAGCGGAAACTGCAGAATAGTAATGCGGGTGCCAAACGAGTGTCTGAAAGACTCCTCGAGCGGAAAATGCGGAATAATAATACAAGTGCCAAACGAGTGTCTGAAAGACTCCTCGAGCGGAAAATGCGGAATAATAATACAGGTGCCAAACGAGTGTCTGAAAGACTCCTCGAGAGGAAAATGCGGAATAATAATGCCACAGTCGGGCGTCGGGGCGACACCACATAAAGGGCTTATAACAGAAAATAAAGACAGTACATGCCACAGTCGCACGTCTGAGCGACATCGCCTAAAGGGCTTATATTTAAAGTGAGAAATGAGTACACGCCACAGTCGGACGTCTGCGCGACGTCACATAAAGGGCTTATGTCACAACTCATTAATACAATAGCTCGGAGACATAAATTATCACAAGCATGAGACACAAAATAAAGTTAGTCCATCAACTGGAATAACAATAAATCTGAGATTTTACCGCTTGAGCTTGTTCACCGGGGTAAGATTTTCACACGGATAGATTTGGATGTAAGGTCTACATTCTGATCATGGACACGATGATTTGGAAAGAATTGACTCTGCAGAGTTTGTACTTAACCACAGCCAACGGATTTCAGTAGTCACGGGGACTAGTTCCGTCTACGGTGTTCTGGAAGGAACACGTCTAACCAGTACACACCCAATTTAACCATCCGAAGCCAGGGATCACCCTCGGCAACATTCAGGAAAAACCCTGAGTCGGGGAGGCTACAACCTCGCGTAGCATGGGATCAAATTTCTATACGCGCGCTATAAGGGGGTGCCCCCCCTCTCGGTCCCAACCGGAAATACCCATGCCCCCTAACCGAATGACTGGCTTTAATCCTGGGCCAAGGTACCATCATCCCGGCCTCTCTGTTTGGTGTGTACACGGAAAGAGGTTACCAACTTACTAAACCGTATCCTGGCAATGAGACATGTGGTAGCACGGAAAGGGGAAGGGACGATAACACGGCTCCAACCATGTTAACGTCGGGAAAGTCGGATGTCACAAGGCTGGCATGCTACAATAGTACCACCTTGCTGCCCTTCATGTCACCTCATGATTAGGCCACCTCTCATCAGAGGTCATCGCAACTTTGGAACATGCGGGAAAAGATCGATAACGTGGCTCCAACCACGTTAACGTCGAAGAAAGTCGGATGACGCAAGGCTGGCATGCTACAACAGTACCACCTTGCTTCCCTTCATGTCACTACATGATTAGGCCACCTCTCATCAGAGGTCATCGCAACTTTGGAACATGCGGGAAAAGATCGATAACGTGGCTCCAACCGCGTTAACGTCGAAGAAAGTCGGATGACGCAAGGCTGTCATGCTACAATAGTACCACTTTGCTGCCCTTCATGTCACTACATGATTAGGCCACCTCTCATCAGAGGTCATCGCAACTTCGGAACAACCGGGTCGTTGCCTTACAAGCAACGAGGTACTTATCGACACTTAGATGCCACGCACAAACTTTCACATGAACATGCAAAACATCTGCCATATCAAATGTTCAAACATGCTTGCCTGGCTCGGAGAAGTCGGAGTCTAGCTCGGCGAAGTTCGCGGCTCCGTCCCCTCTCCCGGAACCTACGGCAATCACGAAACGGGGTACTAACGTGAAAACCAACACATGCACAGAAACTTTGCCAAATATTTTTCAAATAAATCCCATAAAAAACTAGACAAAATTTGGAGATTGACAGAAAAAGAATCACTCAAAAATACCTTTTCATTAAAAAGTTATAAAGGTTTCTGTCCAGGGACCTTTCTGTAATGAAACAGAAAAGTTCCAGGGTTTTAACTGAGAAAACAGAAAACGCTTCGGCTGGGAATGCGCAAGCGCAAAGGGGAAAACGTATTTTGCCCAAAGGCGCCAACAGAAAACGGTTCGGGGAAATAAAACAGAGGCTGACACGCGGGGCCCGCATGTCAGGTTTGAAAGCTCGCCGGCGCCCGAAGACGGCGGTGGACACCGGCGTCGAACCACGGCGAGTTAGGAGAAACGAAGGGTACCAAGAGCTTCAGTGTCTTCTTCCGCGTCGGTGGGTGGTGGACTTGTCCAACGGGGAGCACCACGTCGACGGCGACACTATCTCCGGCGGACGGCGGTTCGGGTGAGGTTGGGGAACTCCGGTGGAGGGCTGCAAAGTACGAATTGAGGCGCGGGTCAGAACGGGTGATGCAGGGTGAAGCTACTGGCAAGAGAATGGGGGCTGCGGAGCACACACGGGGGCGAATCGGGCTGGATCCCGTGGCGGATCGCGGCGGCCGGAGTCGAGGAAGAAGACCTCCTCGGGGCTCTTCCAGTGGCTAGGCGTGCTCTAGGGGAAGTGTAGGGCTGGTGGGTGCTCGAGTTGAAGCTCGGGGCCCCTATTTATAGGCAGATCGACGGGGTGGCCGTGAACGGAGAATCTCCGGCGAGCGATTACGGCGGAGCAGTGGGTTGGCAGGGGGTTTGAGCGGTCGAGCAGCATCAGTGGATGCTACGGGACTCGTTTTGCAGCTAAACGGAGCTGGTCTTGGCGTAATGGCGTCTGCCCATGGTGAGGTGACCGCACGGGCTCAACGGCGGCAGAGAGCGTGCTCCGCGCCCTGGGGTTCACGACGAGAGCGGCAGCGCATTCGTGGGAGTGGACGGCCACGCGGCGGGCTCCGGTGGTTTGGACGGTGCTGGGTGGAGTCGGCGGCGCCGTGTCTCCCGCTGGCGTCCGCAAAGCCGCCGCCGGCGTCGGTCACGGGGCGGCGCACCTTCTGCTGCTCGTCGCCGACGCCCGCAAGATGCCAGGCACTCGTGCGGTGCAGGAACAAGAGGGCGAGGACGAGGAGCAAGGCGACGCGATGCACTGGCGAGATCGATGCCCGTCTCTGAAGAAAACGACAGTGAGCACTGACTGAACTCTGAAGTTAACTGAAACTTGACAGTGACCAAGCATTGCAGGTGTTCGACAGTAGGTTTTGGTAAAGAGATAAATTTTTCTGGAGCTGTAACTTGGTGAGATGATCACTCAAAGCACCCAGGAGCTGCATGAATTTACTTGGAATTTTTGGAGAAAGTTTTGAATGAATTTCACCAAATTTGGCAAATCTGGTCCAAACTTGCAGCTGATGTAGTTTGAAAATTTTGAACTGGAGACCAGTGGATCTTCATGGTTCTAGGTTGAGGGTTCAAAGGACTAGGAGGGGAAAGAAGTTTGGTGGTAAAAGTCCAAACAGAAAATGGAGTTCCTTTGTAAATCTCCAAGAGGTAGAATAGAAGGCAGAAAAATATTTGAATGAAATTTGAATGGAAAAGATCACATGAGGAGGTTCAACTTGCTGGATTTGATGCAATTCATGATCCAAAGGTGAGGGAAGGGTTAGGAGAGAGGATTTGCACTAATGCGATGGCAAGAAGGAATAGTTGAAAGTGGCAAAGGACTTTCCAAAAGCCATAGTGCATTTTCAAAAATATTTCAAAGGTTATTTTCTCGAATGAAAAACATTTTGTCTTGAGCCCAAATGAAAAGCAAGAACCCCCAAGGTCAAAGGCAGATCTTGGGTGAATTCAAATAAAAAAAATTTGACATAAAGAAAACATTTGAGAGGGAGAGTTCTCTTGAAGAAAAAATTTTAAATCACTCCCTTCAAGTCAAATAAAAATCTTTTGAAAAATCCAATAAAAACTTGGGTGTCACAACACCTACCCCCTTAGGAAAAATCTCGTCCTCGAGATTTCTGCTGATCCTCAAATAGATATGGATACTCTGCTCGGAGGAAATCTTCGCTTTCCCAAGTGGCTTCATCCTCAGTGTGGTTGCTCCACTGGACCCTGAAAAACTTTGTCGTTTTCTGACGGGTCCTCCGTTCAGACTCTTCTAAAATCTTTACTGGCCTTTCTCTGTAGGTGAGATCTGGTTGCATATCAATGTCCTCATGAGGTACATGTTTCTCCGGGTTACTCACACATTTCCTCAACTGCGATACGTGGAATACGTCATGGACGTCTGATAGCTCCTTGGGGAGGTCTAGTTGGTAGGCTACTGTGCCTCTTCGTGCCTTTACACAAAATGGTCCAATAAACCTTGGGGCTAGTTTCCCCTTTATTTTGAACCGTTGCAGACCCCTCATAGGAGATACTCGGAGGTATACGGAATCACCAGGCTCAAAGCTGACCTCACGATGCTTCTGATCATAGTAGCTCTTTTGTCGGCTCTGTGCTGTCTTGAGTCTGTCCCTGATTTGTTTTACTTTTTCCTCGGCCTCCTTAAGCATATCTGGGCCGAAGATACGGCTGTCACCTGTTTCTGACCAATTCAATGGGGTACGACACCTCCGTCCGTACAATGCTTCAAAGGGTGCCATTTTCAAGCTGGCTTGGTAACTGTTGTTGTACGCAAATTCGGCATACGGCAAACTCTCTTCCCAACTGGATCCATAGGTGAGCACACAGGCTCTTAGCATATCCTCTAGGATTTGGTTTACACGCCCTGTTTGTCCATCTGTCTGAGGGTGGTATGCTGTACTGAAAGCTAGTTGCGTGCCCAGAGCTTGTTGTAGGTGATCCCAAAACTTGGAGACGAATTGGGTGCCTCGGTCTGATATTATAGTCTTTGGGACTCCGTGCAAGCAAACTATACGGGAGAGATAGAGTTTTGCCAGTCTTTGTGTGGAGTAGGTAGTCTTCACGGGAATGAAGTGAGCAACCTTGGTTAGTCGGTCTGTGATGACCCAGATGGCGTCATTTCCACGCTGTGATCGGGGTAATCCGACAATGAAGTCCATTCCGATTTCATCCCATTTCCACTCCGGTATCCTGTTAGGCTGGAGTAGCCCTGCTGGCTTTTGGTGCTCGGCCTTGATGCGCTGACATGAATCGCAACAAGCAATGAATGTGGCTATATCTCTTTTCATACCGTGCCACCAAAATCTTTCCTGGATGTCTTTGTACATTTTGGTTCCTCCAGGATGTATCGAGTATGGAGCGGTGTGGCTCTCCGTCAAGATCGGTTGCTTGAGTTCCTCAATGTTAGGTACGCAAAGTCTGTCCCGGTACCATAATGTTCCTTCACTGTCCGTGACGAATTCTGAAGTCTTACTACGGTTCATTTTCTTCTTTATGCCTTCGATACTGGGATGTCCCTGTTGGGCCTTCTTGATTTGTTCCACTAGGGTGGGTTGTATCTCCAGGTTCGATATGGTGCCCTCAGAGACTAACATCATGTTGAGCCGAGTGAACTCTCGCTGAAACTCAGGCCTCAAGTTTTGCTGACCGTCACTGTCCGGGCTGGGGTTTCGGCTAAGGGCATCGGCCACTACATTTGCTTTTCCTGGGTGGTAGTGAATACCGACGTCATAGTCCTTGACCAGTTCCAACCAGCGTCGTTGGCGTAAATTCAGCTCTGGCTGTGTGAAAATATATTTGAGGCTCTTATGGTCCGTATATATTTCACAGCGATTTCCCAACAGAAAGTGCCTCCACTCCTTGAGTGCATGTATAACTGCTGCTAGTTCCAAGTCATGTGTTGGGTAATTTTCCTCATGTTTTCGCAGCTGTCTGGAGGCATATGCGACAACTTTGCCGTCTTGCATTAGCACACATCCGAGACCTTTTCGGGACGCGTCACAATACACCTCAAAACTCTTGTGTATGTCTGGCACAGTTAAGACTGGTGCGGTTGTCAGCCTTTTCTTGAGTTCTTGGAAGCTCTGCTCACATGCTTCTGTCCATACGAATTTCTTGTCTTTCTTGAGTAACTGTGTTATAGGTTTCACCACAGTGGAGAATCCTTCAATAAACCTCCTGTAATACCCGGCCATTCCTAGGAAACTCCGCACATCTGTGACGTTCGCGGGTGGTTTCCAGTCCAGTATGGCCTTGACCTTTTCTGGGTCTACGGCCACGCCTTCTTGGTTCAGTATATGGCCTAAAAAACCAACTTGTCTTAGCCAAAATTCGCATTTGCTAAATTTGGCGTACAACTGATGTTTCCTCAATTCTCCCAAAACCATTCTGAGGTGCTCAGCATGCTCTTCTGGTGTCCTTGAGTAAACCAGAATGTCGTCAATGAATACCACCACAAATTTGTCCATGAATTTCATGAATACTTTGTTCATGAGGTGGACGAAAAATGCGGGGGCGTTCGTTAGTCCAAAAGGCATCACTGTGAACTCGTATAACCCATATCTGGAAGTGAAAGCTGTCTTGGGGATATCCTCTGTTCGTACCTTCAGTTGATGGTATCCTGATCTCAAATCAATCTTTGAAAATACTTTAGCTTGTGCGAGCTGGTCAAACAAATCATTTATCCGTGGCATCGGGTATTTGTTTTTGATGGTGACCATATTGAGGGCTTGATAGTCTATGCATAGTCTCAGTGTCCCATCCTTCTTCTTGGCGAACAATACGGGCGAACCCCATGGTGAGGAGCTGGCTCGTATAAACCCCTTGTCCAGTAATTCCTTTATGTGCTTCTTCAATTCCACCAATTCTGAGGGTGCCATTCTATACGGCTTCTTATAAATGGGAGCGGTGCCAGGTGCTAATTCAATGCTGAATTCGATCTCTCGGTCTGGTGGCATACCGGGTAGTTCTTCCGGGAACACATCAGGGAACTCGCATACCACTGGCACTTTTCTTAATTCTGCGATGTCCATCTTGTTCAGTTTTGATTTCTGTGATCGTGGCCTTTCTTGAGCGGAAACTCTTATTGTCTTGCCGTGATGGTGAGTGAGAATCACTGTCCGATTGAAACAGTCGATGAATCCTTTGTTGGTGGTTAACCAGTCCATTCCTAAAATGACATCCAGTCCTTTACTTTCCAACACGATGAGATTCGCGTGGAATGGTAGTCCTTCGAACTCAATGACCACTCCTTGGCAGTAACCCTGAGCAATTTGCTTATTTCCGGGGGACTTGATGATCATAGATTTTTCCAAGGGAGTATCGGAAAACCATGTTGCGAAACAAAACTCTTCGAAACGAATGAATGGGAAGCTCCAGAATCAAACAAAACCGTGGCAGGTACTGTGTTGACAGGGAACGTACCGAGCACGATGTCTGGGGCATTCTGCGCTTCTTCCCTGGTCACATGGTTCAAGTGACCCTTCCTGTGGTTGTTGCTGGGATTGAAGTTGTTGCGCTTGGGGGCTGGATTGTTTCCACCATTGTTCGGCTTGGGTGCCGAGTCTCTTGGCTTCGGGCACTGTTTAGCATAATGCCCTTGTTGACCACAAGCATAGTAGGTGACCCCTGGACGGTATGTGAACTCCTTGTCTCTGGCATGAAATTGTCCGACGGGTCTTGGCTCAGTAGCCGTGGATCTCCTCGTGTCTGTCCTTGGGACCTCAGTCTTGCCTCGGTTGCTGCGGGCAAGAGTCGTCTTGTCCCTCTTCCGCTTGCGGATATCTTCCAGACTACGGCGCTCATTCTCCAGGGTGATGGCCTTGTCCACCAGCGTCTTAAAATCCGGAAAGGTGTGTACAATCAGTTGGCATCTTAATGCTGGTGCCAGGCCGTCCAGGAATTTTTCCATCTTCTTGTTTTCTGTCATGTGCTCGTCGTAGGCATAACGAGACAGTTGGGTAAACTGGCCGTTGTATTCTGTGACGGACATGCCTCTTTGCTTCAGGTCATCAAACTCTCTCTTCTTGATCTTTAGGATGCTCCTGGGAATGTGTGCCCCACGGAAGCCTTCCTTGAATTCTTCCCAGGTGATGTTGTGTTCCCTGGGGTGCATGTGTAGGAAGTTTTCCCACCATGCTGCGGCTGCTCCAGTAAGGTAGTGTGGTGCATAAAACACCTTCTCATGATCTGAGCATTGAGCGATAATCAGTTTCCTTTCAATCTCGCGAAGCCAATCATCGGCTTCCAGTGGCCTGTCGGTGTGAGCAAAAGTTGAGGGGCGAGTCTTCTGTAACTCGGATAACTTGGAATGTGGTCGATAGGGTTCACGGTGATTTCCCATGTTTATGACATGGTTCATCATCTCCTGGTGCTGTTGCTGGCTTTGCTCGAAGAGACGGCACACTTGAGATAGTGCCGCTTCGCTGTCCTGATGGCTGGACTGACCCTGAGTGAAATTGTTGCTGGTCTGTGTTCCGTAAACCTCTTCTGGCTGATTGGGCATAGAGCGAGTCCAAGGGCGAGACATTTTTCCAGTCTGGGGTATCATTTACAAAACCCATGAGAAAAGCTGTGTAGCGCAGGAAAACCCTTGCAAAGGCAATAATCAAAAAGGCTCCAAGGTTTTCAAGAAACACAAATGATTTTCACGGAGAAGAAGTGCTTAACACAAATCTTACATGCGAAAGCAAACACAAGATACAACACTCAGGTTGTGCGTACACAATCCTGACATGTTATTAAAAACTAGCGTACTACTCCGGAAGGCAGCAAACATACCAATACAAACTAGCGTACAGATAGAAACAACACCTCATACAAGCAGGAATAACACGCGGCTACTCGGTGCTCTTAGTCGGAGATGGTGAAGATCTCCTTCCCCTTGCCGATGGCAAGGCTCAGCGGTCCAGGAGAATCAACCTCCTCCTCTCTAGCCGGCTCCTGGCATGCGACGCTGCGCTGCGGTGATGGTGCGGGGGCGACTGGTGGTAGAGCGCGTGCGGCAGGCGGTGCGGCTCTGACTGGAGTAGGAGCGATGACTCGGTCGAACTCCTCAGTGGTAGGCAGACGGCGAGCAGTGGCCAAAACGGCCGGTGCATACGAGGCTGAAGACGAGACGAATGTCAGAGGCGGCGCCGTGTGGAGAAGCTCCTTCCTGCTGGCAGGACCGCCCCGGACTAAGTCCATGCGGGCAGCCACAAGATCATCTACGAGGTTGTCGAAGGACTCCTCCAGAGCCTTGAGATACTCCACAACCATCTCGATGGCTTCATCTCGCTCTCCCCGATGGCAGGCGAACGCATAGTGGCTGGTGTAAGGCACATGGCATGGGAGGTAGCGGTAGCGACGAGTCTTCATCGTAGGAAGGATGTCCCGAAGGCGAGCTATCGCCTCACGGGCAGCCATCTGCATGGCATGCCTCTCCGTAGGCATGGCCCTTCCCGTAAAACGGAAATGGCGAGCAGCAGATCGTCCTCCCTTGAATTGCACCACAGCCTGGTGCATAGACACGTCGTCCCTGAGCTTGTGCTGATAGAGGGTGAACTCCGGGCGAGCTGCTGGCCCGATCGCGAGCTTGGTGATGGAGACGAGGAGCTTGACAAACCCCTCGGGCACGTTGGTGAACACTCGATTCTCACAGCCGCTGCCAGCCATCTACAAAAGTAGGCAACAATTCTGAGTAGTCATGTCATAAATTTTATGATGACCAACAGAAAATAGCTACAATTGCAAAATGCTGAAGAAGCACTAAAGATGCTAATAACCGATTAGCGATCGCACCTAGTGGCTTCCTACAGTCAGCCTGGCTCTGATACTAAGCTTGTCACGACCGGTTTTTCAATAAAATAATTATTGAGAAACCAATCCCTGTTACGGACCAGCGAGGAAGAATTCCTTCTCACTGCTAGACAGTACATTGGTCACAGAAGAAAAATACCAGGAGTACTAAATATAATACAAAGTTGAGCAGAGACTGCCCAACAATTTATTACAAGCACGCCGATAAAACAACACGGCGGATAGGGTAGCAAACTACTAACTCACGATAGTAACGGTGGTGGAAATATCATCGCGAAGCGAGTGACATGATTCCAGAATACTACAACTCTTCGAGCGTCGGAGTGAGGCTCGAGATGACTTATTGCGGGTGGCGGAAGCGTAAACGATACAAGTGACCAATATCCGGGATCGCGCAGGACTGACTGGGACTCCTCTAGGCGTCGGACGCGCTATCAAACTCTTCATCCAAGAGATCGCCTTCGTCATCATCTGGCCAAATCAACAAGCCAGGTGAGTACTATGAAAGTACTCGCAAGACAGTTCGGACATAAGGTATAACAAATGCAAACATGAAGCACATGAATAAGTTAACCAGTGCGATCAGACATAGAGATAATAAATACTGGGTGCCAAGCGAGGGTCTGAATGACGCCTCGAGCGGAAACTGCAGAATAGTAATGCGGGTGCCAAACGAGTGTCTGAAAGACTCCTCGAGCGGAAAATGCGGAATAATAATACAAGTGCCAAACGAGTGTCTGAAAGACTCCTCGAGCGGAAAATGCGGAATAATAATACAGGTGCCAAACGAGTGTCTGAAAGACTCCTCGAGAGGAAAATGCGGAATAATAATGCCACAGTCGGGCGTCGGGGCGACACCACATAAAGGGCTTATAACAGAAAATAAAGACAGTATATGCCACAGTCGGACGTCTGAGCGACATCGCCTAAAGGGCTTATATTTAAAGTGAGAAATGAGTACACGCCACAGTCGGACGTCTGCGCGACGTCACATACAGGGCTTATGTCACAACTCATTAATACAATAGCTCGGAGACATAAATTATCACAAGCATGAGACACAAAATAAAGTTAGTCCATCAACTGGAATAACAATAAATCTGAGATTTTACCGCTTGAGCTTGTTCACTGGGGGCAAGATTTTCACACGGATAGATTTGGATGTAAGGTCTACATTCTGATCATGGACATGATGATTTGGAAAGAATTGACTCTGCAGAGTTTGTACTTAACCATAGCCAACGGATTTCAGTAGTCACGGGGACTAGTTCCGTCTACGGTGTTCTGGAAGGAACACGTCTAACCAGTACACACCCAATTTAACCATCCGAAGCCAGGGATCACCCTCGGCAACATTCAGGAAAAACCCTGAGTCGGGGAGGCTACAACCTCGCGTAGCATGGGATCAAATTTCTATACGCGCGCTATAAGGGGGTGCCCCCCTCTCGGTCCCAACCGGAAACACCCATGCCCCCTGACCGAATGACTGGCTTTAATCCTGGGCCAAGGTACCATCATCCCGGCCTCTCTGTTTGGTGTGTACACGGAAAGAGGTTACCAACTTACTAAACCGTATCCTGGCAATGAGACATGTGGTAGCACGGAAAGGGGAAGGGACGATAACACGGCTCCAACCATGTTAACGTCGGGAAAGTCGGATGTCACAAGGCTGGCATGCTACAATAGTACCACCTTGCTGCCCTTCATGTCACCTCATGATTAGGCCACCTCTCATCAGAGGTCATCGCAACTTTGGAACATGCGGGAAAAGATCGATAACGTGGCTCCAACCACGTTAACGTCGAAGAAAGTCGGATGACGCAAGGCTGGCATGCTACAACAGTACCACCTTGCTGCCCTTCATGTCACCTCATGATTAGGCCACCTCTCATCAGAGGTCATCGCAACTTTGGAACATGCGGGAAAAGATCGATAACGTGGCTCCAACCACGTTAACGTCGAAGAAAGTCGGATGACGCAAGGCTGGCATGCTACAACAGTACCACCTTGCTGCCCTTCATGTCACTACATGATTAGGCCACCTCTCATCAGAGGTCATCGCAACTTTGGAACATGCGGGAAAAGATCGATAACGTGGCTCCAACCGCGTTAACGTCGAAGAAAGTCGGATGACACAAGGCTGTCATGCTACAACAGTACCACCTTGCTGCCCTTCATGTCACTACATGATTAGGCCACCTCTCATCAGAGGTCATCGCAACTTCGGAACAACCGGGTCGTTGCCTTACAAGCAACGAGGTACTTATCGACACTTAGATGCCACGCACAAACTTTCACATGAACATGCAAAACATCTGCCATATCAAATGTTCAAACATGCTTGCCTGGCTCGGAGAAGTCGGAGTCTAGCTCGGCGAAGTTCGCGGCTCCGTCCCCTCTCCCGGAACCTACGGCAATGACGAAACGGGGTACTAACGTGAAAACCAACACATGCACAGAAACTTTGCCAAATATTTTTCAAATAAATCCCATAAAAAACTAGACAAAATTTGGAGATTGACAGAAAAAGAATCACTCAAAAATACCTTTTCATTAAAAAGTTATAAAGGTTTCTGTCCAGGGACCTTTCTGTAATGAAACAGAAAAGTTCCAGGGTTTTAACTGAGAAAACAGAAAACGCTTCGGCTGGGAATGCGCAAGCGCAAAGGGGAAAACGTATTTTGCCCAAAGGCGCCAATAGAAAACGGTTCGGGGAAATAAAACAGAGGCTGACACGCGGGGCCCGCATGTCAGGTTTGAAAGCTCGCCGGCGCCCGAAGACGGCGGTGGACGCCGGCGTCGAACCACGGCGAGTTAGGAGAAACGGAGGGTACCAAGAGCTTCAGTGTCTTCTTCCGCGTTGGTGGGTGGTGGACTCGTCCAACGGGGAGCACCACGTCGACGGCGACACTATCTCCGGCGGACGGCGGTTCGGGTGAGGTTGGGGAACTCCGGTGGAGGGCTGCAAAGTACGAATTGAGGCGCGGGTCAGAACGGGTGATGCAAGGTGAAGCTACTGGCAAGAGAATGGGGGCTGCGGAGCACACACGGGGGCGAATCAGGCTGGACCCGTGGCGGATCGCGGCGGCCGGAGTCGAGGAAGAAGACCTCCTCGGGGCTCTTCCAGTGGCTAGGCGTGCTCTAGGGGAAGTGTAGGGCTGGTGGGTACTTGAGTTGAAGCTCGGGGCCCCTATTTATAGGCAGATCGACGGGGTGGCCGTGAACGGAGAATCTTCGGCGAGCGATTACGGCGGAGCAGTGGGTTGGCAGGGGGTTTGAGCGGTCGAGCAGCATCAGTGGATGCTACGGGACTTGTTTTGCAGTTAAACGGAGCTGGTCTTGGCGTAATGGCGTCTGCCCACGGTGAGGTGACCGCACGGGCTCAACGGCGGCAGAGAGCGTGCTCCGCGCCCTGGGGTTCACGACGAGAGCGGCAGCGCATTCGGGGGAGTGGACGGCCACGCGGCGGGCTCCGGTGGTTTGGACGGTGCTGGGTGGAGTCGGCGGCGCCGTGTCTCCCGCCGGCGTCGGTCATGGGGCGGCGCACCTTCTGCTGCTCGTCGCCGACGCCCGCAAGATGCCAGGCACTCGTGCGGTGCAGGAACAAGAGGGCGAGGACGAGGAGCAAGGCGACGCGATGCACTGGCGAGATCGATGCCCGTCTCTGAAGAAAACGACAGTGAGCACTGACTGAACTCTGAAGTTAACTGAAACTTGACAGTGACCAAGCATTGCAGGTGTTCGACAGTAGGTTTTGGTAAAGAGATAAATTTTTCTGGAGCTGTAACTTGGTGAGATGATCACTCAAAGCACCCAGGAGCTGCATGAATTTACTTGGAATTTTTGGAGAAAGTTTTGAATGAATTTCACCAAATTTGGCAAATCTGGTCCAAACTTGCAGCTGATGTAGTTTGAAAATTTTGAACTGGAGACCAGTGGATCTTCATGGTTCTAGGTTGAGGGTTCAAAGGACTAGGAGGGGAAAGAAGTTTGGTGGTAAAAATCCAAACAGAAAATGGAGTTCCTTTGTAAATGTCCAAGAGGTAGAATAGAAGGCAGAAAAATATTTGAATGAAATTTGAATGGAAAAGATCACATGAGGAGGTTCAACTTGCTGGATTTGATGCAATTCATGATCCAAAGGTGAGGGAAGGGTTAGGAGAGAGGATTTGCACTAATGCCATGGCAAGAAGGAATAGTTGAAAGTGGCAAAGGACTTTCCAAAAGCCATAGTGCATTTTCAAAAATATTTCAAAGGTTATTTTCTCAGATGAAAAACATTTTGTCTTGAGCCCAAATGAAAAGCAAGAACCCCCAAGGTCAAAGGCAGATCTTGGGTGAATTCAAATAAATTTTTTTTGCCATAAAGAAAACATTTGAGAGGGAGAGTTCTCTTGAAGAAAATTTTTTAAATCACTCCCTTCAAGTCAAATAAAAATCTTTTGAAAAATCCAATAAAAACTTGGGTGTCATAGATGCCGCTCGCCAGGCTCTGACTGCAAGAGCGATGTTGGTGCTCGCGGGCCGCTGCTCGGGTTCTGTCCGTGACCGGCCCGCTGCTCGCCCGCACTGGCACGGGCCGTTCGGCTCCCGACGAGCCAATCGTCGTGATCGTCTTCTTCTTGGGATCCATGGCAATGAAGAACTGCTAGGCTAATTGCTAGACCAGATTCCAGAACTGCGCCACCTACCTGGCGCGCCAAAGATGTCAGTGGGAACGACACCAATGGAATCACTAGAATCCCTTCTACGGTTGGTGGGCACGAGGTTGTGCAAAGAGCGGGTCTGACAGGAAGCACACAGATCGTTTACCCAGGTTCAGGACGCGAAGATGCATAATACCCTAGTCCTGCTTTGGTGGATGTATTTGAGTGTTCTTCTATTCTTGAGCTTGCTACGGGGTGCAACTTGCCCAAAAGAGCCGAATCCCTCTCCTGGTCGCCTCGGGCCTCCTTTTATAGGCAAAAGGGGTTGCCACAGTGGCACACAGGAGGTGGAAAGGTCTACAGTCGATAAGCCTATCCTTTGGGACCGTCGGACAAACGCATTTAATGCACTGCCGACATGCCCCCCTTGCTTTATCGGGGACGGCAAGGAAGCACGTCCCAGCTGTCGTCGCCTCGCCTGGCCTCGACACGTGTTCGAGCTGATGAGGCGTCATGGCGCCACGTTGGCCGGCTACTGGGCTGGCGCAATGGTGGTGAAGGAAATATGCCCTAGAGGCAATAATAAAGTTATTATTTATTTCCTTATATCATGATAAATGTTTATTATTCATGCTAGAATTGTATTAACCGGAAACATAATACATGTGTGAATACATAGACAAACAGAGTGTCACTAGTATGCCTCTACTTGACTAGCTCATTGATCAAAGATGGTTATGTTTCCTAGCCATAGACATGAGTTGTCATTTGATTAACGGGATCACATCATTAGGAGAATGACGTGATTGACTTGACCCATTCTGTTAGCTTAGCACTCGATCGTTTAGTATGCTGCTATTGCTTTCTTCATGACTTATACATGTTCCTATGACTATGAGATTATGCAACTCCCGTTTACCGGAGGAACACTTTGTGTGCTACCAAACGTCACAACGTAACTAGGTGATTATAAAGGTGCTCTACAAGTGTCTCCAAAGGTACTTGTTGGGTTGGCGTATTTCGAGATTAGGATTTGTCACTCCGATTGTCGGAGAGGTATCTCTGGGCCCACTCAGTAATACACATCACTATAAGCCTTGCAAGCATTGTAACTAATGAGTTAGTTGCGGGATGATGTATTACGGAACGAGTAAAGAGACTTGCCGGTAACGAGATTGAACTAGGTATCGAGATACCGACGATCGAATCTCGGGCAAGTAACATACCGATGACAAAGGGAACAACGTATGTTGTTATGCGGTCTGACCGATAAAGATCTTCGTAGAATATGTGGGAGCCAATATGAGCATCCAGGTTCCACTATTGGTTATTGACCGGAGAGGTGTCTCGTTCATGTCTACATAGTTCTCGAACCCGTAGGGTCCGCACGCTTAACGTTACGATGACGGTTATATTATGAGTTTATGTGTTTTGATGTACCGAAGGAGTTCGGAGTCCCGGATGAGATCGGGGACATGACGAGGAGTCTCAAAATGGCCGATACGTAAAGATCGATATATTGGACGACTATATTCGGACATCGGAAAGGTTCCGAGTGATTCGGGTATTTTTTGGAGTACCGGAGAGTTACGGGAATTCGTATTGGGCCTTAATGGGCCATACTGGAAAGGAGAGAAAGGCCCCAAAGGGTGGCCGCACCCCTCCCCATGGACTACTCCGAATTGGACTAGGGAGGGGGGCGCCCCTTCCTTCTTTCTCCTTCTCCCTTCCCTTCTCCTATTCCAACAAGGAAAGGAGGAGTCCTACTCCCGGTGGGAGTAGGACTCCCCCCTAGGCGCGCCCTCCTCCTTGGCCGGCGGCCTCCCCCTTGGTCCTTTATATACGGGGGCAGGGGGCACCCCTTAGACACACAATTGATCTACGATCTTTTAGCCGTGTGCGGTGCCCCCCTCCACCATATTACACCTCGATAATATCGTAGCGGCGCTTAGGCGAAGCCCTGCGTTGGTAGAACATCATCATCGTCACCACGCCATCGTGCTGACGAAACTCTCCCTCAACACTCGGCTGGATCGGAGTTCGAGGGACGCCTTCGAGCTGAACGTGTGCTGAACTCGGAGGTGCCATGCGTTCGATACTTGATCGGTCGGATCGTGAAGACGTACGACTACATCAACCGCGTTGTGTTAACGCTTCCGCTTTCGGTCTACGAGGGTACGTGGACAACACTCTCCCCTCTCGTTGCTATGCATCACCATGATCTTGCGTGTGCGTAGGATATTTTTTGAAATTACTACGTTCCCCAACAGTGGCATCCGAGCCAGGTTTTATGCGTTGATGTTATATGCACGAGTAGAACACAAGTGAGTTGTGGGCGATATAAGTCATACTGCTTACCATCATGTCATATTTTGGTTCAGCGGTATTGTGAGATGAAGTGGCCCGGACCGACAGTACGCGTACGCTTACGCAAGACTGGTTTCACCATTGCGAGCACTCGTTGCTTAAAGGTGACTGGCGGGTGTCTGTCTCTCTCACTTTAGTTGAACCAAGTGCGGCGACGCCCGGTCCTTGCGAAGGTTAAAACAGCACCAACTTGACAAACTATCGTTGTGGTTTTGATGCGTAGGTAAGAACGGTTCTTGTTAAGCCCGTAGCAGCCACGTAAAACTTGCAACAACAAAGTAGAGGACGTCTAACTTGTTTTTGCAGGGCATGTTGTGATGTGATATGGTCAAGACATGATGCTATATTTTATTGTATGAGATGATCATGTTTTGTAACCGAGTTATAGGCAACTGGCAGGAGCCATATGGTTGTCGCTTTATTGTATGCAATGCAATCGCCATGTAATTGTTTTACTTTATCACTAAGAGGTAGCGATAGTCGTAAAAGCAATAGTTGGCGAGACGACAATGATGCTACGATGGAGATCAAGGTGTCGCGCCGGTGACGATGGTGATCATGACGGTGCTTCGGAGATGGAGATCACAAGCACAAGATGATGATGGCCATATCATATCACTTATATTGATTGCATGTGATGTTTATCTTTTATGCATCTTATCTTGCTTTGATTGACGGTAGCATTATAAGATGATCTCTCACTAAAATTTCAAGATAAAAGTGTTCTCCCTGAGTATGCACCATTGCGAAAGTTCTTCATGCTGAGACACCACGTGATGATCGGGTGTGATAGGATCTACGTTCAAATACAACGGGTGCAAAACAGTTGCACACGCGGAATACTTAGGTTAAACTTGACGAGCCTAGCATATGCAGATATGGCCTCGGAACACTGAGACCGAAAGGTCGAGCGTGAATCATATAGTAGACATGATCAACATAGTGATGTTCACCATTGAAAGCTACTCCATTTCACGTGATGATCAGTTATGGTTGAGTTGATTTGGATCACGTAATCACTTAGATGATTAGAGGGATGTCTATCTAAGTGGGAGTTCTTAAGTAATATGATTAATTGAACTTAAATTTATCATGAACTTAGTCCTGATAGTATTTTGCAAATTATGTTGTAGATCAATAGCTCGCGTTGTTACTTCCTTGTGTTTATTTTTGATATGTTCCTAGAGAAAAATTATGTTGAAAGATGTTAGTAGCAAAGATGCGGATTGGATCCATGATCTGAGGATTATCCTCATTGCTGCACAGAAGAATTATGTCCTTGATGCACCGCTAGGTGACAGACCTATTACAGGAGCAGATGCAGACGTTATGAACGTTTGGCTAGCTCAATATGATGACTACTTGATAGTTTAGTGCACCATGCTTAACGGCTTAGAATCGGGACTTCAAAGACGTTTTGAACGTCATGGACCATATGAGATGTTCCAGGAGCTGAAGTTAATATTTCAAGAAAATACCCGAGTTGAGAGATATGAAGTCTCCAACAAGTTCTATAGCTAAAAGATGGAGGAGAATAGCTCAAGCAGTGAGCATGTGCTCAGATTGTCTAGGTACTACAATCACTTGAATCAAGTGGGAGTTAATCTTCCAGATAAAATAGTGATTGAAAGAATTCTCTAGTCACCATCACCAAGTTAGTAGAACTTTGTGATGAACTATAGTATGCAAGGGATGACGAAAGTAATTCCCGAGCTCTTCATGATGCTGAAATCGACGAAGGTAGAAATCAAGTAAAACATCAAGTGTTGATGGTTGACGAGACCACTAGTTTCAAGAAAAGGGCAAAGGGAAGAAGGGGAACTTCAAGAAGAACGGAAAGCAAGTTGCTGCTCAAGTGAAGAAGCCTAAGTCTGGTCCTAAGCCTGAGACTAAGTGCTTCTACTACAATGGGACTGGTCACTGGAAGCGGAACTACCCCAACTATTTGGTGGATAAGAAGGATGGCAAAGTGAACAAAGGTATATTGGATATACATATTATTGATGTGTACTTTACAAGTGTTTATAGCAACCCCTCGGTATTTGATACTGGTTTAGTTGCTAAGAGTAGTAACTCGAAACGGGAGTTGCAGAATAAACAGAGACTAGTAAAAGGCGAGGTGACGATGTGTGTTGGAAGTAGTTCCAAGATTGATATGATCATCATCGCACACTCCCTAAACTTTCGGGATTAGTGTTGAAACTAAATAAGTGTTATTTGGTGTTTGCATTGAGCATGAATATGATTTGATCATGTTTATTACAATACAATTATTCATTTAAGTTAGAGAACAATTGTTGTTCTGTCTACATGAATAAAAACCTTCTATGGTCATACACACCAACGAAAATGGTTTGTTGGATCTCGATCGTAGTGATACACATATTCATAATATTGAAGCCAAAAAGATGCAAAGTTAATAATGATAGTGCAACTTATTTGTGGCACTGCCGTTTAGGTCATATTGGTGTAAAGCGCATGAAGAAACTCCATACTGATCGGATTTTGGAATCACTTGATTATGAATCACTTGATGCTTGCGAACCGTGCCTCATGGGCAAGATGACTAAAACGCCGTTCTCCGGAACTATGGAGAGAGCAACAGATTTGTTGGAAATCATACATACAGATGTATGTGGTCCGATGAATATTGAGGCTCGTAGCAGGTATCATTATTTTCTGACCTTCACAGATGATTTGAGCAGATATGGGTATATCTACTTGATGAAACATAAAGTCTGAAACATTTGAAAAGTTCATATAATTTCAGAGTGAAGTAGAAAATCATCGTAACAAGAAAATAAAGTTTCTGCGATCTGATCATGGAGGAGAATATTTGAGTTACGAGTTTGGTCTTCATTTCAAACAATGCAGAATAGTTTCGCAACTCACGCCACCTGGAACACCACAGCATAATGGTGTGTCCGGACGTCATAACCGTACTTTATTAGATATGGTGCAATATATGATGTCTCTTACCGATCTACCACTATCGTTTTGGGGTTATGCATTAGAGACAGCTGCATTCACGTTAAATAGGATACCATCTAAATCCGTTGAGACGACATCTTATGAATTGTGGTTTGGCAAGAAACCAAAGTTGTCGTTTCTTAAAGTTTGGGGTTGCGATGCTTATGTGAAAAGGTTTCATCCTGATAAGCTCAAAACCAAATCGGAGAAATGTGTCTTCATAGGATACCCAAAGGAGACAGTTGGGTACACCTTCTATCACAGATCCGAAGGCAAGACATTCGTTGCTAAGAATGGATCCTTTCTAGAGAAGGAGTTTCTCTCGAAAGAAGTGAGTGGGAGGAAAGTAGAACTTGATGAGGTAATTGTACCTGCTCCCTTATTGGAAAGTAGTTCATCGCAGAAACCAGTTTCTGTGACGCCTATACCAATTAGTGAGGAAGTTAATGATGATGATCATGGAACTTCAGATCAAGTTATTACCGAACCTCGTAGGTAAACCAGAGTGAGATCCGCACCAGAGTGGTACGGTAATCCTGTTCTAGAGGTCATGTTACTAGACCATGACGAACATACGAACTATGAAGAAGCGATGGTGAGCCCAGATTCCGCAAAATGGCTTGAGGCCATGAAATCTGAGATGAGATCCATGTATGAGAACAAAGTATGGACTTTGATTGACTTTCCCGATGATCGGCGAGCCATTGAGATTAAATGGATCTTCAAGAGGAAGACGGACGCTGATAGTAGTGTTATTTTCTACAAAGCTAGAATTGTCGCAAACGGTTTTCGACAAGTTTAAGGTGTTGACTATGATGAGAGTTTCTCACTCGTATCTATGCTTAAGTATGTCCGAATCATGTTAGCAATTGCCGCATTTTTTGAAATCTGGCAAATGGATAAACAAAACTGCATTCCTTAATGGATTTATTAAAGAAGAGTTGTATATATTGCAACCAGAAGGTTTTGTCAATCCTAAAGGTGCTAACAAAATATGCAAGCTCCAGCAATCCATCTATTGACTGGTGCAAGCATCTCGGAGTTGGAATATACGCTTTGATAAGTTGATCAAAGGATATAGTTTTATACAGACTTGCGGTGAAGCCTGTATTTACAAGAAAGTGAGTGGGAGCACTACAACATTTCTGATAAGTATATGTGAATGACATATTGTTGATCGGAAATAATGTAGAATTATTCTGCAAAGCATAAAGGAGTGTTTGAAAGGAGTTTTTCAAAGAAAGACCTCGGTGAAGCTGCTTACATATTGAGCATCAAGATCTATAGAGATAGATCAAGACGCTTGATAAGTTTTTTCAATGAGTACATACCTTAACAAGATTTTGAAGTGGTTCAAAATGGAACAGTCAAAGAAAGAGTTTCTTGCCTGTGTTACAAGGTGTGAAATTGAGTAAGACTCAAAGCCCGACCACGGCAGAAGATAGAAAAAGAATGAAAGTCATTACCTATGCCTCGGCCATAGGTTCTATAAAGTATGGCATGCTGTGTACCAGATCTATTGTATACCCTACACTAATTTTGGCAAGGGAGTACAATTGTGATCTAGGAGTAGATCACTGGACAGCGGTCAAAATTATCCTTAGTAGAATAAGGATATGCTTCTTGATTATGGAAGTGACAAAAGGTTCGTCGTAAAGGGTTACGTCGATGCAAGTTTTGACACAGATTTGGATGACTCTAAGTCTCGGTGTAGATACATATTGAAAGTGGAAGCAATTAGCTAGAGTAGCTCCGTGCAGAGCATTGTAGACATAGAAATTTGCAAAATACTTACGAATCTGAATGTGACAGACCCGTTGACTAAAATTATCTCACAAGCAAAACATGATCACACATTAGTACTCTTTGGGTGTTAATCACATAGCGATGTGAACTAGATTACTGACTCTAGTAAACCCTTTGGGTGTTGATCACATGACCATGTGAACTATGGGTGTTAATCACATGGTGATGTGAACTATTGATGTTAAATCACATGGCGATGTGAACTAGATTATTGACTCTAGTGCAAGTGGGAGACTGAAGGAAATATGCCCTAGAGGCAATAATAAAGTTATTATTTATTTCCTTATATCATGATAAATGTTTATTATTCATGCTAGAATTGTATTAACCGGAAACATAATACATGTGTGAATACATAGACAAACAGAGTGTCACTAGTATGCCTCTACTTGACTAGCTCGTTGATCAAAGATGGTTATGTTTCCTAGCCATAGACATGAGTTGTCATTCGATTAACGGGATCACATCATTAGGAGAATGATGTGATTGACTTGACCCATTCCGTTAGCTTAGCACTCGATCGTTTAGTATGCTGCTATTGCTTTCTTCATGACTTATACATGTTCCTATGACTATGAGATTATGCAACTCCCGTTTACCGGAGGAACACTTTGTGTGCTACCAAACGTCACAACGTAACTGGGTGATTATAAAGGTGCTCTACAGGTGTCTCCAAAGGTACTTGTTGGGTTGGCGTATTTCGAGATTAGGATTTGTCACTCCGATTGTCGGAGAGGTATCTCTGGGCCCACTCAGTAATACACATCACTATAAGCCTTGCAAGCATTGTAACTAATGAGTTAGTTGCGGGATGATGTATTACGGAACGAGTAAAGAGACTTGCCCGTAACGAGATTGAACTAGGTATCGAGATACCGACGATCGAATCTCGGGCAAGTAACATACCGATGACAAAGGGAACAACGTATGTTGTTATGCGGTCTGACCGATAAAGATCTTCGTAGAATATGTGGGAGCCAATATGAGCATCCAGGTTCCGCTATTGGTTATTGACCGGAGAGGTGTCTCGGTCATGTCTACATAGTTCTCGAACCCGTAGGGTCCGCACGCTTAACGTTACGATGATGGTTATATTATGAGTTTATGTGTTTTGATGTACCGAAGGAGTTCGGAGTCCCGGATGAGACCGGGGACATGACGAGGAGTCTCGAAATGGCCGAGACGTAAAGATCGATATATTGGACGACAATATTCGGACATCGGATAGGTTCCGAGTGATTCGAGTATTTTTCGGAGTACCGGAGAATTACGGGAATTCGTATTGGGCCTTAATGGGTCATACGGGAAAGGAGAGAAAGGCCCCAAAGGGTGGCCGCACCCTTCCCCATGGACTAGTCCGAATTGGACTAGGGAGGGGGGCGCCCCCTTCCTTCTTTCTCCTTCTCCCTTCCCTTCTCCTATTCCAACAAGGAAAGGAGGAGTACTACTCCCGGTGGGAGTAGGACTCCCCCATTGGCGCGCCCTCCTCCTTGGCCGGCGGCCTCCCCCTTGCTCCTTTATATACGGGGGCAGGGGGCACCCCTTAGACACACAATTGATCTACGATCTTTTAGTCGTGTGCGGTGCCCCCCTCCACCATATTACACCTCGATAATATCGTAGCGGTGCTTACACTACTACAAAAACAGCTATAGCCAATATGGACACTAATGGCGCACTGTACATGTGGTGCGCCATTACTAAATACTAATGGCGCACCATGTGTTGGTGCGCCATTAGTGTGCAAATACTAATGGCGCACCACATCCACGGTGCGCCATTAGTATTTTTTTTTTTAAACTAGTAATGGCGCACCGTGGGATGGTGCGCCATTACTAGTTGAACTAGTAATGGCGCACCATCCCACGGTGCGCCATTAGTAATTATGTTTCAATTTTTTTAAACTACTAATGGCGCACCGTGGGACGGTGCGCCATTACTAGTTCAACTACTAATGGCGCACCACTCCCACGGTGCGCCATTACTAGTTGAACTAGTAATGGCGCACCACTCACAGGTGCGCCATTAGTAATTTTGTTACAAATTTTGTTTCAATTTTTTTTTAAAAACTACTAATGGCGCACGGTTGTGAACTACTAATGGCGCACCACCCCCACGGTGCGCCATTAGTAACTTGGCCCATTCCACCGAATGCACCCCCCCTATGGACCGCGTTTTCAGTTTTAAAAAAATAAAAGAAAATGATGGAAATGTCAAAAAAAATAAAAAAAAAATAAGTTTCCCATGTGATATGTGGTCTAGTTGTTGGGAAATTAACAAATATGAATTTCGACTTTATTTGCAAAATCTCTCTAGAATTTCTTAAAATGGGCATAACTTTTGCATACGAACTCGGATGAAAAAGTTTTTTATATGAAAAATCATCTACTCGAAAAGTTACATCCGAATTTAACGGGGGGAACCCCGTTAAACATTTTCAAAATCCTCAAAAACCTAACGGAAAAAAGATAGGGGGCTTTCAAGATCTAGACGCAAAAAAATTCAAAAAATTTCAAACTTACTAGTGGCGCACCGTTTGCTAGGTGCGCCACTAGTAACAGAAAAAATATTGGTTTTGAATTTTTTTTGGAATTTTTTGTTCAAAAAATGATTCGTAATATGACAGGGAAGTTTGAAATATTTTTCAAAATTTCATCATACTCATGAATATGAACAAAGTCCTAGACATGAACAAGGTTTAATAGGATTGATATGATAGATATATCAACAAGTGGCTGTTAAGTGAGGTGGTGCTAGGGTTGGATAGAACTGCGAAGTTAAGCTTGCTTGGGCTGGAGTAGTGTGAGGACGGGTGACCTTCCGGGAAGTTTGACCACTTATTCGATTTGACTTGAGATTAAGCATATTGACCTGAGATTAAGCCATAGTGACCCGAGATTAAGAAAAAAACAAAAAAAAATTGAATTTTTTTTTAAAATTTTTTTAAAAAAATATTTCTGAAAAACAATTGAAAAAAATGTTTGAAATTTTTTTTTCAAAAAAATATTTATGAAAAAAAATTGTTACTAATGGCGCACTTCTATGTGGTGCGCCATTACTATCTGACTTAGTAATGGCGCACCGTGGCCTATACTAGTGGCTGGTGCGCCATTAGTAAAAAATACTAGTGGCGTGGTACTAGTGGCGCACCAGTAGTGCGCCATTAGTAGGCAAAACTGGTGCGCCACTAGTAGGCCTTTTTCTAGTAGTGTTAGGCGAAGCCCTGCGTCGGTAGAACATCATCATCGTCACCACGCTGTCGTGCTGACGAAACTCTCCCTCAACACTCGGCTGGATCGGAGTTCGAGGGACGTCATCGAGCTGAACGTGTGCTGAACTCGGAGGTGTCGTGCTTTCAGTACTTGATCGGTCGGATCGTGAAGACGTACGACTATATCAAGCGCGTTGTGTTAACGCTTCCGCTTTCGGTCTACGAGGGTACGTGGACAACACTCTCCCCTCTCGTTGCTATGCATCACCATGATCTTGCGTGTGCGTAGGAATTTTTTTGAAATTACTACGTTCCCCAACAGGTGGAGCCTTCACGAAGACCTGCATGCCACCACGCAGGTGCTTGCTGAGTTGGTTGTGGAGGCCGCTCGTCGCGACGCAGGTGCCTGCTCGGCTGGTCGAGCTGGCAGTTGCATGGATGGCGGTGGAGTTATGGCCGACGCGGGCCCTGCTGCCATCCTGTAAGTGTCTCCGGCAAGGGTCTTGCCGCGGTTCCATGGTCTTCCCCGGCAAGTATCTTGTCAGGGTCTCGTGGATTTCCTCGGCTAGGATCACACCGAGGATCACCATCTTCTGGTCCTCATCTGATCTCATATTATTATTATCTTGACGAAGATCTGCATGCCACCATAGAGGTGCCTCCCGAGCCTTGGTTCTAATGTGGTTAGTTGGTGGTGTTGGAACCCGTGGGCTCAAGGGTGGCTTGCTCTGCTGGCATCGGGCAAGTTGCCCCGGCAAGGCTCTTGCTGGGGCTGCGGAGGCTGCCTCGGCAAGGGTCTTGCCAAGGGAGTCCACCTCACCCTCTTGCTCTTCTGCATTCTCTGGTCTTGGCGTTGCCTCTGGTCGCCTTGTGCCTTTGGCTCCTCTCCTCTCCCTCGCTTGGCGTGGCCGCGGGCGCGGCTCTGACTGCCCGTGCACAAGGAAAGGGCTAAAAAAGGAGTGCCCCTACTTTTGTACACCGACAGCGTCTTGTATGATTTGAGTCTTTGCTTTTTAGTTTACCACAATCATCCTTGATGTACACACCTTTTGGAGAGACACACATGAGTTGGAATTTATTAGAATACTCTATGTGCTTCACTTATATCTTTTCAGCTAGACAGTTTTGCTCTAGTGCTTCACTTATATCTTTTAGAGCACGGTGGTGGTTTCATTTTATAGAAATTATTGACCTCTCATGCTTCACTTATATTATTTTGAGAGTCCTTTAGAACAGCATGGTAGTTTGCTTTGGCTATAAAATTAGTCCTAATATGATAGGCATCCAAGGTGGCTATAATAAAAATTTTCATATAGAGTGCATTGAATACTATGAGAAGTTTGATACTTGATGATTGTTGTGAGATATGAAGATGGTAATATTAGAGTCATGCTAGTTGAGTAGTTGTGAATTTGAGAAATACTTGTGTTGAAGTTTGCAAGTCCCGTAGCATGCACGTATGGTAACCGTTGTGCGAAAAATATGAAGCATGAGATGTTTCTCTGATTGTCCTCCTTATGAGTGGCGGTCGGGGACGAGCGATGGTCTTTTCCTACCAATCTATCCCCCTAGGAGCATGCGCGTAATGCTTGATTTTTGATGACTTGTAGATTTTTGCAATAAGTATGTGAGTTCTTTATGACTAATGTTGAGTCCATGGATTATACGCACTCTCACCTTTCCATCATTCCTAGCCTCTTCGGTATCGTGCATTGCCCTTTCTCACCTTGAGAGTTGGTGCAAACTTCGTCGGTACATCCAACCCCCGTGATATGATATGCTCTATCACACAAAAACCTCCTTATATCTTCCTCAAAACAGCCACCATACCTACCTATTATGGCATTTCCATAGCCATTCCGAGATATATTGCCATGCAACTTTCCAACGTTTCATTTATTATGACAAGCTTCATCATTGTCATATTGCCTTGCATGATCATGTAGTTGACATCGTATTTGTGGCAAAGCCACCATGCATAATTTATCATACATGTCACTCTTGATTCATTGCCCATCCCGGTACACCGCCGGAGGCACTCATATAGAGTCATATTTTGTTCTAGTATCGAGTTGTAATCATTGAGTTGTAAATAAATAGAAGTGTGATGATCATCATTAATAGAGCATTGTCCCAAAAAAATAAAAAAAAATAAAAAAGGAAAGGCCAAAAAAAGGCCCAAAAAAAGAAATAAAAGGGACAGTGCTACTATCCTATTTCCACACTTGTGCTTCCAAGTAGCACCATGATCTTTATGATAGAGTGTCTCTTATTTTGTCACTTTCATATACTAGTGGGAATTTTTCATTATAGAACTTGGCTTGTATATTCCAACAATGGGCTTCCTCAAATGCCCTAGGTCTTCATGAGCAAGCAAGTTGGATACACACCCACTTAGTTTCTTTTGTTGAGCTTTCATACATTTGTAGCTCTAGTGCATCCGTTGCATGGCAATCCCTACTCCTTGCATTGACATCAATTGATGGGCATCTCCCTAGCCCGTTAATTAGCCGCGTCAATGTGAGACTTTCTCCTTTTTTTGTCTTCTCCACATAACCCCCAACATTATATTCTATTCCACCCATATAGCTATGTCCATGGCTCACGCTCATGTATTGCGTGAAAGTTGAAAAAAGTTTGAGATTAGTAAAGTATGAACAAATTTCTTGGCTTGTCATTGGGGTTGTGCATGATGAGAGCATTTTTGTGTGACGAAAATGAAACATAGCCAAACTATATGATTTTGTAGGGATAAGCTTTCTTTGGCCATGTTATTTTGAGAAGACATAATTGCTTAGTTAGTATGCTTGAAGTATTCTTATTTTTATGTCAATATTAAACTTTTATCTTGAATCTTTCGGATCTGAATATTCATGCCACAACAAAGAGAATTACTGTGAAAATTATGTTAGGTAGCATCCCACATCAAAAATTCTGTTTTTTTTTCATTTACCTACTCGAGGACGAGCAGGAATTAAGCTTGGCCATGCTTGATACGTCTCCAACGTATCTATAATTTTTTATTGTTCCATGCTATTATATTATCTGCTTTGGATGTTTAATGGGCTTTATTATACACTTTTATATTATTTTTGCGACTAACCTATTAACCGAAGGCCCAGTGCAAATTGATGTTTTTTGCCTATTTCAGTGTTTCACAGAAAAGGAATATCAAACGGAATCCAAACAGAATGAAACCTTCGCGAGGATCGTTTTTGGAACAAACACAGTCTAGGAGACTTGGAGTGGACATCAAGGAAGCAACGAGGCAGCCACGAGGCAGGAGGGCGCGTCCAGGGGGGTAGGCGCGCCCCCCACCCTCGTGGGCCCCTCGTGGCTCCACCGACCTACTTCTTTCGCCTATATATACTCATATACCCCGAAAACATCCAGGAGCACCAGGAAACCCTATTTCCACAACCGCAACCTTCTGTACCCGTGAGATCCCATCTTGGGGCCTTTTCCGGCGCTCCGCCGGAGGGGGAATCGATCACGGAGGGCTTCTACATCAACATCATAGCCTCTCTGATGATGTGTGAGTAGTTTACCATAGACCTTCGGGTCCATAGTTATTAGCTAGATGGCTTCTTCTCTCTCTTTGGATCTTAATACATAGTTCTCCTCGATCTTCTTTTAGATCTATTTGATGTACTTCTTTTTGCGTTGTGTTTGGCGAGATCCGATGAATTGTGGGTTTATGATCAAGATTATCTATGAACAATATTTGATTCTTCTCTGAATTCTTTTATGCATGATTCATATATCTTTGCAAGTCTCTTCGAATTATCGGTTTAGTTTGGCCTACTAGATTGATCTTTCTTGCAATGGGAGAAGTGCTTAGCTTTGAGTTCAATCTTGCAGTGTCCTTTCCCAGTGACAGCAGGGGCAACAAGGCACGTATTGTATTGTTGCCACCGAGGATAAAAAGATGGGGTTTATATCATAGTGCTTGAGTTTATCCCTCTACATCATGTCATCTTGCTTAATGCATTACTCTGTTCTTATGAACTTAATACTCTAGATATATGCTGGATAGCGGTCGATGTGTGGAGTAATAGTAGTAGATGTAGAATCGTTTCGGTCTACTTGTCACGGACGTGATGCCTATATACATGATCATGCTTAGATATTCTCATAACTATGCGCTTTTCTATCAATTGCTCGACAGTAATTTGTTCACCCACCGTAGAATATGCTATCTTGAGAGAAGCCACTAGTGAAACCTATGGCCCCTGGGTCTATCTTCCATCATATTATTTTCCTATCAATTTGATATTTCTGCCGCAGTTTATTTGGCAATCTTTACTTTCCAATCTATACAACAAAAATACCAAAAATATTTATCTTATTATCTTTATCAGATCTCACTTTTGCAAGTAGCCGTGAAGGGATTGACAACCCCTTTATCGCGTTGGTTGCAAGGTTCTTGATTGTTTGTGCAGGTACTAGGGACTTGCGTGTAGTCTCCTACTGGATTGATACATTGGTTCTCAAAAACTGAGGGAAATACTTACGCTACTTTGCTACATCACCCTTTCATCTTCAAGGGAAAACCAACGCATGCTCAAGAGATAGCAGCGCTTAGAATCATTACAATGTAATCTAGATTACTGACTCTAGTGCAAGTGGGAGACTGAAGGAAATATGCCCTAGAGGCAATAATAAAGTTGTTATTTATATTTCCTTATATCATGATAAATGTTTATTATTCATGCTAGAATTGTATTAACTGGAAACTTAGTACATGTGTGAATACATAGACAAACAGAGTGTCACTAGTATTGAAATTCCTAAGCGAAGAACTACTTGCAGCAGACTAAGTACTCAGATGCATACATGACATAACATAAACATGGACATCATGATGAAATGAAAACAGACACAGAGTACAGAAAGCGTAAGCACAGGATAAAACAGGATGAAGACATACAGACTGAAGAAATTGAACTGAGGAAATTGAGAAAATCTTCAGTCAATGTCTTCAAATAGATATTAACAAGCACACAACACAATAATGAGGAATGGAAGGGTTGAGGAAATAGAACCAGTTAGCTCGGTGAAGACAATGATTTGGTAGACCTGTTCCAACTGCTCTGACAGTTGTACGTCTGGTTGGAGCAGCTAGGTATTTAAACCTGAGGACACACAGTCCTCACCGTATTCTCCTTGAGCTAAGGTCACACAGACCTCACCCAATAACTCGTGGGAAGTCTTCATGTGACTTCCAAACCTTCACAAACTTGGTCACTCGGCAATCCACAATTTCCTCTTGGATGCTCTAGACCATGACGCCTAACCGTCTAGAAGATGCACAATCTTCAAAGGTAACAAGTGTCGGATCCACGCAGGATCAATCTCTTCAGTGATGCTCAATCACTTTGGGTTTGTAAGTGTTTGGGTTTGGGTTTTCCTCACTTGATGATTTTCGCTCAAAGTCCTCGGAGGATGAGATGCTCTAAATGACAAGTGTCAATTTCTCTAGGAGCAGCCAACCATCTAGTGGTTGTAGGGGTCGGCTATTTATAGACTAGGGAGCAGCCCAACATGATAAGACATAAATGTCCTTCAATGATATGACCGTTAGGTGGGTAGATATTTTGGGACAGCTGGCGCGTAGCACAACAACGGTCGGAAATTTGACTATCAAATTCCTCAGGGCTATCATGTTCCTCACTTGTAGGCAATCAGCACTCGAATTCCTAACTCCTCAATCAGAAAAAATTCCTCAGAGACCAGAAGATCTTCGTCTCTGTCATTGTAGAAACTGACTGAACTGCATGAGATTTCCAATGGCTTCACTCGAAGGGATTGGTAGGTGTAGGATTTTGAGATGAGCATCACTTGGAAACTTTTCCTTAGTTTTTCCTCGACCCCCTTTAACAGTACGGTGTTCCCTATGACTCAAGAAAGAGAAAAAGAAACTATGAAAACAAAAGTCTTCACGCTTCATGTTCCTCACATGAATATCAAGTCATCATGGGCACACCAATTTCTTCATCTTCAAAGTCATCACAAATCCAAAGTCTTCAGTTGAAGACGTTCATTTTTAGGGGCCGACTTTCTCTATAAATATCAAACTCCTCATAGACTTATAGACATGTGTACACTCACAAACGCATCAGTCCCTTAACCTGTAAGTCTTCAATACACCAAAATCACTAAGGGGCACTAGATGCACTTACAATCTCCCCCTTTTTGGTGATTGATGACAATATAGGTTAAGTTTTCAACGGGGATAAACATATGAAGTGTAAATACTGATATTGAGGAATTTGATTACAAGATATAGAAGAACTCCCCCTGAAGATGTGCATAGTGAGGAATTTTCTTTTGAAGCAATGCACATTTGAAGAGTAGAATCATGGAGATCTCCCCCTATATCTTGTAATTCATACACGCATTTAACATATGATATTGAAGAATTTGAAATGCATGATGAAATATGGTGACTGATGTAATTCAGCATGCGTGCATTTGACATATATGAGGAAATAGCATGCAAAAAAAAGAAAGCAAAAGTATCAGACCACCATCGGGTTTAAGTTTACAACTCGATCCGACAAAGTCTTCAAAAGAACGAGAGTTGTATCTTAGCAAAAAAACGCCCATAAATAGAGACCCGCTTGAAGACTAACTCAAATTTCTCTCCCTTTGTCATCAAATGACCAAAAGGGACGAAAAGTGAGGACTAACGCCCCTGAAGAATAACATCATGAAGTCGATGGAGGAGCGCCAGCGTTGTTGGGGTCGCTTGTAGAAGTAGGGCCTGCCGCAATGTCGTCCAAATCTTCATGCTCATCAGTATCGCGCGATGAAGAATATGAGCTGGCCACTAAGGAAGGAACTTTGACTTTCTTGAATTTCTTCGCTGGTGGTTGAGACCAGTCAAAGTCCTGCTTGAGACCCATTTGCTTCAGATCTTCTTCACCATAAAGATGAGACAGAACAGCCTAGGCGCGATTGAATACTTCATGGAGGTAGAAGTGGTTCTTTTTCACTGCATTGTGTGAAGCAGTCATGTTGTGAAGAATGGAGCCAAACTGGCGCTTAACCCATTTGTGGTTATGATCGATCTTCTGGTGAAGACTGAGGAGAAGCTCACGATCAGTCATCACCCTTGGAGCTGTGCCTTGAGGATTTTGCTTTGAGGCATTGGCGGCAGAGTCATGAGTGGCAGAGTCATCATTGGTGGAGTAAGATGCAGCTTTGCGGAACTGACCATCCAATGGACGAATGCCTTCATCAATAACAACAGTGGCCTTGCCCTTTTCATCAGCTGAGGAAATGACCGCTTGAGGACTTCAATGGGGGGCAAGTAGCTGCCATGGTTGAGTGTATCAGCCTTGTAATTGATTGAAGACCTTGATCTGAGGAATCTCATAATCCAGGGAGCATAAGGCTTCAATTCAAAAGGCGACAATGCAACATTGGCCAAAGTCCTCATGAAGAAATCATGGTAGTTGACAGGAACGCCATGAATGATGTTGAATAGCAGATTCTTCATGATACCAACGACCTCTTCTTCATTAGAGTTGTGGCCTTTGATTGGACTCAAAAAGATGCGATAGACAGTCCGTGGCACATACAACAATTCCTGCATGAGGAATTTGGTCCTTGGGACTTGACCGGGCTTCAGCGGCTTCATCAACACTTGCATATAGTGGTCAGTAAGTTCAGGTTCATGATATATACAATGAGCACCTTCAAGGGGAGGACTGACAGGCAGGGCATGAAGCAATTCAGAGGCCGGTGCTTTGAAGCGAGTATTCTTTGTCATCCAATCCAACTCCCAAGAGTTCACATCGCCGGCATTTCCTGTGATGTGCAGCATTGCATAGAACTGAAGAATTAGTTCTTCATTCCAATCACAGATATCAGTGCAGAGGTTGAGCAGACCAGCATCATGGAGAACATTGAGGACTGGCGTGAAGCAAGGCAGTGATTCCATGTCCACGTGAGGAATATGCTCATGGTCGAAGACTTTGTCCTTACTGAAGAGTAGTGAAGAATAGAAGTTTGCTTGGCTGGCAGTCCAGAAACGCTTCCTTCGTAGACGTGCAGAGTCATAAGGATTGTAATCTGTGAAGAATACATGCTCATGGAAGAAATCATCAGCCTTGAAGATTTGCTTCTTAGAGAAGGTATTCTTCGGCTTGGGCAGAGGAGTGTCAGTCAAAGTCATCACAGCCTCAGGAATCACATTGTCAGGAGCTACAGGCTGAGGAGTTTCAGTTTCTGCATCAGTAGCAGCCTGGGTCTTCAATTCTTCATTAACATTAGCATCAGCACTAGTGGCTGGAATATCTTCAGGAATGGAAGGAGTGGTGTGATTTTCTTCAGAACCCATTTGAACTTCAGTGTGCACAGGGGACTGAGGAATTTGTTGCAGTGGCTTGAACAAAGGAGAGTTCGGGTGCCGACTTTCCCAAAAGTCATCATTCATCACAGGCATGGTGCTCCCAATGTCCACGTCTTCATCTTCTTCACCTAATTCTTCAACGCATGCCTCTTCAGCTATAAACTAAGGCACTGGTGATGAAACAACTGGAGTTGAAGGGATATTATCCACTTCAATGTCTTCATCCAACTACTCTGAAGAAGTAGCAGAAAGAACATCTTCACCAGATCCGCTTGGGATCACATAATCTTCACCAAAAGGAATGATTTCCTTTGATGGCATACTAGAGACAGGAACAACATCAATGGGATTCTCAAAAGAGCTTGTCAATGTCTTCATCTTCTTCGGGGCTGAATAATCTGATGAAGTTGATGCTTTCCTTTTCTTCACTACTGCTCGCTCCCCAACCTTGGTTTTCTTCGCTTCTGATGCAGAAGGAAGAACTGGACTTGGTGTTGGTGCAGGAGGAGCAGAGGAAATTGGTACATTTACCTCAGGCACAACTGATGCAGTTGGCCTGGTTGTTTTAGTTTCTTCAGGCTCAGCGGTTGATGGCTCAGCTGGCCTGCATTGTTCCTCAGGCGCAACACTAGTGGTTGCCCTAGCAATTTCATCAGCAGCTAGAATGGAGTCATCAGCCCTGGTACTAGCAGTTTCATCAGCAGCCTGATTTTCATCAGCGGTGCTGGTATGTTCTTCAGTGGGCTGAGAAGATGTTTCACCTTGAGGAGATTCAGTGAAGAAGTGAATTTTTAGTTAACTTCACAAATATGACTTTGGCTCCAAGCCAGTCAGCATAGTAGCGATCAAATTCATCACTGAGATTTTTGATCTCTGATTGCAGAGCTACAAGTTCATCAGTTGTCTTATGGACAACATTTTTCTTCGGAAGGCACTCCGTCTTGTATTGGGTTTTCTTCAGTTGCATGGCCTTCTCATATTTCCATTTTTCCTCACTAATGAAGGTAGTCAACATATGACTTTGACCAGGAGCGAGGTTCATCTTAGGCAAAGGTGTGTTGGCATCCTTATGCCATAGGTCGATGAAGTCGAGGGTCAACTTTGGATCCAACATCAATGGCACATTGCTGCCTTTGGCTCTAGCGGCCCTCTGCTGTCTGTCTCTGATGATTTCGGCGAGTTCCTCATCATCAGATTCATCATCACTGGACGGTACTTGGAAGGCGACCTGCTTCTTGTGAGGACTTGGTCTAGTGCCTCGTCCAGCAGTGGCCTTGGTCTTCAGCAGAGTGGGACCTGTTGAGGAATGCGGAGGAGCTGAAGAACTTGCAGAGGCTCCTGAGGCAATTGATTTGCCTATGGTCCTTGGACACGAGGCAAGATGCACAGGTGGTGAGGACTTTGCCGGAGGAGCTGAGGACTTGGAAGGAGCTGGAGCAGCATGAGGAATTGGCCGTGAGGGCTTTGCAGAACTGAGGGCATTGCTGAGGTGCTTGGCCGTGAGGGCATTAAAGCAGAAGCACTGGGCTTGTGTGCGGGCTTCTTGGCCATGGCCTTCTTAGGCTTGCTAGCAGAGGCCTCAGCAGCAGCAGCAGAGTCTTCATTAAATTTCCTCACTGCTTCCTTAGCCATTTTGGCTAACTTGGTTTGCCGCTTTGCCCATTCATCAGGATAGTCCTCACCGCGCTTGAGGCTGGTAGGATCAGCTACTTGGCCAGGTGCCAATGGAGGTCTTGGGCAAGGAGGGTGAAGAGCAAATTTCTTCATGTACTTAGGAGTGACATATTTGTATTCCCTCCATTATCTGGCCCATCTCCTCTCTATCCTCTGTATGCGCACCTTGCGCTGATTTTTGTTCTCCTTGCCATGTTTGGCTTCATCAGGAGTACAATATTCTTCATAAATGTCATCAGGGGCCTCAAACGCTGTGTTGACTTCTAGTTTCTTGCCTCCCTTCTGAGGTTTCTTGCCATCTGCCATTTTCTTTAGCTGAGGATTCTAAACAATTGAGTTCTCTGAAGATGTATGCAATTTTTCTTCGAGGAACGCTACAAATGAGTTAAGTTGATGAGAACCTAGTGATTTAGCAGCGGACATGTGTACCTGTGAACAGAGTATAGGTGCGAAGAATTTGGAGAGGTCATATGCGTTCTCAGAAGTTTTTGCAAAAAAGGACAAGTTTGAGGAATTTGACCAGATGTGTCTTGAGGAATTTCACTAAGCGTTCTTTGTCTTAGGTTCCAGAGTTGTATAGATTGAAAATCCACACAATTGAGGAATCTTGAAGAAAAATGTTGCTTAGAGAAACAGATCATGAACAGATGTTTGTGTGAGGTGTTTAGAGTGTGAAGATTGAAGAATAAAACACCTTTTGAAGATTTTATAGAGATCATAAGAATCAACAAGGGCAGTAAAAATGACTTTTAATTACCCTTGACGAAGAACACGACGAACTGAGAGGTGTAGATTTAGAAGCTCGTCGGTCCAGATCTTCCACGCCCTAACTTGGTAGAGGAAGACAGCTACGACGGCGGCGGAGTGAAGAAATCCGCGGCCGGCGCGAGTACGACGGCGACGAGGTCGAGGCAGCGAACCTCTTCCTCACCGGCGATGATGGAAGTAGCGGCAGCGCTAGTTTTTGAGAGCTTGAGCGAGGGAGTGAGGTCGAGCAGAGTAAAAACAGTCTGAGGAGGGTGAGGGGTATTTATAGCCGAGATGAAAACCGGCTCGCGTGAGGAAAATGGACGAACGTACCCCTGACCCTTCTCATTCGTGCGACATGTGTCACCCACGTACAGAGAGATGGAGATCGTGTGAGATCGTGGGTGAATAGATAAGTCTTATCATGGAATGTGGAACGGTTTGAGCGGCAAAAGCCAAAAATTCATATTAGAATATTTTAAGGTTTCGTTCGCAAAGTCTTCAGCTGACAAGGACATAGTGAAGATTTTGAACGGGTTTCAAATAGAACGCACATGAAGAATTTGTGAACAAACTTGGGTTGAGTTTAGAATAGAGGGGGAAGGGTCCGGTCACATTCACTTAGCAGAAGAAGCAACTTGAGGATTAGCAATAAGTGAATGCTGTAGAGGACATAAATTTTATATACACATATATATATATAGGACAACACTATTCTAATCCTGGGATTAGAATAGTTATTTGGATCACAGCCAGCCCTATAAGGGCCCAACAGCTCCCTCCCGAACTTCCCGAACTTGCAGATAAGAAAAAGCAACGCCCCACGCCCACCACTTCCCCTCCCCGATACAGCGCCTCCCCCACCCCCCCGGGACAACTGCCGCCGCCCTTGGCTCCGGCGCGCGGCCACCCCGGCCCCCACGGCTGTCCTCCGCCACGGCCACCACGCACCTTCGCCAGCCACCGCGCCTCCGGCCACCTTCCCCCACCAGCGCAGCCTCCCACCACCTTCCACGACCACCGTGCCTCCCCAGGACCTCCACCCGCCCCCACCGCAGTTCCCCGTCTCCTCCGTCCACTGCCACCAATAGCGCTGCCGCCGGGCCTCGACCACCAATGACGCCACCGGGCCCCCAACTCCAACCGCGTCGCCGCTGCATCCTCCCCCTCCTTCATCGGCAGCAGCGGCCTCCCTTCCGCCTTGATTCCACCGCGGCGGTGGCTCTTCCTCCCCGTATTTCGCTGGCAACCTCGGCCCCTGCCGCCATGACGCCATTCTGGCCGCCACGCTTGGTCCAGCTCGCCGGCTCCTTCCCCTCGCATCCCTTTGCTCCGCCAGGAGGGCCACCCCCAGTGCTACTTCTTCTCCTCGGCCTTCTGCTCCATGGGCGACACCTCGCCCCCTCCCAAACTCCGGTGGGGCACCTCACACCTCCATTGCAGCCGCTGACCTCAAGCTCCTGCGCTCACACCCCAGCGACGGTTTGGCTCCTTGCGCCTCCTCCCTGTCTTCTCTGAACTTTCTCTTCGGGAGGATATGGACTTCTTTTAATTTGCATGAAAATTAACAGCAACATATGTTTCTGTATATGGGAGGTGAGGTTGTTTGAGGATCACTAATTTCAGCTAGCATCTACTACTAAATTTTCCCCAAAATTCACCACCTCAAACTGCAAAACGACACCCCCACTGTAAGTTTCTTTTCAGAGAGCGATCTGCCATGTCGGGTAGCGGGGGATGCATCCAACTAGCTTGATTTGTTGTTTCAATTTCTTTTTCTGAATTGATCATTCCATGTCAAAAAGTACACTGGTTTATACACAAAAATAGACAAACAATTGTTGTATTGTTCTAGTTATTGTTAGGTCTAAATTCATAAACGTGCAAATGCTTTTTTTCTTAACAAAGAAAGTTGAGTAATAACGATGAATGTCATTTCATTTAGTATGGTTGGAGGACACCCCGCATCCCGAGCTGCCACTAGCCATGGGCATCTCTTTCCGCACAACGAATGTTGCCGACCTCAAGTAGTGGCTGCCAGATCTTGTGTTTCTTCTGTCCAGAACTGATGCATTTTCCCTCGTGTTTCTGCAGTTTTGTTAACTGAACTTCAAACTCTCGACAGATTGAACTGCAGGTGACGTGTGGACTATTAGTCTAAATGCTCGGTCTGAAGTGCCACTGAAAATATATATCAAATATTCTTCACATGTTCCACTGGTACAAGAGTGTGTCTCCAGGCATGTGTTTCTGCGGATTCGAGGCATTTGTCGTAAAATTCCTATCTTTTCCTTTTAGGACCATTGAGCTAATTTCCGAGTTGCTTAGAGACGTTCCATGAAGTTCTGGTGTGGGTATACGCCAGGTTCTAGCACAGCAATATGCCGGCAGCCGTAAAGTTATAGTACGACAATACACATGAATGTCTCTAAGCGTCTCGAGCAGTACAACTCACATCCAAAAATCGAGGAAAATGGCTGCGAACTATTACCATCGATCCCACATAGAAGGAGCAGGTGAATTACTTCTTGCTAGTTAGAATTTAGAACTGATGTCTTATTCTTCATTCTGTGTTCATCTTGAACTACTGCTTGCTTGCTATCAGAGGAGTGAAACTAGAGCAAGTTAGAGCTTGTGGCTGTTTGATCAGTTGTTAATTCTTCATGGACATATGCTCGGTCACTAGCCAGTAGTGGTCCAGTTATGTTTGGACTTCATATACAAACCTTTTGTCTTGTTCCCCTCACCACTTTCAGGTAAAAAGATGAGTTATTTATGGCTTAATCGAAAATATGCACTTGCACTGGAAATACAAAGGACTGGTGGTTTGCGGAACTTGAGCTACATGATTGAGGTACTACTTTGCTTCTTGGATGATTGCATACTTTTACTTAGAACTCAACCTGCGTTACAAAAAGTAGGTACCAGAAATGAAGAAATTGATTTTGTTAGAGCAACTATGCAAAGCAAACTTTCATTCATTTTCCTAGAGTGACATACCTTAATTTATACTATCTTTCATCGCTAGCATCATTCCTTTTTCTTCGTGGCAGCCTCCACTCACCGCCGCCCCATTTGCCGCCATGACAAGCCCCCTGGGATTGCCATGACCTTGGCCATCATATGCAACGCTAGCTTAATTTTTGTCGGTGAGGCATTCTTTTCTTGTGCCTGTTTGGTTTGTGAATTTATGCTACTACTTACAGGGAATAGAACAGCCTCTAAATTTATATGTTTTGCTGCAGGTGTGTTCTACCACACAGGATTTTGTATTCGTTTTGTGATTGAGTGAGCGAGTGAGAGAGTAAAAAGTTCATGCTCTGCATTTTGTATTTGTTCCTAGCTACTATGGCTACACTGGAATTTGGAATTCAAGGAGAGAGCAAAAAGCAAATATGGGTGAGTGAGAGAGAGCGAAACAACATGTACCGAGAGCAACATGTACGGAGGTGAGAAGGATAACAAAAATATGTGGTTCAGGCAACTCCACGCATTAGTATTTGGCCTCATTTTTTTCCAGGGAAGTATTTGGCCACATTGGTTACTATATTTTATTAAGATGATGTACCATCTTTGATCAAATCATTTAAGATAACGGACGCAAAGATTTAAGTACCATTCTTGATAATCTTACTTTGTACGTTCCAAAAAAATTATTACAAACTAATAATCTTACTTTGCATGTTCATTCGGAAAAATATTGTGCAGCGTCATTTTCCTTGTTTCTAAAAGAACTAAAAGTTCAAATTTATATAACGAAGCCGTTTGATGTTTATTACGACATTAGGATTTTCCTTGTTACTAAATAATAAACCAAGAAGCTTAAATTAAAAAAATAGAGCAGTTCAATTTTTTCAGAGAAAATGGATTTTCCTCATTTCTAAAAAAACCTAGAGCTTCAAATTTAAATAACAGAGAAGTTCAATGTTTATTACAATACCAAGAAGGTCAAATTAAAAAAGAGCAGTTCAAAAAGTTTATAAAAAAGGATTTTCCCTCTTTTTAAAAAAGACTTAGAAGTTCAAATTTAAATAATTGAGCAGTTTGATATTTATTGCATAACTAGAACTTTTCCCGTTACTGATGAATAACACAAGAAGTCCGACTTAAAGAAATGAAATTGTTTGATGTTTACAAAAAAAATCAGATTTTCGCGGATACTAAAGATTAAATCCAAGAAGTTCAATTTTAAAAAATGGAGTAGTTCAATGCATATAAAAAACTCATTTTTTTCTCGTTACTGAAGAATAAAACCAAGAAGTTTAATTTTAAAAAGTGGAGCAGTTTGATATTTATATGAAAACTCAGTTTTTTCTGATTACTAAAGAATACAACTAGTAAGTTCTATTCGAAATAACGAAGAAGTTTGATGTTTCTAAAAAACCCTCCAATTTTCACATTTCTAAATAAACACAAAGAAGGTCAAACAAAAAAGTTAGAGCGGTTCGATGTCTATAAAAAACTTAGATTTTTTTGTTACTAAAGCGAAATAGAGAGAAGTTGAAATTCATAACTGCAGAAGTTCACGTACTGCATGGTGTGTGTTTTTATATGAGAAAATAGAATAAAATTTAAAGTATAAAATTTAGTTGCAAGAAGTTTAGGTGCTCGGCACGGGAAAGTTCAAAACTTCTTGTGAGAGACGTAATCGACACGGTATATCATTTCTGCAACTCCGATGAACGGGTGAGAAATTACGAACAAAAATACATGGTAGAAGTTCAAAGTGAAAACAGCGGTAAGTTCGATGATTATAGAAAACTCAAATTTTCCTTGTTATTAAAGAATGTAAACAATAAGTTCAAAAATAAAATAACAAGAAGTTCAACTTTTAATAATAGAGCGCTTCAAAATTTCGTAAAAAAGATTAAGAAATAAAACCAGAAAGTCCATATTAAAAAGATGGAGAAGTTTGATGATTATAGAAAACTCAGATTTTCCTCATTATTAAAGAATGGAAATAAGAAGTTCAAAAATTAAAAACAAGAAGGTCAACTTTTAAAAATAGAGCGCTTCAAAATTTCATAAAAAGGACTAAGAAATAAAACCAGGAAGTCCATATTAAAAAGATGGAGAAGTTCAATGATTATAGAAAACTCAGATTTTCCTCGTTATTATGGAAACAAGAAGTTCAAAAATAAAATAATAAGAAGTTCAACTTTTAAAAATGGAGCGCTAAAATTCATAAAAAAATATTAAGAAAATCAGATTAAAAATTCATAAAAAAACTCGGATATATTCACGTAATGAGAGAAGTTCAGATTGATAACTGCCAGAAGATCACGTACTACACGGTGTGCATTTTGTATTAAAAAGAATAAAAAAGCAAAAGCCATAAGTTTTGTTGTGATAAGTTCAAGTCCTCCGCCGGAGAAAGTTAAAAAAATATTGTGAGAGAGGTTTGTAGAAAAAGAATATCATTTGTGTAACACTGACGAAATGGGTGGGAAAATTACAAAACGAAACTACGTTACAGAAGTTCAACGTGAAAACAGCAGGAAGTTCGACTATGATAGTGAATGAATTTGAGATAAAAACTTTTAAAATAGTCGCGAGTATGAAAAAAGATCAACATGGGAAAGTTGCGTGTTTACATCAGCTTCCCACCGGTATATTACTTGCTCAATTCCGATGAGTATTCCGGTGAGTGGATGGAGAGCTACGGGCAAAAAAAGCACTGAAAAACAGAGTGAAGTTCAAGTAGACATGCCGAGAAGTTCAGGTTCTTCACGCGGTGCATTTTCGAAGCATCTGTTTCTCGATAAAGGCAGAACGAATGATCCTGCCATTTTCGAAATTAATTGAAAACGGTTAGGAATCAGAGAAAACCATCAACATGAAAAAGTTTTGCATTTTCTGTAGCTTTTCAACGGTATATTATTTGCCCCATTCCGATAAAGTTTGTAGAAATTACGGTGAGAATACATTTTTAGCCATTTTCAAAATTGACATAAAACCGTAATAAATTGGGAGAAATAATATATGCCAAAAAGTTTCGCATTTCCTTAAGCTTTCCAACGCCATATCATTTGCTGCATTCGGACATACGGTTAAAAAAATAGCTCGAAAATACGAACTCGGTAGAACTTGTATCGTTTTCTAAATTACTTTTTAACCGTTCAAATTAGAAAAAACTTTCAACAAGAGCAAGTAGTGCATTTTCATAAGCTTTCGAACGCCATATCATTTGCCTCAATTGGATTAGCCGTTTAGAAATGACATAGAAAATACGAACTCGGCTGTTCGGTTTGCGAAATTTTATGATTTTCCAAATTACTCTTTAACCATAGGGAATTAGAGAAAACTTTCAACATGTGGAAGGAGGGGTTTTACAGCAGATTTCCAACGCCATATTAATTGCCTCATTCCGATAAACAGTTTAGAAATGTGATCGAAAATAAGATTCACATTTTTTGTATGAAGAAAAAACGGTTTTCAGAACTGCTCTTAAACCGCTTACATTTTGCCAAAAATTTAACTTGGGTCATTATACTGGTGTCCATAGCTTTCCAATGGTATATAGCAAGCCCAATTTGGGCAAAGTTGGCGGAAGTTCAACCTAGCACAGGGAGAAGTTCAGGTCGAACAACTCAGGCAGTAAAATTGCAGAAAACGCGAGTTCATCACGACCCGAGTGCAAAATCCGCCTATGAGTGAGATTCCTATTTAAAACCGGTATTTAGTTGCTAAAAATGTTTCTAGATTACACTAACATCATATAGAACATGACTAACCAGAATAATTCACGGGAGAAGCCACGGTTGTGAAGATAGCCCGAAGGTCGGGTTCGTACAGAGCGAAGTTCAGGCGCATCACTCAGGCAGTTCAGGTTGTGATCAGAATATTATTCTGATCCCGTGACGCCAATGAAGAAAAATGACGGAAAGAGTGAAGACAATGCAAAGTTGAAGAAATTGGGCAACTGAGGAATTTCAAAATTGAAGAAAAACTCAAATTGAAGATTTTCAAGTTTTGTTGGTGGCGTAACCCACCGTATAAGAATGCTGATTTCAGATACCGCGTACAATTGTCGTAGGGCTCTGAGAATCAAATTCTTCGTTAATTTCTTCACACTTAGAGTGTTAGTCTTCATTGATTGAAGAAAAACGTTACTTCGTGTGTTGCACATCTAAGTCATCAATTTTGCATAAGTGTTAGAATGTGCGTTTTTTTCAAAGGACATTCGAAGATTCTAAGATATTTAGCTCACACCTCAACTTGCTAAATCTCTTCCATCCAAGGGCTATGTGAATATATCGGCTAGCTGTTCTTCCGTCTTCACGTGCTCAATAGAGATGTCGCCCTTCAACACATGATCACGAAGAAAATAATGACGAATCTGAATGTGCTTTGTCTTTGAGTGCTGAACTGGGTTATGAGCAATCTTGATGGCACTCTCATTGTCACAATAGAGTGGCACATTCTTCACATTGATGCCATAGTCCTTGAGGGTTTGCTTCATCCATAGCAATTGAGCACAGCACGAACCAGCAGCAATGTACTCAGCTTCAGGAGTAGAGAGTGATACACAGTTCTGTTTCTTCGAGGACCAACGGACTAAGGATCGTCTGAGGAAATGACATGTGCCTGATGTTTACTTGCGGTCCACATGATCACCAGCATAGTCAGAGTCTGAAATTCCAATGAGATCAAAAGCCGACCCCTTGGGATACCATAATCCAAGTGTTGGAGTGTGAGCTAGATATCGAAGAATATGCTTCACAGCCTTATGGTGTGATTCCTTCGGTGTAGCTTGAAAGCGGGCACACATGCAAACACTAAGCATAATATCCGGCCTAGATGCACATAAATACAATAAAGAGCCAATCATGGAGCGGTATACCTTTTGATCAAAGTCAATACCATTCTCATCACTGCATAGATGGCCATTTGTGGGCATAGGGATTTTGACGCCTTTGCAATCTTGCATGTCGAATTTCCTCAGTGCATCTTTGAGGTATTTCACCTGAGATATGAATATGCCATTGCGCTATTGACGAATCTGAAGACCTAAGAAAAATTTCAATTCTCCCATCATAGACATTTGATGTTCTTCACTCATCATATAGGCAAATTCATCACTGTAACATTGGTCAGTACAGCCAAAGATAATATCATCAACATATATTTGACACACGAATAATTCATCATCATAGGTTTTGGTGAAAAGAGTTGGGTCAAGTGAACCGGGTTTGAAGCCTTTCTTCATGAGGAATTCCTTCAAAGTATCATACCATGCCCAAGGGGCCTGCTTGAGGCCATAGAGGGCCTTATTGAGTCTGAAGACTTTGTCAGGATGTTTTGGATCTTCAAAACCTGGTGGTTGAGCAACATATACTTATTCCTCAAGCTTACCATTGAGGAATGCACTTTTCACATCCATTTGATATAAGATGATATTATGATGGTTAGCATAAGCAAGTAATATGCGAATAGCTTCAAGTCTAGCAACAGGTGCAAAAGTTTCATCGAAGTCAATTCCTTCAACCTATGTGTAGCCTTGAGCTACAAGCCGTGCCTTATTCCTCACCACAACGCCATTTTCATCTTGCTTGTTGCGGTAGATCCAATTTGTGCCGATGATATTGTGCTTGCGAGGATCTGGTCGCTTCACAAGCTCCCAGACGTTGTTGAGCTCAAATTGATGCAATTCCTCTTGCATAGCTTGAATCCACTCAGGCTCCAGAATTGCTTCATCTACCTTATTGGGCTCTGTGATAGAGACGAAAGCAAAGTGCCCACAAAAGTTAGACAAATGTGAAGCTTTTGAGCGTGTGAGAGGACCTGGTGCGTTGATGTCGCTGATGATTTTCTCAATTTGCACTTCATTTGCAATGCGAGGATGAGCTGGTTGACGATGAGGAATTTGCTCAGCATTTTCTTCAGAGCCATTTTCCTCAGGTGCATCAGCACGATGTTCTTCACGGTCTGGAATGACTTCTTCAGCAGATTCTTCGGTAGGAATCACATCCTCAGTAGCCTTGAACTTGATTGTTTCCTCAGGTGACTATTCATCTAACACAGGAGGTAGGTGCTCTCTTTGCGAGCCATTAGTTTCATCGAACCGCACATCTATAGTTTCAACAACCTTGTGGTGAACATTGTTGAAGACTCTGTAGGTGTGCGAGTCCTTCCCGTAACCAAGCATAAAACCTTCATGTGCTTTCAGTGCAAATTTAGAATTGTGATGAGGATCTCTAATCCAACATTTTGCACCAAAGACTTTGAAATAACTCACATTAGGTTTCTTGTCAGTGAGGAGTTCATAGGCAGTCTTCTTGAAGAATTTGTGAAGATATACCCTGTTGATGATGTGGCACGCAGTATCAATTGCCTCAATCCAGAAATGACGAGGCGTCTTGTATTCATCAAGCATAGTGCGAGCCATCTCAACAAGAGTCTTGTTCTTGCGCTCCATGACGCCATTCTGCTGAGGAGTATAAGGAGCAGATAACTCATGAGTAATACCAAGTTCATCAAGATAGTCATCAAGACCAGTATTCTTGAACTCAGTTCCATTGTCACTTCTGATGTGCTTGATCTTCACACCAAAGTTGGTTGAAGCCCTCGAGGAAAATCATTTGAAGACTTCCTGCACTTCACGTTTGTAAGTGACGATATGTACCCATGTGTAACGAGAGTAATCATCAACAATAACAAAGCCATACAGAGATGCTTCATTAGTGAATGCGAATAATGGTTAGGACCAAATAGATCCATGTGAAGCAATTCAAATGGACGAGTGGTAGTCATGATAGTCTTCGCTGGATGCTTGGCCTTGGTCATCTTTCCAGCTTCACAAGCACTGCGCAAGTGATCCTTGAGGAATTTGACATTTTCAATGCCAATGACATGCTTCTTCTTCGCGAGCGTGTGCAAATTCCTCATGCCAGAATGACTGAGTCGTCGATGCCATAACCAGCCTTCTGAAGCTTTTGCAAGTAGGCATACAGTGGGCTGTGGTCCTGTAGAGAAATCAACAATATACAGGTCTCCTCTCCTAAAGCCTTCGAAGACTTTGGAATGGTCAGCTTCCATGATCACAACACAACGATACTTGACAAAGATAACAACCATATCAAGATCACAAAACATTGAGACTGACATGAGGTTGAATCCTAAGGACTCGACAAGCATGACTTTGTCCATGTGTCGATCCTTTGAGATCGCAACCTTACCTAGACCCAATACCTTGCTTTTACCTTTGTCAGCGTAGGTGATATGCTTCAGATGTGATGGAGATAAGGGAGCATCCATCAATAAGTTCTTGTCACCAGTCATGTGATTTGTATATCCACTATCAAGGACCCACTCAGTGGCTTTGGGTTGATCATCCTGCAGATGAATTAGTGCAACTTACGAACTCATATACTTCATCAGTGAAGATTATGATATCAAATTCATCAGATCAATTTCATCAAGTAGGAGTACAGATAAAGCAGTATGAGGACGTGAGAAATGAAAATCATTTCTTCATGATTAGCTTGCGTCCTTTCAAGCATATTCAAGTCTCTAGCATATTCTTCAGACGTTTAAGTTCGTCTGGAGACCTGACCCTGCATAAGAGATTAGTTCATTTTCTTCACCACCCACATCTGAAGGGGTGGCAAAGTGTTCATCATTTTGTGAGCTCCATAAGAGAAAGGTGGTATAGAAGCCAGTCCACTTCATTTCACATAAGAGGAGTTAGGGTAAGCATATGAATAAGCAGAGAAATTTTTCGAGGACTTATGAACATAATGGTTAGAAGAGTAATGCTCATATTCATAGCCCTTAAATCTTCCCTGCGAAACAAAAGTATTAGCACGATGAGGTTCATATGAGGACTTTGATCCTTTTGAGGAATTTGATCCACGTGAGGAATTTGGTCCGCATGAGGACTTGGATCCATATGAAGAATTTGGTATGTATGAAGAATTGCATCTGGGGATCCATTTCTGCACAGGTGGTGTCATGATGACATTCACCTAAAGACTTTCAAGACACCTTTTGGGAACCCATATTTTCTTCATAGGGGAACCGTTCCTGCAGTTAGTGCCAACATATCTAGCAAATACTTCACCATTCTGATTTTTGAATAGCTTATAGTTGGAGTCAAATGACTCATCAGAAGAATGAGGAGATTCACATGTAAAGCCAGATAAAGTAGATGGATCAACTGGAGGTCCCTTTGCAGCAACCCATGAGGTTTTGGGATACTGCTCAGGCTTCCAGTATGTTCCATCAGCATTGACTTTCCTCTCAAAGGGAATACTCTCTTTTCTAGGGTTCCTGTTGAGGATCTGCTTTTTAAGCACATCACAAAGAGCCTGATGCCCTTTGAGGCTTTTGTACATGCCTTTCATATACAATTCCTTCAGCCCTGCATTTTCAGTGATACTAGCAATATCCTTAGATGAGGAATTGGTGATAGCAGAGACAGGTGAAGAATTTGTAGCAATAGAAGCATTTGAATTTTCAGGTGAAGAATTAGCAGATTCACATTCAATGCACTTCAAACATGGAGGAATAAATTCTTCCTGAGCAGCGCTGATTTGTTGAGCAAGTAATGAATCACGCTCCTTCTGAAGATCTTCATAACTCACCCTTAGCTTCTCAAGATCTTGCTTTCTTTGAAGAAATTCATAAGAAAGCTTCTCATGATCAGATAAGAGAGTGTTATGATGACTCTGAAGATTGTCAAACTTGGACTGGAATCTCTGAAGATTTTCAATCAAGGTTTTAGTGCGATCCATTTCTTCACCCAACATATCATCGCTCTTGTCTAGCATGTTTTGAACCTTTTCAAAAGCCTTTTGTTGTTTTACAGCAATCTTAGCAAGTTTAGAGTAGCTAGGCTTGAGGTTTTCATCAGATTCATCCTCACTTGATTCAGAGGAGGGATATTTGAGTACCTTGGCACCCTTTGCCATGAAGCAATAGGTGGGAGCATAGTCATCATCGTCGTCATCAGCCTTGTTGTGGAAGCCATTTTCTTCAGTGTTGAAGATGGACTTGCTGACGAACGCAGTAGCGAGGGCTAGGCTCACCACTCCAGATTCTGACTCCTCAGATGCCTCATCTTCCTCATGTTCCTCATACTCAGCCTCAGAGTCCATTTCTTTGCCAATGAATGCCCGAGCCTTCTTGGAGCTGCTCTTCCTGTGAGATGAAGACTTCTAGGATTTTGATGATGAGGACTTTGAAGATTTCTTCTTCTTCTTAGAGTCATCAGAATTGTAATCCTTGTATTTCTTTTTCTTTGATTCCTTTTCCCACTGAGGACAGTCTTGAATGTAGTGACCGGGTTTCTTGCATTTGTGGCATAGTCTCTTTTTGTAGTCACAGGATGAGGAATCATCACTTATTGAGGATTTTCCAAAGCGACCACGTCTTGAGAACTTTTGGAATATCTTCACGAGCATTGCTAGCTCCTGGCTCAGTTCTTCAGGATCACAAAGGCTACTACCAGAATCTTCATCTTCAGATTCAGACACTGCCTTGGCCTTCAGAGCACGTGATCTGCCATAGCTCTGTCCATAGAGATCTCTCTTCTCAGCAAGCTGGAACTCATGAGTATTTAGCCTCTCGAGGATATCAGCGGGATCAAGTGACTTATAGTCTCCACGTTCTTGTATCATCAATGCCAGAGTATCAAATGAGGAATCAAGCGATCTCAGCAATTTCTTCACCACCTCATGGTCGGTGATGTCAGTGGCACCAAGTGCTTGAAGCTCATTTGAGATGTCAGTGAGGTAATCGAAGGTTTGCTGAACATTTTCATTGTCGAGTCTTTTGAAGCGGTTGAAAAGATTGTGAAGAACGTCAACTCGGGAGTCATGTTGTGTTGAGACTCCTTCATTAACCTTGGACAGCCTATCCCAGATAAGCTTAGCTGACTCCAAAGCACTCACTCTACCATACTGCCCTTTGCTTAGATGGCCACATATGATATTCTTCGCTTGAGAGTCGAGTTGCTTGAATCTCTTTACGTCAGCAGCGTTGATGGTAGGAGTGACAGAGGGGACACCATTCTCCACAACATACCAGAGATCGTTATCAATTGCCTCAAGATGCATGCGCATCTTATTCTTCCAGTAGGGGTAGTCCGTCCCATCGAAGGTAGGACACCCAGCAGAGACCTTGATCATACCTGCGGTCGACATAACTAAAACTCCAGGCGGTTAAACCAAAATCACATAGAACAAGGGAGTACCTTGCTCTAATACCAATTGATAGTGTGTTAAGTCGACTACAGGGGGGTGAATAGGCAATTTTTACAAATTCTTCATAGAGGACTTTCAGGGTGAGGAAATTCCTAAGCGAAGAACTACTTGCAGCGGAATAAGTACTCAGATGCATACATGACATAACATAAACATGGACATCATGATGAAATGAAAACAGACACAGAGTACAGGAAGCGTAAGCACAGGATAAAACAGGATGAAGACAAACAGACTGAAGAAATTGAACTGGGGAAATTGAGAAAGTCTTCAGTCAATGTCTTCAAACAGATATGAACAAGCACACAACACAATAATGAGGAATGGAAGGGTTGAGGAAATAGAACCAGTTAGCTCGGTGAAGACAATGATTTGGTAGACCAGTTCCAACTGCTGTGACAGTTGTACATCTAGTTGGAGTGGCTAGGTATTTAAACCTGAGGACACACAATCCTGGACACACAGTCCTCACCGTATTCTCCTTGAGCTAAGGTCACACAGACCTCGCCCAATCACTCGTGGTAAGTCTTCAGGTGTCGGCAATCCACAATTTCCTCTTGGATGCTCTAGACCACGACGCCTAACCGTCTGGAAGATGCACAGTCTTCAAAGGTAACAAGTGTCGGATCCACGCAGGATCAATCTCTTTAGTGATGCTCAATCACTTTGGGTTTGTAGGTGTTTGGGTTTGGGTTTTCCTCACTTGATGATTTTCGCTCAAAGTCCTCGGAGGATGGGATGCTCTAAATGACAAGTGTCAGTTTCTCTCGGAGCAGCCAACCAGCTAGTGGTTGTAGGGGGGCGGCTATTTATAGCCTAGGGAGCAGCCCGACATGATAAGACATAAATGCCCTTCAATGATATGACCGTTAGGTGTGTAGATGTTTTGGGACAACTGGCGCGTAGCACAACAACAGTCAGAAGTTTGACTATCAAATTCCTCAGGGCTATCATGTTCCTCACTTGTAGGCAATCCGCACTGGCAAATTCCTAACTCCTCAGTCATAACAAATTCTCAGAGACCAGACGATCTTCGTCTCTGTCACTGAAGAAATTGACTGGACTGCATGAGATTTCCAATGGCTTCACTCGAAGGGATTGGTAGGTGTAGGATTTTGAGATGAGCATCACTTGGAAACTTTTCCTTAGTTTTTCCTCGACCCCCTTTAACTGTACGGTGTTTCCTATGACTCAAGAAAGAGAAAAAGAAACTATGAAAACAAAAGTCTTCACGCTTCAAGTTCCTCGCATGAATATCAAGTCATCATGGGCACACCAATTTCTTCATCTTCAAAGTCTTCAGGAAGTCTTCAGAAATCCAAATTCTTCAGTTGAAGACGTTCATTTTTAGGGATCGACTTTCTCTATAAATGTCAAACTCCTCATAGACTTATAGACCTGTGTACACTCATAAAAGCATCAGTCCCTTAACCTATAAGTCTTCAATATACCAAAATCACTAAGGGGCACTAGATGCACTTACAAGTATGCCTCTACTTGACTAGCTCGTTAATCAAAGATGGTTAAGTTTCCTAGCCATAGACATGAGTTGTCATTTGATGAACAGGATCACATCATTAGAGAATGATGTGATTGACTTGACCCATCTGTTAGCTTAGCACTATGATCGTTTAGTTTATTGCTATTGCTTTCTTCATAACTGATACATGTTCCTATGACTATGAGATTATGCAACTCCCGAATACCAGAGGAACACTTAGTGTGCTATCAAACATCACAACGTAATTGGGTGATTATAAAGATGTTCTACAGGTGTCTCCGATGGTGTTTGTTGAGTTGGCATAGATCGAGATTAGGATTTGTCACTCCGATTGTCGGAGAGGTATCTCTGGGCCTTCTCGGTAATGCACATCACTATAAGCCTTGCAAGCAATGTGACTAATAAGTTAGTTACGGGATGATGCATTACGGAACGAGTTAAGAGAGTTGCTGGTAACGAGATTGAACTAGGTATTGAGATACCGATGATCGAATCTCGGGCAAGTAACATACCGATGACAAAGGGAACAACGTATGTTGTTATGCGGTTTGACCGATAAAGATGTTCGTAGAATATGTAGGAACCAATATGAGCATCCAGGTTCCGCTATTGGTTATTGACCGGAGATGAGTCTCGGTCATGTCTACATAGTTCTCGAACCCGTAGGGTCCGCACACTTAACTTTCGATGACGATCGGTATTATGAGTTTATGTGTTTTTATATACCGAAGGTAGTTCGGAGTCCCGGATGTGATCATGGACATGACGAGGAGTCTCGAAACGGTCGAGACATAAAGATTGATATATTGTAAGGCTATGTTTGGACACCGGAATGGTTTCGGATAAGTTCGTTCAATTACTGGAGTACAGGGGGGTTACCGGAACCCCCCGAGGAGTCAATGGGCCTTAATGGTCCATGGTGGGAGAGAGGAGGAGGCGACCAAGTGGGGGGCGCCCCCCCCCCCAAGCCCAATCCGAATTGGGGAGGGGGCCGGCCCCCTTTCCTTCTCTCCTTCTCCCTCTTCCTTCTTCTCCTACTCCAACTAGGGAAGGGGGGAAACCTACTCCTACTAGGAGTAGGAACCCCCTTTGGGGCGCGCCATAGAGAGGGCCGGCCCTCCACTCCTTTATACGGGAGAGGGGGGCACCCCATAGACACACAAGTTGACAGTTGTCTTAGCGGTGTGCGGTGCCCCCCTCCACAGATTTCTACGGTCATATTGTTGAAGAGCTTAGGCGAAGCCCTGCGTCTTTAACTTCATCAACACCGTCTTCACACCGTCATGCTGACGAAACTCTCCCTCGGCCTCAGTTAGATCAAGAGTACGAGGGACGTCACCGAGCTGAACGTGTGCAGATCGCGGAGGTGCCGTGCGTTCGGTACTTGATTGGTTGGATCGCGAAGACGTTTGACTACATCAACCGCGTTACTTAACGCTTCCGCTTTCGGTCTATGTGGGTATGTGGACACACTCTCCCCGCTCCTTGCTATGCATCACCTAGATGGATCTTGCGTGTGCGTAGATTTTTTTTTTGAAATTACTGCGTTTCCCAACACTATCAAACGTCACAACGTAACTGGGTGATTATAAAGTTGCTCTACAGGTGTCTCCGATGATGTTTGTTGAGTTGGCATAGATCGAGATTAGGATTTGTCACTCCATGTATCGGAGAGGTATCTCTGGGCCCTCTCGGTAATACTCATCACTATAAGCCTTGCAAGCAATGTGACTAATGAGTTAGTTGCGGGATGATGCATTCGGAACGAGTAAAGAGACTTTCCGGTAACGAGATTGAACTAGGTATGATGATACCGACGATCGAATCTCGGGCAAGTAACATACCGATGACAAAGAGAACAACGTATGTTGTTATGCGGTTTGACCGATAAATATCTTCATAGAATATGTAGGAGCCAATATGAGCATCCAGGTTCCGCTATTGGTTATTGACTGGAGATGTGTCTACATAGTTCTCGAACCTGTAGGGTCCGCACGCTTAACGTCCGATGACAATTTGTATTATGAGTTATGTGATTTGATGACCGAAGTCTGTTCGGAGTCCCGGATGAGATCACGGACATGACGAGGAGTCTCAAAATGGTCGAGAGGTAAACATTGATATATTGGAAGGTAGTATTCGGACACCCGGAGGGTTCCGGAGTGCATCGGGTATGTACCGGAGTATCGGAGGGATTACCGGAACCCCCCGGGGAAAGATATGGGCCTTATGGGCCATAGGAGGGAGGCTAACCAGCCCACAAGGGGCTGGTGCGCCCCCCACAAGGGAGGAGGCCGAGTTGGACTTGGGAAGGGGGCGCCACCCCCTTTCCTTCTCCTACTCCCTCTCCTTCCCCTTTTCCCCCTCCGGTAGAAGGAAAAAAAGGTGGGGCCGAATCCTACTAGGACTAGAGTCCTAGTAGGACTCCCCTCTCCTTGGCGCACCCCTTGTTGGCCGGCCTCCTCCTCCCCTCCTTTATATACGGGGGCAGGGGCACCCCAAAGGCATGATAGACAATCTCTTAGCCGTGTGCGGTGCCCCCCTCCATAGTTTAACACCTTGGTCATATCGTCGTAGTGCTTAGGCGAAGCCCTGCGCCGGTAACTTCATCATCACCGTCACCACGCCGTCGTGCTGACGGAACTCTCCCTCGGCCTCAACTGGATCAAGAGCTTGAGGGACGTCATCGAGCCGAACATGTGCAGAACTCGGAGGTGCCATACGTTCGGTACTTGGATCGGTTGAATCGTGAAGACGTTCGACTACATCAACCGCGTTACTAAACGCTTCCGCTTTCGGTCTATGAGGGTACGTGGACACACTCACCCCGATCGTTGCTATGCATCCCCTAGATAGATCTTGCGTGATCGTAGGTAAATTTTTTGAAATACTGTGTTCCCCAGCAGTTATAGTAACTAGATAAGTTACTCAAACTACCTCTCTCCTCATTAACTCATTGCCATATAAGCAAATTTGCTGAGTTGGACTCGATGCATTTCCAGTGCTGCCTGCGCCAGGAGGAAGGAAATAAATGTGCTCAAAAGCAGCATGGTTTATTAAATATTATTTTTGGGAATGTACATCAAAACTTGCTAACACTATACTGAAATTCATAGTCATGGTTGGGAGTCGGGACTTTTTTTCAGTGATGTATCCTTGACAGCCATTCCATTCACATCAGTGCATGTGAGGTACTGGCAGTGAAGGAGGCTAAAAGAATCCCTCACAAAGGGTGGACAATGAGCCAGAGCACAGAGACAACCTTGACATATTCTTATAATTCAAGCTGGTTTGATCCTACTGAAAATCAGTCACATGGAACTTTATATATTATTATTAAATCTAGGCGCAAAACAAAGCAGAGAGTGGCACATCATCACATTTGCCCGTTGTAACTTATTCCAACCCAACGAAAACAACGGGAGAAGAAAAGGCTATTAGTAGAGTGTTCATCACATTACACTTCAGAGAATATACACCCAGAAACATCTATAATTTTCTATGGAACAATATACTTGGTAATAATCTTTCCAGTTTCCACGCTAAATTGCAAACAGAGAACAAAATTACCGCAACAGCGCGTAGGCACAATCATGGCAACATATATGTAGTTCATAGTTATGCCACTCAGAAAAAACTGTTACTCGTTAAGAAAAGGGAGGGGGGTTGCTGGTTTCTATTAGCTGTATGCATAGGAACTACATGTAAATAAAGATTATCAGAGTGCTACTGTCTATGATGAGCATAGCTTGCTACTGTCTCAGATATCTAGTATAAGTTTGTTGACAGGTTTGAGTTTGTTTTGAAAGATCTGATGGACAAGACTTTCTCAATTATTTGTAGTAATCGTCATGTTTATATCTTTGCGGAAATTTTATAAAACAGTTACAGATAAGTAAAAAATTGTTTTTACCAACAATCCATATCCTAATATTAATTGGACAAACTGTTTATTTTTTACTGGGCAAAATAAAAATAAACAAAAAAATCGCCTTAGGAAGGCTCAAACCCAAGACCAACCAAAGCATACTTGCATGCCCTAGCCAACTTGTCAACAGAGAGATTCAATAGTACTACACGACAGATGATTATTTATATCTTCTGTACCCCAGTGCCAAAGACTGTGGCGGTAGGTTATTTTCAAGACTGTGATCGTAGCCCTCGGCGGTAGGCTGTGTTACCCTACCGCTAAAGACGATGACGTTAGGGAAAGGGTCAGATCGCGAATATTTTTCGAACCGAGGTCAAATCATGCTAAAGTTTACAAAAAGGGTCGAAACAGTGAATTCGGCCCCGCGCTGCAGCGTGTGGCAACGGCGCCGAGACGAAAGAAGGATGGGACGGCTGGCGATCCGGGTGGAGCAGAGCAAACACCCTATCTCACGATCTCGGGATGGAGTGGAGTGCAGCTGCACGCGTGGGTTTTCCTTTTTCTTTCTAGGGGTAGCCGCGCGCGTGGGTGTGCCATGTAAACCTACGAGGAAAAGATACCGGTGTGGGCGGGAGCTCCTATTTACCGACCAGCGCTATCGGAGGCCATGAAGCGCGCACCCGCTCTCCCAGCATGCCATTTTGGCGAGTAAAATGCACAAAACCATTACTTCCACGTCATAACTCTTAGGAAATCACCACTTTGCAAAATGTGACACTTCGCATAGAACTGAAAATTTGACAGTGGCAAAAAACACTGATTCAAAATGCTAAGTGTTTTGATGACATCACTAATTGGCCGGGCCCATTTGTCGGGCTGAGTTGGAAAAAAATGCTATGCAGGCACTTGGGATTGTCTTCTTCTTCCATCTCATTTCCCTTTTTGGCATTCTCACAAGCACCTTGCACTTCAGGAAGGCGGCGAGGCGGCTGTGCGCTTCAGGGAAGCTGACGCAGCTCATGCTGCTGGACAACCAGTTCAAGGGCGCCATTCCGGCGGAATTGGGGCAAAGCCGGACGCTGACGAGGGTCCGGCTGCAGAACAACCGCCTCTCTGGCTCCGTGCCGCCGGAATTCTGGGCACTGCCCCTTGTCCAGATGCTCGAGCTTCGTTCCAACGCTGTGTCCGGCACGGTCGATCCTGCCATTGGCGGTGCCAAGAACCTGTTCGACCTGCTCATACAGGGCAACCAGTTCACCGGCGTTCTGCCAGCCGAGCTGGGGAATTTGTCCTTGCTGCGAAGGCTTCTTGCATCAGACAACAACTTCTCCGGTCCGGTGCCGCCGTCGCTCGTCGAGCTTTCTGAGCTTTCCCAGCTCGACCTGAGCAACAATTCCCTCTTCTGGGAGATCCCACGGGAGATTGGACAGCTGAAGCAGCTGACAGTGCTGAACCTTTTGCACAACCACCTCGCCGGGATGATCCCTCCAGAGCTTGGGGAAATCCACCAGATGAACTCGCTGGATTTGTCGGAGAACGAGCTCTCCGGCGAGGTGCCCGCGCAACTGCGGAACCTCGTGCTCTCTGCTTTCAACCTGTCGTATAACAAGCTCAGTGGACCTCTGCCTCTGTTCTTCAGTGCCACTGCCACGTACCAACAGAGCTTCTTGGGTAATCCCGGCCTGTGCCATGGGATATGCGCAGGCAACGACGACCCCGGTGCCATCCCGGCCGCCAGAGTCCACCTGAAGTCCGCCTCGGGGAGGCCCGCCGCCGCCACGACCCGCACGGGCCCCGCCGCGCCGGGCACCTCCACGGTGGAGCCGAGCTGAGGCGCCGCCCCCGCGTCCGACGAAGCCATGCGCACAGCCACCGCGCCGCTCCGGAAGGGGACGGGGAGGAGAGGCAACGGCGGCGGCGAGCGGCGACGGAGGGCGGCGAGGCGGGCGCGGAGCGAGAGGGCGAGGGCGAGGGCGGGGGTTTTCTGCAAAAAACATGCCACGTCGGCACCTGACGGGCGGGCCCCGCTAGTCAGATACACCGTCAATACGTGTTTATACGCAGTTTAGACCTATTTGCAAAAATTTAAAGCAATGTTGGTACTGATACGCAAAAATTAGCAATTGTGGTACCAATCTGCATGTGATGCCCCAATTGTGGTACTTCTGTGCAATTAACTCTCCGAATCGTGACAAGCTGCGGACGCGGCCTCATCATTGCTCGCCGCAAGTCAGCAGCAATCACGCACGCGCACACTTGGCCAGCGGCTGCACACATGCAGCAGCGGATGTGGCGGCAAGGAGCAGCGGCAGCACACAAACAGCAGCACCATGCATCAAGCTAGCAGCCGCAAGCTAGCTCGGGCTCACAAGCAGGACCCCCAGACCACGCACGCACGCACGCAGGTCGCACCGTCCGTGGCGAGCTCGGCTCTGTTAGAGTACAACACGGTTCTGCACGGGCATCCCGAAGACGCCGGCACCTTCCTCGTCGAGCTCCACAACATCGTCTCCGCTGACTCCTCCTTGCCTCGCATCGCCCGACACCGTCGCGGTAGCTCGCCGAGACGAGCGGGAGCGCGCGAGGTCTTGATGCGGCGGCGCCAGACAGGGCATGCCTCTAGCACGAGGAAGTCGCGAGGTCACGCGCCCGGACGGCGGCGTCGAACCTGCTCAGGCTGGCCCGCGTGGTAACCAGGCGCGGCGTACACGGTCGTGCGGGCGGCGGGGAGGAGTAGAGGGAGGGGAGAAGAGCCGGAGTAGTCGCTGGGCTGTTCGGCGACGCCGGTTGTGACGGCGGTCCGGCCATGTGGTGGCGGTCGGGATCGGGCGTGGTATGGCAGGAACTCGAAGTCGTCGCATGCGAGGTGCTCGTCAGAATGCCAGAGGGAAACGAGATGGAAAGGAGAAGACAACCGCCTACATGGCAGGGTTTTTTCCAACTCTGCCTGACGGATGGGCCTGGCCAATTAGTGACGTCAGCAAAACACTTAGCATTTTTATTAGTGTTTTTTGTCACTGTCAATTCTTCACTTCAGTGCAAATTGTCACGTTCGGTTCGGTGCAAAGTGTCATGTTTTGTCAAGTGGTGGTTTTCCCACAACTATGGCACGAAAGTGATGGTTCTATGCATTTTGGCCATTTTGGCCAGCCCCTTTTTTTTTGAGTTCCTCTTTGGTTTTTCCGTTTGCATTTCTATGTTTCCTTTTTTCTGTTTTTGTTTTTCCTTTTTTAAATAAAATTTGGGATTTAAAAAATGTTCATGATTTCTAAAAAATGTACACAAATTTCCTTTCTAGCAGGAATCTGTTCTAAAGATGTGAGATCGCTTACACAAAGGTATTAACTGGTTTTGCTTCTGACATAACAAGGGAAGTAGAGCTGTCCTTAGGTCTTCTTTTGTGTTCTTGTTAATTGCTACATATGAGCTCCACGGTGGACCACGGCAGGAAGATCGAATTGCTTACCGCATCCTGCACCTACTGGCAAAAAGACACCGATTTAAAAAATAATCAGGAATTTGAAAAAATGTTCATTTTTCTATTATAATTGATACAAATTTCTAAAAATGTACACTAATCCAGGAAAAATGATCGTAATTCAAATAATGTTTATAAATTTCACGACATATTCGCTGAATCCAAAAAATTGTCGATGAATTAATAAAAATACTTATTATATTATTTTTGAATTTTTATGAATATTTTTTGTATTTGATGAACACATTTTGAATTCGATATTTTTTTGAAATTGATGAATATTTAAAAAGCATATGATGAATATTTTTTGTATTTGATGGAAAACATTTGATTTCGTTGAGAAATGAATTTGACAAACATTATTTAAATTGATGATTTTTTGAAAATTGGTGAACATTTTTTGAATTCACTAAACAATATTTGAATTTGATGAACAAACTTGATCACGATTTAGAAATTGTTCACGAATTTGAAAAAATGTTCGCCAAATGAAAAAAAAGGAAAATAAAAGTAAGGGAAGAATAAGAAAGAAAAAGAAAATAAGAAAATGACAAATGGAAAAAGAAAATAAAAAGTAAATATGAAAAAAAAGAAAAAGGAAACGGGAACCAGAAAAGAAAAGAAAAAACAAAAGTGAAAAGATAACCTTCCCAAAATCGAAAGAGCGATCCTTCGCTACTTGGGCTGGCCCAAAATCACGTAGGGAGCACGGGAAGTATGTGCTTGGTTGACGACTGTCGACCTACGCGGTGGAAGTTTTTGTGAAGTCCACGAAGTCCAGATAGACAATCTAAGAATGTTGGGAATCATAAGAGAAGATGAAACAGCAAATCAGTGACTATAAATGAAGAATGCAGAACTTAACAATACATTAAAAAATGAAAAGGAGGGAAAATTATAAAACTTACAACAGCTAAAGGTAAGCATCCACCAACATAGATTGAATTGTTCGATGGAGTTTCAGTTCTGTTGAATAGATTGGTGCTGAAATTATCAATTTCCTTGTTCAAGTGATCAATGCAAAAGTTGACCCAAATCAAAGGTCCTCAGCTTGCTAATGTCGTGGAGCCCATAAAGAATTTTCCAATTTGCATAACTCCAAGAGGTTGGGCTGAAAACAGAACTTATGAACAGAAACAAGAAGCTCCGGATGAAACCTTCCTCGGTCTCGTCATTCTTCATGATAGTGACAATATTATCAAATTGAATGTTCTTCTGGCCATTACCGAGATACTGGGACCTAAGCTGTAACACTCTAGCCACGACAACTGGATCTATGTTGTCCAGAGGAAAAGGCACAGAGCCGGAACGGATACCAAAAACCTGAATTACCATATGTCTTTTGTGATGAATTATTTTCTCACCCTTTCTGAAAACTCCAGTCCCATTGCAATTTAAGTGGTTCGCAACCCATTGAAGAATTGGAATTGGAACCATTAAGTGAGGATGAATATTGAGAAGATTATCGAGCTCATATTTTGAAACAAACGACTTATGATTCTCACTTAAATCAGAAACTGCCTTATGCCACCTGATGGTAGAAAACCTATGTGCTTGATAGTACCAGCAGGATATTTGTAAAGTCTAGGCATGTTTAGAGTTGAGGGAGAGCTGTATAATAATTAAAAAAAGTAAGGTGGTGAAACAAAGACTAATTAAACACACAGAAGAAAGTATGACAATTAAAAACATGTAAACACATCTGAAAAATAATAAAAACAACAAAAAGCAAATGAAAATATAAAAAAACATTCAAAGTAAAAAGTTCCACATCTTCCAAGTTTCATCTTGTATTACTGGGTTAACATCGTATATGAAAATCTACAATCACATCCTATATGAATAATATCACATTACCTAATAACACTCATCTAAAAAAACAAAACTAGCACCAGAACCATACATATGTGAAAAAAGGTAGCACACAAAAGTTATTCTCAAACTATGGCTAAATGTTTTTCGAATCATTTATTTCTAACAAACAGAGAAGAACACATCTTATTCATGGTTTATTGTAATTAAGAAAAGAAAAGTGATTCTCCAATCAAATATAAAACAGTGAATTAACAGGTATCATGTATAAAAAATATGTCACAAGTTCAACAACCTTGAAAATAGCAAGCACTCTTACCCCGGGAATGGATTAATGTTATTATCTATTCCCTATTCAATTCCTTATAACATCTCTCTCGGGCAAAAAAAGGGCACAATAAAAGAAGCCATTGTAGTAAGCATCAGATTAAATAAAAATTACATATAACTTCAGATTAAACCACAATCAACAAAAAAGGACCAAAGTACCTAAATCCAAACATATATTTTGATAGATGCTCCAGTGACTTATGCAACCAACTTATCATGCTTGCCTAAGCATATATCAAACTTCGCTTATAAATTACTTAAATGCAACATAACAGCAGAATGTTGATGGATGCATCCTAACACGACAAAACATATGAACAACAAAGAAGCATGATGCTACTACAAAATTCAGGAAAAACAGAACATATAAACTATAGAGAAGAACTTCTGCACCATGCTACACAAATCACCCTATCATCATCAACAAACAAAAATCCCAAGGCCAAGTGCCAGAACACACAACCCCTAACAACATCATGCTGAAATCATACCCTGTATCCAAATCTCTGAACACAACCCCCTAACATCATCATGCTGAATCACACCCTGAATCCAGATCTCTGAATACAAGCCCCTAACATCATCATGCTGAATCATACCCTGAATCCAAATCTATGAACACAACCCCCTTGTCTAATCTTAGAAACATCCAAAGTAATACAAAAATGCACCACCACTACGACCAAGGCCCCCTACAAAACCCTAGCAACACTGGAATGCTAAAATGAAACAAAAACGCCTAGATCGCGCGGTACCACACAGGGAGGAAGGAACACAACGGAGGAATTGGGCGCGTTACCTTGTGGATGCCGAGCTTGACGAAGCTTGACGGGGACCTAGACGACGCCGAGCTTGACCGGGACCTAGACGACGCCGAGATTGATGGAACCCTAGCCGACGCCGGAGGCACAGACCACCTGCAAAATAAACATCCAACATGATGGGGCCAGCCAGATCTGATGCGATGGCATGGATGAATAGGGAGTAGAGAGGCCCGGCGGCTGCTTACGAGGGCGGCAGTCTCTTGCCGAAGTAGGATCCCAGCGGAGGAAGCAGATGAAGTAGCAGTCGCAAGTGGAGGAAAAGGGGATCCAAGCACGAGGGAGGAAGGGAACACTTCTCTGTGGAGCTACGAACGAGTCACGCATGGGAGGAAAGGAAGGGGGACAGCGAAGAGGAAATAAAAAGGCCGGCCCACTCAAGTCGAGGGGGTGTGCGGTGCCTCGACATTTTGACGCAAAACACGTCAAATAGGGTTTTCCCTACGTGGTAAATAGAAGACGCGGGCGTGGGCGTACCATTGCAAGCATTCGACGTGGACCTTCTCCTACATTGCAAACCTGCCATGTTAATGGGCCTTGTACCTTTTTTGCGGGGAATAGGCCATGTAAGCGAACGCTATTTATTGCATTAAGCGATCACGCGGGGGAAGTCTCGCTGAAGCTTTTTCTCCCTTGCGTTGTCTTGGGCCGGCCCATTTATATGCATATGTTCACAAAAAGGAAATGCTTGAAGGGGGACTCAATCCCTGGTCTCTTCAGGTTCAACACACGCTGCTTCAGCTACATCGCCCGACATACTTTCATGGTAATAACCACGTGCACCACCTACTTGAGGCGACTCAAGCCGTTTTCTTCCAGATTTTTTTCCTTTTTTATTTTATTTTGTCTCTTTTATTTTTTCTTCTCCGTTCTTCTGTCATTATTTTCCATTCTTTTTTGCATTTTCTTTGTTCTTCTCCATTTTTGTTTGGTTTTCTTTCTTCTCAATTTTTTCTTTTGGTTTTCTTTTTTCTTCTCCATTTTTCATTTCGTTTTGTGGTTTTTTTTTTACACTCCACATTTTTGTACATCTCAAAAACAAATTTTGTAGCAAGTGATCAACATTTTTTGTATACACGTTTAACATTGTCCGGATGCTATTTCAACATTTTTCAAATGCGTGTTCAACATTTTCTCAAATACTTGGTCAACATTTTCAAATACTTACTCAACAATTTTCAAATACCCATTCAACATTTTCTAATACCTATTCAACATTTTTTGAATACTTGTTCAACATTTTTAATATTTATTCAATATTTTTCAAATACTTGTTCAACATTTTTTCCAAATTCTTGTTCAACATTTTTCATATACCCATTCAACATTTTTCAAATACTCGTTCAACATTTTATTAAATATTTATTCAACATTTTTTAAATTCTTGTTCAAATTTTTTAATACTTATTCAACATTTTTTTCAAATGTGATTTTAAAGAGCTTTTTTTGTAATATATACATATATATATGGAATATATTAAATTATATAAAAAAGTACAAACATGACAAAAAATGAGAACATAAAACAAAAAGAAAAAAAAGGCTGCAGCTCCCGCGTGGCTGGGCCGGCTGTCTGTGGCCCAGTCGGGCAATTCCTTCAGCGAGCGAATGCTTCTGGGTCGCGTAACACGACAAATAGTCGCGCCCGGCCGTGTATCGATACAAATAAGATAGACCCAAGCAGCAACAAGTTCAGCGCAGACCCGAATGCTGAGACCAGTCTGTAAGGCGGTCCGGTCTCCCATTTCTTTGCGTTTTATTAGGGAACACTCGAGGAGCGTTGTCGGAATCAAATGAGTACCATATATTCAATTGTCGTGGTGTTGTCCACTACAATTCGGCAGATCTGCAAGATCACGGGAAAAGTTGCCCCTATCGTGCTTTGTATCGTCAAAACTCAAATTAGCAAAACTAGTGTACAAGGTTTAGCTGGCACTTTAGGCCACGTGAATTCATATGTCATTAGTAGTTCTTTCAATGCTGAAAGTAGGACGTTGGGTATTACTCTTTATATTGTTGATTTATGCAACTGGATATAGTTAGGCTTTCAAGGCCAGTTTTAGACGCTCGAAAAGAAACTTGCAGGTGGCTTCTACTCTCGAGTGTATCTTGACACGACGATAGGATATGCTAATTGGTGCACATAATTCCAACTAGTGACGACAAGCCACTTGATATATGCAACATCAGATCACTTGGCGATCTTACCGACCTTGATCCCGTTGAGCACCAGTAGCTAGGGATAGTGATGGTTCAGGTATGAAATTATGTGGGATACGCATGCAAAGTTGGAGGGAATCATAGATGTTGCATGGAAGTCCAACGGCTCAACATCAATGGTGGAGGAAGTTCAAGAAAAACTGGCATCACTTTTGCCTCCGACCTTGGACGCTGGAGTAACTCCTCATTCAGACAAGGTGCGGCGGGAGATTAAGAAGCTTGAGAACGATCTGGAGGAGATGTAGAATTAATGATGGTCTGATAGAATCGTGAGAGAGCTCATGTGGCACCAACGCTTGCACATTGAGTGCCTCTCGATCGGGGATAATAATACCCATTTTTTCATCTCAGAGCATCAATATGCAAGAAGAAGAACATGATGAAAGGCTTGAAGAAACCAAATGGGCAGGTCACAAAAGTTCCAGAGGAAATGAAAATGCTTGCTTCTGATTTTTATCAAACCTCTACACATCCGAGGGGGTGGAGGGGGTACATGAATTTCCTTCACATGTCCAAAGGAAAGTGACGCTGGCAATGAACGGCATTCTTACAAAAGAGTATTTCGAGGAGAAGTGAAGAAAGTGGTATCCCAGGTGTTCCCTACCAAAGCCCTGGTATCGGATGGGTATACAACACATTTCTTCTAGTGCCATTGGGGTATATGTGGTCCTACTATAACTAAGGTGGTACTCATCATAGTTTGGGGAGAGGAAGGCACAGAGAGCATAAATGATACAATTCTAGTGTTGATCCCCAGGGCATCAAATCCTACTCTATTGTCCCAGTTCCACCTTATTAGCTTATGTCGCGTCTTCTACAAGACTAGATCGAAGGTTCTCCCCAACTGTCTAAAGAAGATTTTGGGGAGATTATATCATGTCGGTCTTTGTGCGCGGGAGACTAATCGCAGATAACATTATCTCTTCTTATGAGTATCTACATTTTATGAAGCGTACTAGATCCAAGAATAATAGATTTTGTGCATTAAAATTGGGCATGATGAAGGCCTGCGACGGAGTAGAATGGTCATATTTGCATTCCATTATGGATAAATTGGGCTTTGCACATTCATGGATATCTACTATTATGGGCATGGCTAGTAGAGATTCTTTCTTAGTATTGCTTAGTGGATGCAAAATAGAGCAATTCAAACCCTCAGGGGAGTTAAGCCAAGGAGATCCAGTATGCCCATACCTTGTCTAGTTGTAAGAATATCAACACACTTCACCACTTTCTCATCAGATGCTTCCCCTTCGGGTCTCCGGAGTGGAAGTTGTAGTCCTCGGCATAGGCGTCAGCCGTCCGAGGGGCATCAATACCCTTGGTAGGGTGCCTGGCATGGCCGAAAGTACCAAGACGGACCCTGCACGCAGTTACCAAGCTTCAGGGCTCTAAAGAGTAATACCCAATGTCCTGCTTTCTTATTGTTATTCATGGTGGAGGATACCTCATGCGGGGAATACAATGATGTATAAAGAGATGGCTATCGAAAGTTGTCCTATCAGAGATTGGATCTGGACGAGAGCACCAGCCCCTCCCCCTATATACACGGTGGGAGATAGGATTTACATGAAGGAGATGCAATCTATCCTACCGCCCTCCTTGGCTTGGAGTCCACGAAGGTCCCAGAGACGCTTATGGGTCGACCTGGACCCCCTCCTGTCTTCACCTACTAGGTGGGCCTCAGGGGCCCGTAGCCAGGTTGGTCGTCGGGCTCCCCATGGAAGTCAACCCCGGTACGTGGCACCGACATCATTGTCAGACGTGGTTCCCGAAGGAGGAGTGGATCTTCTCCATATGCTGGGCGACACGACCTACTCCCTCGTGAGTTGTGCGTTTTTCTCCGTGGCGGCTGCCTTCTTCCTTGCGAGCCGCTAAGATCCCTCGATTCTGATGCGGATAGCCACCGATTTTCACGGCAGCAGGTGTCCGTCTCCTCCCAGGCGAAGGAACAACAGATGACATTGTGGAGGACCTCAGCAGTGGCGACGACGGGTGGAAGCGGCTCAGACGTGGATATGCAGGACCCGCATCCAGACAAGCTAGAGGTGGACCGCAACACCCTCTCCCTTGCGCGGTGATAGGCCAGCCTCTGGCTCTGGCAGCCATGACCAGGGTCTTGGCGATGCGGGCACGAGCACCCAACACCTCCTAGGATGAGCTAGAGGTGTCGGGCACCACCGGTCACCCTTCTACCTGACGAGGAAGGCCCAGACCACGACGTGCAACTATGGGCTAGCTTGGAGCTGTAGCTACTCCTCCGGGCCAATAGGGATGCCGTAGAGCTCAAGCTCCCGCCTTGTCCATTGGTGACCAGCGGAGCGCGAGTTCCTCATCGTTCGGAGCGGACGAGTTGGAGTCCTCTTTGACGAGCGCTGCCTAGTTGATTGAGTCAGATCCGGCTGCCAAATCCGCTATCGGCCATGGTGGAGGGGAAGGGAGAGGAAGAGCAGGAGACGAGCAGTGGAGCGGCATAGTCAAGAGGGGTGAGGTTTTGACTAGGGTTTGGTTTGGGTGAGGTATTTGTGGGGACAATGTGGGGACGGCATGGGCCGACGTGGGTCGGTCCTTTGTGGCGGACGATTTGGTCCATCCCGTATCCTTTCCATATGGCTAGGTTTGGGGACTGCGAGTCAGCCTAAATGTTTGGGCTAACTATGTGAGGTCAGATTGGATGACATTTTCTGCCCGGACAGTGACCGGGTAGGCCGCCCGGGCATTTGGGTATGTTTCGAGGCTCCGTTTGTATATACTCATGAGATTTGTGTGATTTGGCAACACAAAAGGTTAGAGAAACTCTAATAAAAGCAATAGAGATAATGCGAAAAATCGAATTAATTAACATTTGCAGCCTTTGTAAGAGGCGCTTCTGCCTAGTATATACCCGTGTCTGGTAAATGATACGGTTATTGTTCTTATTCCAAAGGTGAAGAACCTGTTGGAAATATGCCCTAGAGGCAATAATAAAATGGTTATTATTATATTTCCTTGTCCATGATAATTGTCTATTGTTCATGCTATAATTGTGTTCTCCGGAAATTGTAATACATGTGTGAACACATAGACCATAACATGTCCCTAGTGAGCCTCTAGTTGACTAGCTCGTTGATCAATAGATGGTTATGGTTTCCTGACCATGGACATTGGATGTCATTGATAACGGGATCACATCATTGGGAGAATGATGTGATGGACAAGACCCAATCCTAAGCATAGCACTAGATCGTGTAGTTCGTTTGCTAAAGCTTTTCTAATGTCAAGTATCATTTCCTTAGACCATGAGATCGTGCAACTCCCGGATACCGTAGGAATGCTTTGGGTGTACCAAACGTCACAACGTAACTGGGTGGCTATAAAGGTGCACTACAGGTATCTCCGAAAGTATCTGTTGAGTTGGCACAGATCGAGACTGGGATTTGTCACTCCGTATGACGGAGAGGTATCTTTGGGCGCACTCGGTAATGCATCATCATAATGAGCTCAATGTGACCAAGTGGTTGGTCACGGGATCATGCATTACGGTACGAGTAAAGTGACTTGTCGGTAACGAGATTGAACGAGGTATTGGGATACCGACGATCGAATCTCGGGCAAGTAACGTACCGATTGACAAAGGGAATTGTATATGGGATTACTTGAATCCTCGACATCGTGGTTCATCCGATGAGATCATCGAGGAGCATGTGGGAGCCAACATGGGTATCCAGATCCCGCTGTTGGTTATTGACCGGAGAGTCGTCTCGGTCATGTCCGCGTGTCTCCCGAACCCGTAGGGTCTACACACTTAAGGTTCGGTGACGCTAGGGTTGTAGAGATATTAGTATGCGGTAACCCGAAAGTTGTTTGGAGTTCCGGATGAGACCCCGGACACCACGAGGAGTTCTGGAATGGTCCGGAGGTAAAGATTTGTATATAGGAAGTCTAGTTTCGGCCACCGGGAAAGTTTTGGGGGTCACCGGTATTGTACCGGGACCACCGGAAAGGTCCCAGGGGTCCACCGGGTGGGGCCACCTATCCCGGAGGGCCCCATAGGCTGAAGTGGGAAGGGGACCAGCCCCTGGTGGGCTGGTGCGCCCCCCATGGGCCTCCCCTGCGCCTAGGGTTGGAAACCCTGGGGGTGGGTGGCGCCCCACCTGACTTGGGGGGCAAGTCCCCCCCCTTGGCCGCCACCCCCCTTGAGATGGGATCTCCAGGGGCCGGCGCCCCCCAGGGCCCCTATATAAAGGGGGGGGGAGGGAGGGCTGCGCACCCTAAGCCCTGGCGCCTCCCTCTCCCTCCCGTAACACCTCTCCCTCTCGCTGAGCTTGGCGAAGCCGTGCCGAGATCCTCGCTACTTCCACCACCACGCCGTCGTGCCACTGGATCTCCATCAACCTCTCCTTCCCCTTGCTGTATCAAGAAGGAGGAGACGTCTCTCCCAACCGTACGTGTGTTGAACGCGGAGGTGCCGTCCGTTCGGCGCTAGGATCACCGGTGATTTGGATCACGACGAGTACGACTCCATCAACCGCGTTCTCTTGAACGCTTCCGCTCGCGATCTACAAGGGTATGTAGATGCACTCCTCTCTCTCATTGCTAGATGACTCCATAGATTGATCTTGGTGATGCATAGAAAATTTTAAATCTCCATCATCATGAGCTAGGTCTATGTGTAGTTTCTATGCACGAGTAGAACACAAGTTGTTGTGGGCGTCGATTTCGTCAATTTACTTGTCGTTACTAGTCTTATCTTGATTCGGCGGCATCGTGGGATGAAGCGGCCCGGACCGACCTTACACGTACGCTTACGTGAGACAGGTTCCACCAACTGACATGCACTTGTTGCATAAGGTGGCTAGCGGGTGTCTGTCTCTCCCACTTTAGTCGGATCGGATTCGATGAAAAGGGTCCTTATGAAGGGTAAATAGAAATTGGCATATCACGTTGTGGTTTTGGCGTAGGTAAGAAACGTTCTTGCTAGAAACCTATAGCAGCCACGTAAAAATTTGCAGCACCAATTAGAGGACGTCTAACTTGTTTTTGCAGCATGTGTCATATGATGTGATATGGCCAGAAGAATGTGATGAATGATATATGTGATGTATGAGATTGATCATGTTCTTGTAATAGGAATCACGACTTGCATGTCGATGAGTATGACAACCTGCAGGAGCCATAGGAGTTGTCTTAATTTATTTATGACCTGCGTGTCAACTGGAACGTCATGTAATTACTTTACTTTATTGCTAACCGTTAGCCATAGTAGTAGAAGTAATAGTTGGCGAGAGAACTTTGTGAAGACACGATGATGGAGATCATGGTGTCATGCCGGTGACGATGATGAACATGGCGCCCCGAAGATGGAGATCAAAAGGAGCAAAATGATATTGGCCATATCATGTCACTGTTTGATTGCATGTGATGTTTATCATGTTTTATATCTTATTTGCTTAGAACGACGGTAGCATAAATAAGATGATCCCTCGCTAAAATTTCAAGAAAGTGTTCCCCCTAACTGTGGACCGTTGCGAAAGTTCGTTGTTCCGAAGCACCACGTGATGATCGGGTGTGATAGGTTCTAACGTTCGCATACAACGGGTGTAAGCCAGATTTACACACGCAATACACTTAGGTTGACTTGACGAGCCTAGCATGTACAGACATGGCCTCGGAACACAAGAGACCGAAAGGTTGAACATGAGTCGTATAGCAGATACGATCAACATGAAGATGTTCACCGATGATGACTAGTCCGTCTCACGTGATGATCGGACACGGCCTAGTTGACTCGGATCATGTATCACTTAGATGACTACAGGGATGTCTGTCTGAGTGGGAGTTCGTTAATAATTTGATTAGATGAACTTAATATCATGAACTTAGTCTGAAAATCTTTACAATATGTCTTGTAGATCAAATGGCCCACGCTAATGTGCACCTCAACTTCAACGCGTTCCTAGAGAAAACCAAGCTGAAAGACGATGGTAGCAACTATACGGACTGGGTCCGGAACATGAGGATCATCCTCATAGCTGCCAAGAAAGCATATGTCCTTGAAGTACTGCTAGGTGATGCACCTGTTCCAGCAACTCAAGACGTTATGAACGCTTGGCAAACACGTAGTGATGATTACTCCCTGGTTCAGTGCGGCATGCTTTACAGCTTAGAACCGGGGCTCCAAAAGCGTTTTGAGCAGCACGAAGCATATGAGATGTTCCAAGAGCTGAAAATGGTTTTCCAAGCTCATGCCCGGGTCGAGAGATATGAAGTCTCCGACAAGTTCTACAGTTGTAAGATGGAGGAGAATAGTTCCGTCAGCGAACACATACTCAAAATGTCTGGGTTGCACAACCGCTTGTCTCAGCTGGGAGTTAATCTCCCGGATGACGCGGTCGTTGACAGAATCCTTCAGTCGCTCCCACCTAGCTACAAGAGCTTTGTGATGAACTTCAATATGCAGGGGATGGAAAAGACCATTCCTGAGGTATATTCAATGCTGAAATCAGCGGAGGTGGAGATCAAAAAGGAACATCAAGTGTTGATGGTGAATAAAACACTAAGTTCAAGAAAGGCAAGGGTAAGAAGAACTTCAAGAAAGACGGCAAGGGAGTTGCCGCGCCCGGTAAGAAAGCTGCCGGGAAGAAGACAAAGAATGGACCTAAGCATGAGACTGAGTGCTTTTATTGCAAGGGAAACGTCACTGGAAGCGGAACTGCCCCAAGTACTTAGCGGATAAGAAGGCCGGCAATACCAAAGGTATATGTGATATACATGTTATTGATGTGTACCTAACCAGCGCTCGTAGTAGCTCCTGGGTATTTGATACCGGTGCGGTTGCTCATGTTTGTAACTCAAAGCAGGAGCTGCGGAATAAGCGGAGACTGGCGAAGGACGAGGTGACGATGCACGTCGGGAATGGTTCCAAGGTTGACGTGATCGCCGTCGGCACGCTACCTCTACATTTACCTACGGGATTAGTTTTAAACCTCAATAATTGTTATTTAGTGCCAGCTTTGAGCATGAACATTGTATCTGGATCTCGTTTAATGCGAGATGGCTACTCATTTAAATCCGAGAATAATGGTTGTTCTATTTATATGAGAGATATGTTTTATGGTCATGCCCCGCTGGTCAATGGTTTATTCTTGATGAATCTCGAACGTGATGTTACACATATTCATAGTGTGAATGCCAAGAAATGTAAGGTTGATAATGATAGTCCCACATACTTGTGGCACTGCCGCCTTGGTCACATTGGTGTCAAACGCATGAAGAAACTCCATGCAGATGGACTTTTGGAGTCTCTTGATTATGAATCATTTGACACATGCGAACCATGCCTCATGGGCAAAATGACCAAGACTCCGTTCTCCGGAACAATGGAGCGAGCAACCAACTTATTGGAAATCATACATACTGATGTGTGCGGTCCAATGAGCGTTGAGGCTCGCGGTGGCTATCGTTATGTTCTCACCCTCACTGATGACTTGAGTAGATATGGGTATGTCTACTTAATGAAACACAAGTCTGAGACCTTTGAAAAGTTCAAGGAATTTCAGAGTGAGGTTGAGAATCAACGTGACAGGAAAATAAAGTTCTTACGATCAGATCGTGGAGGGGAATATTTGAGTCACGAATTTGGCACACACTTAAGGAAATGTGGAATTGTTTCACAACTCACGCCGCTGGAACACCTCAGCGTAATGTGTGTCCGAACGTTGTAAATCGCACTCTATTGGATATGGTGCGATCTATGATGTCTCTTACCGATCTACCGCTATCATTCTGGGGTTATGCTTTAGAGACTGTCGCATTCACTTTAAATAGGGCTCCGTCGAAATCCGTTGAGACGACACCGTATGAATTATGGTTTGGAAAGAAACCGAAGCTGTCGTTTCTTAAAGTTTGGGGATGCGATGCTTATGTCAAGAAACTTTCAACCTGAAAAGCTCGAACCCAAGTCGGAAAAATGCATCTTCATTGGATACACTAAGGAAACCATTGGGTATACCTTCTACCTCAGATCCGAAGGCAAGATCTTCGTTGCCAAGAACGGGTCCTTTCTGGAGAAAGAGTTCCTCTCGAAAGAAGTAAGTGGGAGTGTCGGGGATATATCCCGCGGTATGACCCGGCCGGAATTGGCGACTCACTGGTGACCCGCCCGGAGCTTGGCGATTCACAGATAACCTGCCCGATCTTGGCGACTCATTAGTAACCCGGCGGGCGGGTCAGATGGACAACAAGGCTCAAAGCCCAGAAGGCCGGCTCATGTTATGATGGGCCGGATTAAGAGGAAAGGGATGACGAATATTTCCTTTACAAGGAAACAAGACCCGGACTTGTAATTAACTTGTAAGAGAAGATAGACTAATCCTAGTCCTACTAGGACTCCACATGTAACCCGCCCCTCTAACTTATATAAGGAGGGGCAGGGGACCCCAAAGAAAAACAAGCAACAAGAAACAATCTCTAAGGCTAGACACAAAGAGCCGGCTTACCGGCGACTCTCTCATGAGCATAATGAGACCTAGCCACAAACAGCATGTAGGGTTATTACCGGATGATGTTTCCCGGGGCCCGAAGCTGTCTAAACCCTTGTCTTGTGCGATGAACCGCCCTGCGTCTCTCATCCCAATCAACCCCTCTCAAGCTACCACATAAATGCGCTGGCCTCGCGACTAAGTCCTGACACTAAGGACATCTGCCGTGACAATTCCACGACAGTTGGCGCCCACCGTGGGGCGGGGCGCACGGTGGTGTTGAGTTCTTGGAGGGATCTTTTTCTAGGGTTTCGAGAAGTTCGTGAATCTCTGGATGAAGAGAACTGGTTTGGAAGACACGCAATTTGTGAGATTTGCATTCAAGGAAATAATTAGGGTTACTGTGCGCACCGCCGCATCGCGTGTTCCGCCGAGTCCAAGACAAGGACTGCAGCATAGATGATTTACCTACGGCGTTGCAAGTAATCAAGACAGACAGAAGCTCTGCTGCCCTCGCATCCTATATGCAGTACTGGAGATAGATCTCGCCGGGAAAGCGCGCAAATCATCTGAGGCTACAGCCTAATCCGCCGAGCTCTACTATTGTCCCACGTCCATAAGTCTCTGGCTGCGGGAATCAACCATCCGCTGCTACTTTTTTTGTCTTTTTCTTTGGCATGAAGAATAGTCAGATCCAAACAAACAACTAGTACTTGCACCAGTACGTGACCAAGACTAGTACTAATTGAGTACTAGTACATCATTACATCTACAGACGCGAAGGCACCTGCCAGGTCACGGATAAAGTCATAAAGGCAATCCATTAATAGTACCAAATCAATATAGTGCTTGATGCTCGTGCTAGTATTCAGGTTATCACAATCAGAATCACCAGCGGACGTCCGTGGCCGGTTTTTTCGGCGGCCTCCGTGTCAGACCATCTGACGGACTCTGCGCCTATAGGGTGTTTTCGTATTTTCTCCGCGGCGTCCATATTCATCGAAACCGGGTCCTGGAAGGAAAAGGGAACAACTCCATCGGAGCCTCGAGCCGTCGTCCGTTTCATTTCGCCTCGAGCACCGGCAGACTCCACCATTTACACTTGCATCCTTGCCTTCGAATAACCGGTTGCTCTTTCCCCGGTGGGCTGTCGCCGCCTTGACCTCACTGTGCCAAGTCCCGGACCGGCCACCGAGCCTTGCTACTATGCTTCCTGCTGGCTCGTTGCACCGCTGACTGCTGCTGCGCATATACCGGACTGCGCTGCCGCCTCTTATGCGCTTCCACGCCGCGCAGCTCTGCTCGACCTGAGCTGCCACGTGAATCGCCTGCCGCTGTTGCTCTTTGCTGGGTCGTCCGTGAGCTGCTGCGAGCAGTCGCCTCTGCTACAAGCCGCCCATGCCTCTGTTAGGGCCGCCGCTTTATCGATTTATTTCTTCGGCAAGGGAGCTTTGACAGGATTTCACCGCCGGGTTACCACTGCTTCCATGAGCATGGCCAGCTTCGCGCTGCCTTGCGCCTCCTCATCTCGCCGCTATAAGCCGCTCCGCCTCACCTCCGTTTTAAGTTGCTACTGCGGGGTGGGCCACGAGCCGCCGTTTCCTCGGCGTCGCCGGTCCTCGTCCGTGGCCACGACCCTGGACAGCCGCCTCCCCCTCCGGGTTGGGCCGGCCCTATCGCCACAACTCGCCATCGGATCAAGGGTGGCCCCGAATCACTTCAGTTCAGACAGAAAAGGACAAAAGTATTTCACGGAGAATCAAAGATAGCACGTCCATACTGCTGGTGCCGTCGTACATGATTTTGGATCTGCGTACGGGTCATCTGTCTTCGTCCGAAGAAATCAGGTGATATCCGTCTAGTCTGTTTTAATAACGCATATTAATTTTTATGTAAACAATTACTCTGGCCTGTAATATCTTTACACAGGACGACTATTAAAAAAAAGGAGTGGTGTTATACCACAGATGCATGTTCGGCTGTGCTGCGCGGCCTCACGGACAGGCGTGTCGCAGTACACGGTCCGGTTTACATCAACACGCCCGCTGACTCTCCCATCCGCGCCAGCTTACAACGCCGTGGCCGACTTACTCGTCCGCACTGGCTTACAACGTCGCGGCCGACTTGCCCGCGTCCGTGCCGTTTTCAACACCACGACCGACTCTTTCATCCGTGCCGGTTTACAATGCCGCGGCCGAATCTCCCGTCGGCACCGGCTTACAAACGTCGCGGCCGACTCACCCGTCTGCACTGGTTTACCACGCCGCGGCCGGTTCACCCGTGAGCGACTTCAACTTCACCTAGAAATCATTAATTTCATGGCGGATTATTTCCGGCCTGGCACATCAGGTGATATCCATCTAAATTATGTTTTATTGATACATATTTTTCCTTTTATCAAAGAGCAGTTTATCTTTGTCTTGGTCTGCAATATTGTTGATGCAGGACAATTGTTCACTATATCAAAACGATGTGGTTAACTCGCTCATCCGCACTGGCTTACAACGCCACAGCCGGCTCATCTGTCTATGCCGCCTCTGATGCTACGGTTGTCTTTACCGTCCGTCTCTCGCGGCCTGGTCTACATCAACCCGCCGGGCCGTATCTGTCTGCATGAGTTGTTATTGAATATGAGCAAGTCACTGCTTGGGAAGCCCGGTTTTCTTCCAACAAACTGGAGGCAAATTATCATATATTATCAGCCGTCGTCTGCACTGGATGGTTCAATGGGCAGGTGCACGAGTCGCCGTCACTACAGTTTGGTTAAACTTCAAACAGCCAGTTGGAAGGAACCATTGGCCGAGTTGCTGACACGGCTCATACGGGATCATTTATAACCCGCCGCAGTCACCTCAACCTTCTGTGGATACACATCGTGCTATCAACACCAATGATATACAAGTTATGCCGGTTTATATCACGGTTAAATATGGAGAATCTCAAGCCAACTCCTCGAGTCATCTTGAGACTCGGGGGCTACAGTGACATGACTCGGGAACCCCGGGTCGTTGGAGGGAATGATAACCCGGTTCCGGAGGCTGCTACCATATTGAAGAAACTTTAAAGGCCGTCAGAAAATTGCCGGTTCAAATAAAGATTCCGGTTTAAAATCCGGTTCAAGAGATATCTTTCTCCCGCAAAGTTTTGAAGCTCTCAAATCCGGTTCAATCGTCCGGCTCAAGGTAAATTTGTATCTTATAAAGCTTTGAAGCTCTTAATATCCGGTTTACAAATTTCCGGTTCAAAAAGAGGTTATCTCTCGCAAAGTTCGAGTTCTCAGTAAAAATTAAAGGGACCAAAGAGAGTCTTTTACAAAGCACAACTCAAATATAGGTACCCTGCTTTAATGACCATTGGGAGCTGATCGTATTTGAATTTAGCTTAACCCTTTTGGTGTGACCCTGATCGTATTCGAATCAGAGTCGTTAAATATTCTCATGATCACCAGGGGGCTTCCTGTTCAAACATAGGTCGTATTCGAACCAAAGAGAACATAGCTGTCGATACCCTTTTGATCGGCACACTGCCGAGCTCATTGGGGAGTTTCTTGGTCATATTTGAACCATAGCTCAACCCCCTTTGGGAACCGACGTGGATCGTATTCGAATCAGCGTCGTTAAACAACTCTCAAGGTCATTTGGGGGCTTCCTGTTCAAACATAGGTCGTATTCGAACCAAAGAGAACATAGCTGTCGGTACCCTCTTGATCGGCAACGCCAAAGCCACTGGGGGCTATATGATCGTATTCGAATCTTACCTTAACCCCTTTGGGATGGTTTTCTGATCGTATTTGAATCAGAAGCCTCAAAAATTTTCGAAGTCTCTTTTTGCAAACAATTTTTGGATTTTATTTGAAGCTCTTTTTTCATATCTGAAGTGTATATGAGTGGTTGCTATTTAACCCGGCTTGATTTTTGATGATAAATCGCCAGCTTATGACAATCATCATCTATGTGGAAGCATTGGCTTCTAAGGATCGGGTTATCACCCTTACTGCACAGGTCATGTAAACCGGCAGTACAAATTCAATATCACAGTGGTTATATGTGAGATATTATGACCGGCCCTGCGGTAGACCGCCAAGGGATCTTGTGATCTACTTGTGTGCAGGATAAGACTACATTTGGGTGGTTACCCGCCCTGGCTTTTAACGTTAAGTCGCCAGGGCATATGTTGTTTGAACTCTATGCAGGATTTACAGGGCTATGACTTACATAAATGATTAAGTTCAAGCCCATCATCAAAGATTGAAATTGGTGTCTCAAAAAGGTTATCAATTCTTGGTTTTCTCAAAGGCTATAAGCCGCCGGGTTGTAAAAATTCCGGCTTACAATGGAGGCGTAATAAATTGCCATCAGCCAAGAGCCGCCGGGTATTTAAACTCCGGATTTACTTGTCAACAGATAAGGTATTTGGAATCTTTAATAGCCAACATGGCTGGATTTCTATTATGGTTATCAGAAACTAATATTATGATTGAGGTTTTCAAAGTCGCTTCAGCGCAATGACTATTATTTTATCAATGGATATGATTTATTCTACAATGGAAGAAATAGTCTCGAGTCGCTGCAGGCTTACAACCCGGCACTTGGGGGCTACATTATTTAAATTGAGATTACATCAAATGTGCAAGTCCCATGTCACTGCCAGCATGCACCATGGCACTTGGGGGCTAATGCAAGATTACTTTTTATTGGCCTTGTTGAAGACCCGACTCATCATATTATGAAAAACCGGCCCTTGGGGGCTACCAATTGCTCCTGTCAACAATTCAAGGTACATAAGTCTTAATCCATTATATTGAAGGATCCACTGTTTAGTTGGTAAAGCACAAAGCTCTTAACCTTGTGGACGTGGGTTCAAGCCCCATGGTGAGGGTTACATCATATGATTATTTTCAATGAAAAGTCCCAGCTCAGTATTATCTTACTAAGCCGGCCCTTGGGGGCTACACATTGCTTTTCAAATTTACATGATCATATTTATAAAGTCCCTGATCATTATTGCATAATGACCCGGCCCTTGGGGGCTACACTGGTTGAAGTTTTTGAGAATCAGGCAATTACAAGTCCCAGGTTGCTGCAAGCATGACAACCCGGCACTTGGGGGCTACATAATATGGAATATTCAGTTTTTACTAGCGATTGGGATGAACAACATGGATTTCTTCAAAGTGGAAGTATTCATATTGAAGCAAGTCTTAAGCCATCGCTTTGTTCTGCTCAAGACTTGGGGGCTACAGGTATTATATTATTATCAAAGAAATATCTTCAATTTCTCTGTTTTGAGCAAAACCAGATTGATCCGGTGTCACCAATCATTATGACCCTGTGTCTGTAAACCGGCGTCATTAACAATCATAAACCGGCGTCGGCGACAATTATGACTTGGCATCATCTATTTATAACCCGGCAATTTTGGTACTTATAAACCGGCAAGTTTTATATCTTTAAGCCGGATGAATATAAGTTGAATATTTGAAGACCAATATTTTCGTCAAGTCAGAGCATTGAAAGCCGATTCAAGTGGATTGTTTCTTACAATATTTCTCTACAAGAGACCAATGCCAGCAAATTGACTCTGAAGCTGGCCTATTGACCCGGATTTCTCAAAAGAAGTATCTGGATTTTTTGCATTCACAAAGTTTGAGCATATCTACTAAAGGAGATTTTCTATGAGTTCATGGGCATGTATCAAGAAAGAAATGACAAGGATTTAAAGATGATCAGGTGCCGGCTTACAAAATTTAACCCGGAGCACAACCTATCAAGTTTGTTCTTGTGTTTATTTTACAGGATTAGTTTAACATGGATAAATCCAAATTAAACCGGGGGCTAATGTCGGGGATATATCCCGCGGTATGACCCGGCCGGAATTGGCGACTCACTGGTGACCCGCCCGGAGCTTGGCGATTCACAGATAACCTGCCCGATCTTGGCGACTCATTAGTAACCCGGCGGGCGGGTCAGATGGACAACAAGGCTCAAAGCCCAGAAGGCCGGCTCATGTTATGATGGGCCGGATTAAGAGGAAAGGGATGACGAATATTTCCTTTACAAGGAAACAAGACCCAGACTTGTAATTAACTTGTAAGAGAAGATAGACTAGTCCTAGTCCTACTAGGACTCCACATGTAACCCGCCCCTCTAACTTATATAAGGAGGGGCAGGGGACCCCAAAGAAAAACAAGCAACAAGAAACAATCTCTAAGGCTAGACACAAAGAGTCGGCTTACCGGTGACTCTCTCATGAGCATAATGAGACCTAGCCACAAACAGCATGTAGGGTTATTACCGGATGATGTTTCCCGGGGCCCGAAGCTGTCTAAACCATTGTCTTGTGCGATGAACCGCCCTGCGTCTCTCATCCCAATCAACCCCTCTCAAGCTACCACATAAATGCGCTGGCCTCGCGACTAAGTCCTGACACTAAGGACATCTGCCGTGACAATTCCACGACAGGGAGGAAAGTGGAACTTGATGAGATGACCCCTCTCGAACCAGAAAGTAGCACAGCACAAGAAAATGTTTCTGTGATGCCTACACCGACGAGAGAGGAAGTTAATGATGACGATCATGATCAAGTTGCCACTGAACTTCGTAGGTCCACAAGGACACGTTCCGCACCAGAGTGGTACGACAACCCTGTTCTGGAAATCATGTTGTTGGACAACGGTGAACCTTCGAACTATGAAGAAGCAATAGCGGGTCCAGATTCCAACAAATGGCTTGAAGCCATGCAATCCGAGATAGGATCCATGTATGAAAACAAAGTATGGACTTTGACAGACTTGCCCGATGATCGGCGAGCGATAGAAAATAAATGGATCTTTAAGAAGAAGACGGACGCGGATGGAAATGTTACCATCTATAAAGCTCGACTTGCCGCTAAGGGTTATCGACAAGTTCAAGGTGTTGACTACGATGAGACCTTCTCACCCGTAGCGAAGCTGAAGTCCGTTTGAATTATGTTAGCAATTGCCGCTTTCCACGATTATGAAATATGGCAAATGGACGTCAAAACGGCATTCCTTAACGGCTTCCTTAAGGAAGAATTGTATATGATGCAGCCGGAAGGTTTTGTCGATCCTAAGAATGCTGACAAAGTATGCAAGCTCCAGCGCTCAATCTATGGGCTGGTGCAAGCATCTCGGAGTTGGAACATTCGCTTTGATGAGATGATCAAAGCGTTTGGGTTTACGCAGACTTATGGAGAAGCCTGTGTTTACAAGAAAGTGAGTGGGAGCTCTGTAGCATTTCTCTTATTATATGTGGATGACATACTAGTGATGGGAAATGTTATAGAATTCTTGGAAAGTATAGAGGCCTACTTGAATAAGTGTTTTTCAATGAAGGACCTTGGAGAAGCTGCTTACATATTAGGCATCAAGATCTATAGAGATAGATCGAGACGTCTCGTAGGTCTTTCACAAAGCACATACCTTGACAAGATATTGAAAAAGTTCAATATGGATCAGTCCAAGAAGGGGTTCTTGCCTGTATTGCAAGGTGTGAGATTGAGCACGGCTCAATGCCCGACCACGGTAGAAGATAGAGAAAAGATGAGTGTCGTCCCCTATGCCTCGGCCATAGGGTCTATTATGTATGCCATGCTGTGTACCAGACCTGATGTTGTTGGAAATATGCCCTAGAGGCAATAATAAATTGGTTATGATTATATTTCCTTGTTCATGATAATCGTTTATTATCCATGCTAGAATTGTATTGATAGGAAACTCAGATACATGTGTGGATACATAGACAACACCATGTCCCTAGTAAGCCTCTAGTTGACTAGCTCGTTGATCAATAGATGGTTACGGTTTCCTGACCATGGACATTGGATGTCGTTGATAACGGGATCACATCATTAGGAGAATGATGTGATGGACAAGACCCAATCCTAAGCCTAGCACAAGATCGTGTAGTTCGTCTGCTAAAACTTTTCTAATGTCAAGTATCATTTCCTTAGACCATGAGATTGTGCAACTCCCGGATACCGTAGGAATGCTTTGGGTGTACCAAACGTCACAACGTAACTGGGTGGCTATAAAGGTGCACTACAGGTATCTCCGAAAGTGTCTGTTGTGTTGGCACGAATCGAGACTGGGATTTGTCACTCCGTGTAAACGGAGCGGTATCTCTGGGCCCACTCGGTAGGACATCATCATAATGTGCACAATGTGACCAAGGAGTTGATCACGGGATGATGTGAGTTACGGAACGAGTAAAGAGACTTGCCGGTAACGAGATTGAACAAGGTATCGGGATACCGACGATCGAATCTCGGGCAAGTAGCATAGCGATAGACAAAGGGAATTGAATACAGGATTGATTGAATCCCCGACATCGTGGTTCATCCGATGAGATCATCGTGGAACATGTGGTAACCAACATGGGTATCCAGATCCCGCTGTTGGTTATTGGCCGGAGAACGTCTCGGTCATGTCTGCATGGTTCCCGAACCCGTAGGGTCTACACACTTAAGGTTCGATGACGCTAGGGTTATAGGGAATAGATATACGTGGTTACCGAATGTTGTTCGGAGTCCCGGATGAGATCCCGGACGTCACGAGGATTTCCAGAATGGTCCGGAGGTAAAGATTTATATATGGGAAGTCCTGTTTTGGTCACCGGAAAAGTTTCTGGTGCTATCGGTAATGTACCGGGACCACCGGGAGGGTCCCGGGGGTACACCAGGTGGGGCCACCAACCCAGAAGGCTGCGTGGGCCAAGTGTGGGAGGGGACCAGCTCCAGGTGGGCTGGTGCGCCCCCCCACCAAGGCCCAAGGCGCAGGGAGAGTGGGAGGGGGCAAACCCTAGGTCCAGATGGGCCTTAAGGCCCACCCTAGTGGCGCCCCCCTCTCCTTGCCCCTTGGCCGCACCCTAGATGGGTTTTGGGGGCTGCCGCCACCCCTGGGGAGGGAACCCTAGATGGGGGCGCAGCCCCTCCCCTTCCCCTATATATACTTGAGGTATTTGGGGCTGCAAACACATGAGATGATCTCTCTCTTTGTCGGGTGGTAGGTGCGACATATGCCAACGGGTGGCTTATCATTGTGGGTGCCAATAAGACGTCGCCGGTGCCTGGAAACGGGATGAGGCGAAGACATGCACGCTGGCAGATCTTACCCAGGTTCGGGGCTCTCCGAGGAGATAACACCCCTAGTCCTGCTCTGCGGGGTCTCCGCATGTTCACTAGATCAGGAAAAGTAGCTACAATCGCTCCTAGAGCTGTTGGGTTCAAGGGAGAAGAAGAACAAGGCTAGCTCTTGCTTCTCTCTTTCTATGGTGTATGTGCTATGCTCAGAAGCCAACCCTTTGCATAGGTGCCCCGGGGGGTTTATATAGGCCTACCCCCCGGGGGTACAATTGGAATCCGGCTGGGCACTGGTCCCAGCCGTCAGTGTCTATGCTCGCCGGCTTCTCCGCCGGCTGTTGGGGCCCGCCGACTGGTGGGTCCCGCCGGCTGCCGGCCTCTTGGTCGACAGGCCGGCCCCACTGCCTAGGGTCTTGTCGGTGGCTGCTTACTGTAGCCTCGCCCCTGATGACGAGGGCTTCGTTGAGGTAAGCGTGGCTATAGTGGGCCGCCTCGAGGGCTCTCACTGTAGCCTTACCTTGTCTGTCTCCTTAATGTGGCACATGCTTCGAGGGAGGGGGTAGCCGGCTTCTAGCGGCCGGCTGCGCCCTTGGCCGACTGGGGGAGGCCGGGCCGCCTTCGCGGCTCTCTCTGGCTGAAGGGGCCCGCCGCCCGTGGGCCGTACTGGCGTCTGCCGTGGGTGACGTCGAGGCTAGCATGGCTACAGTGCCGAGCCGGACGGGAGATGGCCGTCCCGTACGGCGTCCTGTGGCCAGGCCTGCCTCGGGCTTCGGGGATAGTGGGCCGCACTGTGGCCACACCTCGTCTTGTCACCGTTATGTGGCGTAGCTTTGGTGGTTGCGGTCTTGGCCGTCTTCTTGGAGTCGGCGCTCTTCGAGGCCGGCTTCTGGGAAGTCGGCATCCTTTACGGCCGGCTTCCTAGAGTCGGCCACCCCGTGGTTATCCTGGGGGGAGGTTGCTGAGGCTGGGTTGCCTTCCGTGAGTCGGCTTCAGAGGTAGCCGGCCAGGGAAGGTGGTCCAATGCTTGGAGTGCTTGAAGGCCCAAAGGCCTGATAATTTTTTGGAAGAGCCAGGCGCAGTCGGTTAGGCTACCCGTGGCCATTTACTCCGACAGTAGTCCCCGAAGCTGATTGGGCTTCGAGGTTGGGTAGGAGTTGAGAAGCTCGATCAGCTTCCTATCTTGGCAAGTCGGCAGCTGGGAGCCGGCTTTGGTTAGACACGCCACCTTGATCAAAAGTTCCGGAGTCGGAGGGCGGGAGCTCACCAGTGCGTGCATCGGGCCGCGGGCTGGCCACTTGCCGTCTGCGAACCACGTGGCCTCTCTCGGCCAAAAAGCCTGCCAGCCCACGCGCGCGACGGGACGTCGCCGCAGGGCGGGGGCCCGCCACGTCCTTGCCCGGGCCCAGGCGCAGATTCTCTGCAGCCCGAAACCGCCCGCACGTCTCCTTGCGGCAGTTCCGGCACGCCTTTAGGGCGTAATAATCGCGAGGCGTGGGGGGAGTGGGTGCAGTTAATCCCACGTCCCACCCCACGTCCGGCCTCCCCGGCTTCACCTCGCGAGGCTATAAGTAGGGGGAGAGGGAGAGCGGCAGGCTCTCGCACGCTCCTCCCCCTTCCACCATCTTCTTTCTCTTGCCGTTTCCTGCAACAGCGCCTCGCCGCCGCGCTCTTCCACTACTCGTTCCTCCACCGCCGCGCTCGTTTTCACCATGCCTCCCGCCACGGAGCAATATGGCGGGGATTGGGACGGCTCCAACGTCCACGAAGATCACGTCGAATTCCTCCGCAAGACGCGGCGGCTGCCCAGCGCGGACAAGGTGGAGGTCCATCTCGCGCCGGCGAAGGAGCTTACGCCGGAGCCGCGGGAGGGCGAGCGGGTGGTCTTCCGCTCGCATTTCTTGCGCGGAATCGGCCTGCCCGTGAGCGCCTTCTTCTGCTCTTGGCTCGAGTTCTACCAGCTCCAGCCGCACCACCTCACCCCGAACGTGGTGGTGCTGCTGTCTGCCTTCGTCACCCAGTGCGAAGGCTACCTCAGCGTCCTCCCCACCCTCGAGCTCTGGGGGGAGTTCTTCCAGTCCAAGCTGGGCACGCGCTCGCGGGGCGTGCCGGCTCAGACTGGCGCCTTTATCGCGGGGCGGAGGGTGGCTGCCGACAACCCCTTCCCCATCATCACGCTGATCCAGCCATATAGCCGAGCCAATCCACCGCCCACGGTATGTTCTCCTTGTCTCTTCTTTTTCTCTTAGCTTTGTCGCCGAGTTCCTTTGGCCGACTTTGACTAGTCGGCTTGTCTTCGACAGATTCCTCTTCTTCGGCCTGCCAGCGGGTCGGATGTGGAGCGCCGATTCGTCCCCGACCCGACGCAGCACGACCTGGAGGACCCCGACTTGGGGACGGCCGCTATGGACGACAACACCGAGCCGGGTGGTGGCCAAGCCAGCGGCGAAGCAGGCGGCTTCGGGCATGGAGTCACCTTCGATGACTGGCCGGACGACGATGAGGCCAAAATCGTCCCGCGCCGCCGGCCGGCATCTGGACGCGGCGCGGGTTCCTCCGCTGCACCGCCTGCTCGGGGCGGCGGGCAAGACCGTCGCGCCGCCCAGGGTTTGTTCGGCAGTCGAACGAAAAAACCCAGGGGCGGGGCGGCGGCGACCAGGCGGGAAGAGGCGGCCGCGAAGGCGGCTCGCTTCCGCAAGACGGTGAAGCAACCACAGACGGTGTGGGCGTAAGTTCGAACTCTTTTGTATACTCGTTTTTCTTTCTTTTCTCTGGTGGTACCTGAACCCTTGTCTTTTTCTCCAAACAACCAGAGCTCCATTGTCGCTTGAGCGGGCGGCTGCCGCCTCCGTCGTCGAGGCGCCGAGGGGGTCTGGGAGCACCACTCGCCGCGTGGACCCCCGTGCCGACCTTCAGGAGGCGACAGAACGGAACGCGCGGGAGGCGCGGGAGGAGCGGGAGGCGGAGGCACGGAAGGCGGCCGCCGCCCAGGCGGCGCAGGAGGAGGAGGCGGCGAAGGCGCGCGCCGACGCCGCAGCCAGGGCCCAAGCGGAGGCTGCAGCTGCGGCGGCAGCAGAGGGGGCCTTGTTGGTCACCCCACTGCGCGTCGCAGCGCCTGGGGCCCCGGAGCCCTCGCCAGAAAGAGCCGGCGGCGACCAGCCAGGGCTGGAGAGGGACGACGACGTCGTCGTCCTGGAGAGGGCGCCGGTGCCGACCCCGCCGACTGGGGCGGCTCAAGGCGGCCGGCCTGATCTGCCGCCTGCGCAGTCGGCGGGGGGCGAGCCGGCCGCGAGGACTGAGCTGGCGGTCCGGATGCCGCCGAGCCGGCGCGCGGGGAAGGCTGCGTCAGAGCCACAGAAAGCCGCGTCGGAGCCGCAGCCGGCCGCGGGTTCCAGCTCGTCGGCCCAGGACGTGGAGGTGGCCAGCGCTACCTCGGGGTGGACGCCGGGCGGAGGGACGACCGTGATGAACGTGGCCGCGCAGGACGTCCGGACCCGGCTCCAGGGCCAGGCTACGGCGCTGAGGCAGTATACCGACGAGTTCCTTGCGACGCGGGCGGCCATCCGGGTTAGTCTTCTTATCTTGCTTCTTCTTGATCTTGATTTCTTCCGTGGGGGCGCGTCAGCGCACCCACTGGGTGTAGTCCCCGAGTTCCGAGTCGGCTGCTGAGCAGGCGGCTTGGAACTTCTTAGTGGATTTGCCTTTGCTATTCTTGTTCTTACTTCGATCTTCTGTCTATCTTGCAGGACTACCACAATCTTCGTGCGGCCGCCTTCAACTCCCAGGCTCGGGAGCTGACCCAGAAGACCGCCGACCTTACTGAGAGCCGGGGTACGTGCTTTGTTCTTTATCTCACGTGGGGGCGCGTCAGCGCACCCACTGGGTGTAGTCCCCGAGATTCGGGCCGACTGCTGAGCAGTCAGGTCGGATCTTCCTTGACGACTTCCTCTTACTGTTCCTTCTTTTTCTGCCGTCTCTGCTGCGGCCAACGCCGGTCTGAGGGCACAGCTGGGAGAGTCTCAGACTGCCCTTCGTGCCAAGGATGCCGAGCTCGCCGCCTTGGTGCAGGAACGCGACCGCTTAGCCAAGAAGTTGGCCGACCAGGAGGAGGGCCACAAGGCGGCTCTAAAGGCGGTGCAGGACCGCGAAGCCGCCCTCCAGGCCGAGTACGAGACGGAGGCTGCTGGCTGGGCTGAAGCAAGGCAAACTCTGATCACTGGCTATGGTCAAATCGAGGATCTGGTTGACGGTAGGCCGCCTACTTCTTCGTCCTTTCTAGCCATCTGCCGCTTTTGGCTCGTTTTCTGACTTGGTCGAAGGTCGTCCCCTATGCTTTAGACGTAGGCTCTACAGTAGGCTATGCTGTGTACCGCACATGAATTGTGCCTTGCCATGAGTTGGTCAAGGGGTACAATAGTGATCCGGGAATGGATCACATGACAGTGGTCGAACTTATCCTTAGTATCTAGTGGACTAAGGAATTTTCTCGTTTATGGAGGTGAAAAGGAGTTCGTCGTAAAGGGTTACGTCGATGCGAACTTTGACACTAATCCGGATGACTCTGAGTAGTAGACCGGATTCGTATAGTAGAGCAGTTATTTGAAATGGCTCCAAGTAGCGCGTGGTAGCATCCACAAGATGACAAAGATATTCGTAAAGCACACACGGATCTGAAAGGTTCAGACCCGTTGACTAATAACCTCTCTCACTAGCATAACATGATCAAACCAGAACTCATTGAGTGTTAATCACATAGTGATGTGAACTAGATTGTTGACTCTAGAAAACTCTTTGGATGTTGGTCACATGGTGATGTGACCTGTGAGTGTTAATCACATGGTGATGTGAACTAGATTATTGACTCTAGTGCAAGTGGGAGACTGTTGGAAATATGCCCTAGAGGCAATAATAAATTGGTTATGATTATATTTCCTTGTTCATGATAATCGTTTATTATCCATGCTAGAATTGTATTGATAGGAAACTCAGATACATGTGTGGATACATAGACAACACCATGTCCCTAGTAAGCCTCTAGTTGACTAGCTCGTTGATCAATAGATGGTTACGGTTTCTTGACCATGGACATTGGATGTCGTTGATAACGGGATCACATCATTAGGAGAATGATGTGATGGACAAGACCCAATCCTAAGCCTAGCACAAGATCGTGTAGTTCGTCTGCTAAAGCTTTTCTAATGTCAAGTATCATTTCCTTAGACCATGAGATTGTGCAACTCCCGGATACCGTAGGAATGCTTTGGGTGTACCAAACGTCACAACGTAACTGGGTGGCTATAAAGGTGCACTACAGGTATCTCCGAAAGTGTCTGTTGGGTTGGCACGAATCGAGACTGGGATTTGTCACTCCGTGTAAACGGAGAGGTATCTCTGGGCCCACTCGGTAGGACATCATCATAATGTGCACAATGTGATCAAGGAGTTGATCACGGGATGATGTGAGTTACGGAACGAGTAAAGAGACTTGCCGGTAACGAGATTGAACAAGGTATCGGGATACCGACGATCGAATCTCGGGCCAGTAGCATAGCGATAGACAAAGGGAATTGAATACGGGATTGATTGAATCCCCGACATCGTGGTCAATCCTTTGATATCATCGTGGAACATGTGGGAACCAACATGGGTATCCAGATCCCGCTGTTGGTTATTGGCCGGAGAACGTCTCGGTCATGTCTGCATGGTTCCCGAACCCGTAGGGTCTACACACTTAAGGTTCGATGACGCTAGGGTTATAGGGAATAGATATACGTGGTTACCGAATGTTGTTCGGAGTCCCGGATGAGATCCCGAACGTCACGAGGAGTTTCGGAATGGTCCGGAGGTAAAGATTTATATATGGGAAGTCCTGTTTTGGTCACCGGAAAAGTTTCGGGTGCTATCGGTAATGTACCGGGACCACCGGGAGGGTCCCGGGGGTCCACCAGGTGGGGCCACCAGCCCCAGAAGGCTGCGTGGGCCAAGTGTGGGAGTGGACCAGCTCCATGTGGGCTGGTGTGCCCCCCACCAAGGCCCAAGGCGCAGGGAGAGTGGGAGGGGGCAAACCCTAGGTCCAGATGGGCCATAAGGCCCACCCTAGTGGCGCCCCCCTCTCCTTTCCCCTTGGCCGCACCCTAGATGGGTTTTGGGGGCTGCCGCCACCCCTGGGGAGGGAACCCTAGATGGGGGCGCATCCCCTCCCCTTCCCCTATATATACTTGAGGTATTTGGGGTTGCAAACACACGAGTTGATCTCTCTCTTGGCGCAGCCCTACCTCTCTCCCTCCTCCTCTCCCGCGGTGCTTGGCGAAGCCCTGCAGGATTGCCACGCTCCTCCATCACCACCACGCCGTCGTGCTGCTGCTGGACGGAGTCTTCCCCAACCTCTCCCTCTCTCCTTGCTGGATCAAGACGTGGGAGACGTCACCGGGCTGCACGTGTGTTGAACGCGGAGGCACCGTTCTTCGGTGCTTAGATCGGAATCAACCGCGATCTGAATCGCTACGAGTACGACTCCTTCATCCGCGTTCTTGCAACACTTCCGCATCGCGATCTACAATGGTATGTAGATGCACTCCCCTTCCCTCTCGTTGCTAGTAAACTCCATAGATTGATCTTGGTGATGCGTAGAAAATTTTGAATTTCTGTTACGTTCCCCATCAGATGTAAACCTTGCCGTAAGTTTGGTAGGAAGGTACCAAAGTAATCCCGGCATGGAACACTGGACAGCGGTCAAGAATATCTTAAAGTACCTGAAAAGGACTAAGGATATGTTTCTCGTTTATGGAGGTGACGAAGAGCTCGTCGTAAAGGGTTACGTCGATGCTAGCTTCGACACAGATCTGGATGACTCTAAGTCACAAACCGGATACGTGTATATTTTGAATGGTGGGGCAGTCAGCTGGTGCAGGTGCAAGCAAAGCGTCGTGGCGGGATCTACATGTGAAGCGGAGTACATGGCAGCCTCGGAGGCAGCACATGAAGCAATCTGGATGAAGGAGTTCATTACTGACCTAGGAGTTATTCCCAATGCATCGGGGCCGATGACTCTCTTCTGTGACAACACTGGAGCTATTTCCCTTGCTAAGGAGCCCAGGTTTCACAAGAAGACCAGGCACATCAAGCGTCGCTTCAACTCCATTCGTGAAAATGTTCAAAATGGAGACATAGATATTTGTAAAGTGCATACGGATTTGAGTGTCGCAGATCCGTTGACTAAACCTCTTCCGCGAGCGAAACATGATCAACACCAGAACTCTATGGGTGTACGATTCATCACAATGTAACTAGATTATTGACTCTAGTGCAAGTGGGAGACTGTTGGAAATATGCCCTAGAGGCAATAATAAAATGGTTATTATTATATTTCCTTGTTCATGATAATTGTCTGTTGTTCATGCTATAATTGTGTTATCCGGAAATCGTAATACATGTGTGAACACATAGACCATAACATGTCCCTAGTGAGCCTCTAGTTGACTAGCTCGTTGATCAATAGATGGTTACGGTTTCCTGACCATGGACATTGGATGTCATTGATAACGGGATCACATCATTGGGAGAATGATGTGATGGACATGACCCAATCCTAAGCATAGCACTAGATCGTGTAGTTCGTTTGCTAAAGCTCTTCTAATGTCAAGTATCATTTCCTTAGACCATGAGATCGTGCAACTCCCGGATACCGTAGGAATGCTTTGGGTGTACCAAACGTCACAACGTAACTGGGTGGCTATAAAGGTGCACTACAGGTATCTCCGAAAGTATCTGTTGAGTTGGCACAGATCGAGACTGGGATTTGTCACTCCGTATGACGGAGAGGTATCTCTGGGCCCACTCGGTAATGCATCATCATAATGAGCTCAATGTGACCAAGTGGTTGGTCACGGGATCATGCATTACGGAACGAGTAAAGTGACTTGTCGGTAACGAGATTGAACGAGGTATTGGGATACCGACGATCGAATCTCGGGCAAGTAATGTACCGATTGACAAAGGGAATTGTATACGGGATTAATTGAATCCTCGACATCGTGGTTCATCCGATGAGATCATCGAGGATCATGTGGGAGCCAACATGGGTATCCAGATCCCGCTATTGGTTATTGACCGGAGAGTCGTCTCGGTCATGTCTGCGTGTCTCCCGAACCCGTAGGGTCTACACACTTAAGGTTCGGTGACGCTAGGGTTGTAGAGATATTAGTATGCGGTAACCCGAAAGTTGTTCAGAGTCCCGGATGAGATCCGGACATCACGAGGAGTTCCGGAATGGTTCGGAGGTAAAGATTTGTATATAGGAAGTCCAGTTTCGGCTACCGGGAAAGTTTCGGGGGTCACCGGTATTGTACCGGGACCACCGGAAGGGTCCCGGGGGTCCACCGGGTGGGGCCACCTATCCCGGAGGGCCCCATGGGCTGAAGTGGGAAGGGAACCAGCCCCTGGTGGGCTGGTGCGCCCCCCATGGGCCTCCCCTACGCCTAGGGTTGGAAACCCTGGGGGTGGGGGGCGCCCCACCTGACTTGGGGGGCAAGTCCCCCCCTTGGCCGCCGCCCCCCTTGAGATGGGATCTCCAGGGGCCGGCGCCCCCCAGGGCCCCTATATAAGGGGGGGGAGGGAGGGCTGCGCACCCTAAGCCCTGGCGCCTCCCTCTCCCTCCCGTAACACCTCTCCCTCTCGCTGAGCTTGGCGAAGCCCTGCCGAGATTCCTGCTACTTCCACCACCACGTCGTCGTGCTGCTGGATCTCCATCAACCTCTCCTTCCCCTTGCTGGATCAAGAAGGAGGAGATGTCTCTCCCAACCGTACGTGTGTTGAACGCGGAGGTGCCGTCCGTTCGGCGCTAGGATCATCGGTGATTTGGATCACGACGAGTACGACTCCATCAACCCCGTTCTCTTGAACGCTTCCGCTCGCGATCTACAAGGGTATGCAGATGCACTCCTCTCTCTCGTTGCTAGATGACTCCATAGATTGATCTTGGTGATGCGTAGAAAATTTTAAATTTCTGCTACGATCCCCAACAGAACCCACAATCTGTTAAAGAGTTCTGGCCTATCAGCATGTGCAATGTTATTTTTAAAATTATTTGTAAGTGCCTCGTGAACAGGCTGAGACCGTTACTGGATGGTATGATCTCTCCAACCCAAAGTGCCTTTATTCGTAGGAGACTAATTTCTGATAATGCTCTGATGCCTTTGAGTGTATACATTCTTTGAGCACGCTTAAGGATAGGCGGGGCGATTACTGTGCTTATAAATTGGATTTAGCCAAAGCGTATGATCGGGTGGATTGGCACTTCCTGAAAAGCATATTGGGGGCTTTGGGCTTTGCAGCAGGTTGGATAAACTGGATCATGGCTTGTGTGACGCCACAAATTTTTAGTGTGTTTTAATGGTCAGCTCCTGGAGTCGTTCTCCCCTTCTTGTGGCATCAGGCAAGGAGTCCCTTTATCCCCGTATTAATTCCTTTTTGTGGCGGAGGCTCTTTCTTTGTTATTACAGGATGCGTGTGCTAAAAGAACTTTGCAAGATTTCAAGGTGAATAGTCATGCTCTGGGTATTTCTCATCTTTTGTTTGCCGATGACTACTTGTTGTTCTTCAAGGGGTCTATTGATCAAGCATTCACTATTAAAAATATTCTAGCAACCTATGAGAAGGGGACTGGTCAGCTTCTAAGCCTGGTTAAATGCTCTATTATGTTCGAAAAGAAGTGTAGCATAGAAGATCAAGTGGCCGCCATGGTAATCTTGTGTATTACCTCCGATGGTTTTGAGGATAAATATCTCGGGCTTCCGGTACCTCAAGCTAGAATGAAGGCAGGTAAATTCCAATCAACTAAAGAAAAGGCTCTTAAAATTCTATCGGACTGGGTAGAAAAATATGTGTGTTGTGGGGCGAAGGAAACTTTGATCAAATCAGTTCTTCAGGCTCTTCCGATATATGCCATGGGTAATTTTTAATTCCCGGCATCACTTTGTGAGGATCTATCGCATATTATAAGGGACTTTTGGTGGGGCGACGAGGAGGATAGGAGGAAAACTCACTGGTTGGCTTGGGATAAATTGACTAGGCCCAAAAGTGAGGGGGGCATGGGTTTTCGTGATGTAAGATTATTTAACCAAGCCCTTCTGGGTAAGCTGGCTTGAAGATTGGTGGTTAACCCAGACTCCTTATGCGCTAAGGTGATGAAGGCAAAATATTATCCCAGGGGCATATTCTTGACACAACTTTTCCCCGAGCGACATCACTCACTTGGCAAGGTATATTACATGGATTGGACGTGCTTAAATCTGGTGTTATTTTGAGAGTGTGTGATGGGTCTAATATAAATATTTGGAGAGATAACTGGTTTTCAAGAGCCTCGGGCCTTAATGTTACCGCCAAGAAGAATATGACCAGGATCAAGTGTGTTTCTGATCTAATGATGAGTGGACAACGGATATGGGATGAGAATTTGAGTAGGCACCTGTTTTATCCATATGATGCTGAAGAGATCCTAAGTCTGCGGATTCAGTTGCATGGGGACGGTGATTTTGTTGCCTGGCACCATGAGAAGAATGGGTTGTTCTCGGTTAAAAGCGCGTATAAGCTTGCGCTTAGTCTAAAGGACCGTAAAGATAACGAGGGCCAATATAGTGGTGCAATGTTGGGAGAGAGAAAATTGGGATATTATTTGGAAGGCCAATGTTCCTCAGAAAATTCATATTTTTGCATGGCGTGTCGCTACCGATAGTTTGGCTGTCTAGGTAAATAGAGTTCTCCACCACCAAACCACTCTTCGTACATGTTCTATTTGTGGAGTGGAAGATGAAAGTACCTTTCATGCGCTAAGGCATATGCGCTGTGTATGGCCACGAGGGATATTTGGATCTTGCCTGCGGAGGAGGCTCTTAAGTATACTGGGGCTGATTGGTTCCTTATTCTTTTGGATCAATAAGCCCTACTATGCGTGACCAAATTATATTCATTTTCTGGAGAGTTGCCATTTGAGAAACGACATGATTTCCGGTAAGGGGAAGGAATCCATCTCAGCCTCTGCAAGTTTTGTTCATAATTATTGGGCATCATTTGTCTCTTGTCATTCATACCCAAAGGTCGACTCGAAAAATAAAGGTAAAAGGCAGGTGGCCGGATCAAGTTCTACTCCTAATCCTTCAGAAGCTCAGGTGATATGGCAACTCCCTTCTTTGAATTATATAAAGATCAATGTCGATGTAAGTTTTGTGGAGAGTATTAGTGCGGCGAGTGTGGGGGTGGTGGCAGGGGACTCTCCTGGGAGGGTCATAGTCTCCTCCTGGGATTTCATTGGACTTTGTAAAAGCCTAGAGGAGGCGGAGCTCTGTGCTTGCATTGCCGGTCTTTATATAGGTATTACTCTACAAAATCCTATAATCTTAAAGATTGACTGTGCAGTGGTGGTAGCGATCCTGAAAAATGAAAATTTTGACAGGTCATCATTGATGGATTTTGAAGAAGGAAGCGAATGAGTATCTCCAAGCTTATATCTAGTTTTAAGATCTTCAAGATCAATCGCTCGGCCAATATGGTGGCCCATATGATTGCTAAATTTAGCTTTGATAATAGATCAGACGGTATCTTAGTTAGTAAGTGTTCGGTCCCGCGTGATGAATTTTGTAATGACTGATTGTAATAGCTAAGTTGGTTAATTAATACTCCTATATGAGGTGGTTTAAAACAAGATATATATTAAAATGGATAAAAGGGGATGTATCTAGACGTATTTTAGTCCTCAATACATCTATTTTTATCTATTTAGATGACAAGTATTTTCAGACAGAGAGAGTATATTAGGTGGTTTAAAAAACAAGGTATATACCGGTGTCGCTCTCTTCGATCCCCCGTGCACATCCGCACACAGCCTCCTCTGACTATACCACGCTGCGCCACCGCGTCCACTCCACCGGCCCCCTGCAGCACCAACCCACCTGAACTCCGTCGTCAGCTCCAGCGAGCGCGTGGCCGTTCGGGGGAGATGCGGTGTCGCCGTCAAAGGATGCCACAGAGCAGAGCAGAGGAGCGTCTCTTGGAGGGTGACGCAGATTTGGCAAGCGATGAGGTCGTTCATGGTCATCTTCTCGTCCAAGAGCCATTGGCGGTGAGGGCCTTGGGCAGCGGCGGCTGAGAGGAGCGTGAATCAGCGGGTACGAGATCGAGCCATTGGCGAGGGACAGGGAGGCGAGCTGAGTACCCAGGTCGAGCAGCCGCGGCTGGGTGACGAGGAGGAGAAGGGCGGGGTCCGTCAATGTGATGTGGTCAGTGCCATCGTGGCTGCGAAAGCAGATGCGGTACTGTTGTTCGATTCTCGGGAGAGGGACACGCTAGCGGCAGACCAGTGTTGGCCCAGTGCTGACGCCGAATACTTTCCGACCACGCATGATGACCAACAAAGACGAAGGACGACGAAGCAAAGATGACTAGAATCGCTCGTGATCAATCTGCTATTTGGCCGATGCACTTTGGGCGAAGCTAACTCACGTAGAAAGCTGACTTCCGTAGCTAGCTAACACGACGTTGATTGATCTTTTTTTTGTGAGGGGACGTTGATTGATCTACTCTCGAAGGAACTCATACACGTAGCCGGCGTATTGCAACAGGCTCGATAATCGACGACCACGATAAAGGGTTCCCCGCTTTTTATATTATAGCAAACATGCCCGTGCGTTGCAACAGGTGAGAAAAAGAATTATACGCTAACTAAAATATACTATGACTCAATATGCTGACATATGAGCGTCCTCTATTTTAACACAGTGACTCTCCATATTGCGAACATGTTTTATAAGTTGCGAACAGTTTTGTAAAAGAACTAATATTTTTGAAACTGCGAAAATTTTATCTGCACATTTTGAATTCACAAACATTTTATGATTTCTTGAACATGTTTTTCAAAATTCACAATGTTTTGAAATTTCGAAATCTCGAATTAATTTAAAGAAGAAAAAACAAAAAAATGAGAAAAGAAAAGTAAAGTAAAGACAAAAGACGAAATGGAAAAAACAGGGGCATCACGTCCTACGGGCCGGCCCAGGAACGCGCGGTGGGGGAGGGGAGGTGCGTGACAAAAAGAGGGGAGAAATCTGCAGAACTTGGGGATACAAAATTACACTCTAACAAAATAAGTATGGCTCAATACCCTCACATATGAGCGTCCTCCATTTTAACACCGTAACTCACCATGTTGCCACTTATCTTTCTTCCCATCCTCGCTGATGATGGATGCGATGTCCACGTGATTGCAATGTATTCGACATGGTAAATCCCAAGGCAATGAGCTTGCCACTGCACGGCACACTTTAAAATCTTTTAAAACAAATCTCATAAACCACAAACTCGCATTTTTTGAGTTTTTTTATATTTTCTAAAATTTTATGGACATTTTTGTCAGATTCAGGAATTTGTTTTGAATACACGATTATTTTTTCAAAATCATGAACATGGTTTTATTTCCCGACATTTCTTTCCAAATTATGTTTATTTTTATAATTTGCGAACAGTTGTAAGATCACTAATATTTTTGAAACTGCGAAAATTTTATGATTTCCCACACATTTTTGAAATCACAAACATTTTATGATTTCTCGAACATGTTTTTCAAAATTCACAATGTTTTGAAATTTGGAAATCTCAAGTTAATTTAAAGAAGGAAAAAAGAAAAAAAGTAATGAGAAAAGAAAAGAAAAGATGAAAGACGAAATGCAGAAAAAAATAGGGGCGTCACGCCCTGCAGGCCGGCCCATGAACGTGCACTGGGTTGGAGAGGGGAGGTGCGTGACAAAAAGAGGGGGAAAATCAGCGGAACATGGTTTTTTTAGGCCCATGAACTCGCAATTTTTTGAGTTTGTTCAATATTTTCTAAAATTTCAAGGACGTTTTTGTCAGATTCATGAATTTGTTTTGAATACACGATTATTTTTTCAAAATCATGAACATGGTTTTATTTCCCGACATTTCCAAATTGTGTCTATTTTTATAATTTAGAACAGTTGTAAAATCACTAATATTATTGAAACTACGAAAATTTTATGATTTCCCACACATTTTTGAAATCACAAACATTTTATGATTTCTCGAACATGTTTTTCAAAATTCGCAATGTTTTGAAATTTGGAAATCTCAAATTAATTTAAAGAAGGAAAAAACAAAAAAAAAAGAAATGAGAAAAGAAAATAAAAGACAAAAGACAAAAGATGAAATGCAAAAAAAATAGGGGCGTCACACCCTGCGGGTCGGCCCATGAACATGCACTGGGTTGGGGAGGGGAGGTGCGTGACAAAAAGAGGGGGGAAATTAGCGAAACCTGGGGATCAAACCCTGGTGTCTACGGTGGAATAGACGGGCTGTAGCCACTACGTTGTTTCTATGTGTGTGAGATATATGGAGTATCATCTGTATAAAACAACTTAGCATGGCGGTGACTTAAAAAAACGAATCAATTTTTGACTTATGGGTGGCATGGTGGGTAATTTTTGTCAACTTATAGAATAAATTATATGACGTACCACCAGAAGCATTAGTTGCTTTATTATTAGGTAGAGATAAAGCAACCACCCAATACAGCAAGCTCCTCAGGGCTGCATCACAACGAAGCCCAAAAAGAAAAAAACAAGAGAGAAAGAAAAACAAAACGAATGATGACACCGGCAAAACAACAAAACGAAGATGACCGACAACCGATACGCCCTCTGGAGATGTCCCACCGCGCTCCTAGCACTCTGAAGCATTGCGTACCGAGAAGCACATTCAAGAAGGAATGCGATGACAACGCCGCTACTGTCCGGAATAGTCCTAGGGTTTCCCGCGGTACGAGGACGGCAGTGTGGAAGGGGTATACCTGACGCCCTTTAGGAAGGAATGGCGGCACCCGCAGGCGTCACCGCATTGGTGACGGACGAGCCTCTAGGGATTTCTCTCGACCCAAAACAACTACCGCCACCCCGGACGCTCCGTCGAGCTCCACCCAGCTTGCCGCCCACCAGCATACGCCACCATGGTCTCGTTGCCATCCTTGTCGTCGCAATGAGGTCACCGACACGAGGCCAAGAGGAAGAAGGAGAGGACACCAGAATCAGGCGTAACAACAACACAGCCGAGTGGGAGGGAACTTCCTCCACCACCACAGCGGCAACCAATCGTACGCGTCAACTAGGGCAAACCAGGCCCCTACAGGCTGAGCTAGGCCCAAACGGGCCCGTGAATCCCCCATCACCGCGTTGCAGCACGTTGGCTGACAGCACCGCCACCACCCGGAGACCGCTGACGCCCTACCTCCACCGCGAGGGAGCGCCGTCACCACGCGAAGGACAGGCGGCCTGCACCAACCCAGATGGGTCCTAGATCTGGGCCGTACGGGCACCACGGGCCATGGATGTGATACGTCTCCAACGTATCATAATTTATAAAGTATTCATGCTATATTACATGAGTTTATATGGGTTTGGTGCACTTTTATATAGTTTTTATGGACTAACTTATTGATCCAGTGCCTGGTGACAATTCCTGTTTTTTGCAAGTTTTTTGTTTATCGGAAATCCATATCAAAGAAAGTCCAAACGCGATAAAATCTTACGGAGATTATATTTGGAATATGTGTGATCTTTGGGGAAAAAAACAACGCAAGATGGTGCCCGAGGGCCCCACAAGGCACCAGGCTGCGCCCTGATGCTTTGTGGGACCTTGCAGGTCGGTTGGAGCCCTTCTTTGGCCGCAAGAAAGATACTTTCTGGATGAAAATCCCCTCAAAATGCCAGCCCAATCGGAGTTACGGCTCTCCGGGTATTGAAGAAACGGTGAAGTGCTTCGAAAACAGTCGCGAGAAACAGAGAGATCTAATCTAGGCAGAGCTCCCTCTCTCCCAGAGGGCCACGGAAGAAGAATAAGAAGGAGAGGGCCCCTTCCCCTTCTCCTCCGGTGGCCCCAGGATGTCGCGGGGACATCTCCTCCATCACCATCACCACCAACTTCGCCTCTGTTCTCATGGTGGTGTGTGAGTAGTTTATCCTCGAGGCTCAGGGTATGTCCTAGTAGTTATGTGTTTGATCTCTCTCTCTCTCTCTCTCTCGTTCTTGATTTGGCACGATCTTGATGTATCATGAGCTTTGATAATATAGTTGGATCATATGGTGTTCTTCGCTCTCTATCTTGAGTCTTTCCCTTTGGGGTTTCGTTATTATATGATTGAGTATTGGATTTGAAATCACTTGATGTATGTCTTGCATGCGGATACCCGTGGTGACAATGGGGTATTCAAGTGAGTCACTTGATGTATGTTTTGGTAATCAACTTGCGGATTCCCGTGGTGACATTGGTGTAATCTAGGCATAAGGGTTGATACACGTTTTTTTCCTACTTTCTCTGGTAGAAACTTTGGGGTACTCTTTGAAGTTCTTTGTGTTGGAGTGAATATTCTGAATCTGAAATTATTTGGTGTTATTGTAGTACAAACTCCAGGGTTGTTTGTGACACTTATAGGGATGGCTCAATAGATTGATCGGAAAGATAACTTTGAGGTGGTTCTCTACCTACAACAATTTCATCTTATGTTCTCCACTATCGATAAGAACTTTGGAGTGATTCTTTGTTGCACGTTGAGGGATTGTTATATGATTCAATTATGTTAGCACTGTTGAGAGTTGCAATCACTAGTGCAGAACATGCCTTTGTCACAGGTTCGTAAGGGCCTTTAGTGCCGGTTCTGCAACCGGCACTATGGAGTGGAGACTAAAGGCCCCCCCCTTTAGTACCGGTTCGGCACGAACCGGCGCTAAAGTGCCACGACGTGGCACGAGCCAGGCCCGGGTGCTGGTAGACCATTAGTACCAGTTGGTAGCACCAACCGGTACTAAATGTTTGGGGGGGGGGGTTTGGTTTTAATTTTTATTTTTCCATTAATTTTGTGTTTTCCATTTAATTCTTTTTTGTTTGCTGGTATTTTACGATACTACATATTGTACACGTTATGCATATATATAAATAGATTTTCTCGTAGAACTGATCATATATATATAATCGAATGTCTCACAACCACCATTAATTATTCACACATACACATGTATATATATACAATTTCTCCTACATGTTGCCTTGGTGCCTTCGGAGCACGATGACAAGTGGTTCATGGGGGCGGTAGCGGGTAATAGTATTCTCCTTTGGGATCTATGACCTGGTCGAGCAAAAATCCCGCTATTTCCTCTTGAAGTGCTCGTATGCGCTCCTCTGATAGGAGCTTGTCCCGCACCTCTTTGAACTGTTAAGAAGGAGATCAATATGCATGTGTATTAGTTGTGTGACTAGATATCGACAATCATGTAAGATTTGTGAATAGTGTTCTGGCAAACGTACCCAGTCCTGTCTATCAGATCTGCTCCTTTCGGACGCCATCATGCGAATGTTCTCGCAAACGTAGTATGCACACACTTCAGTCCCCGGCGCCTGCTTCAGGGCCTTTACGACAATAGAATTTAATCAGATAATAATTAATCAAGCATGTTAATTAATTAATGGTATTGAAACAAGAATTAAAGAGATGGTAGCTAGCTAGCTAGTACTACTTAATTACTTACCTTGGGTCGATACCAACATAGCTTTTGTCGCCATTTTCCTGGAGTCACCTTGATGTACTTTGCCCAAGCCCTACCCGCCGGCAAAGAAAATTAATAAAGGAGTTATTAAAAATAGTTCATATCAGGAAATGACGAACTAAATAGGCCGAGATATAGTTAATAATGATTGAAATAACCTGTCGACTATCCCCTTCACGATGCTGTAGTCACTATTTTTTTAAGTAGTGAGTCCAGTACTTCAACTTTTCCTTCGTCAACTTTAATGTCTAACAAGATCCAGTGGAAGCTGCATGCGCATACGTTTGCATGTATAAATTAAGCGGGCATGTGCATAACACTAATCAACTATAACCCTAAACCCTATACACTTATTAACATGTAGCTAGTAAGCAAAAACAGAATTTGTAGTACAAGACAGTGTGACTCACTCGAAGTTGTAAGGAAGTAGTATATCTTCATTGCTATTGAGGCGCTTCAAGAACTCTACCATGTTTTCTCTACATCTTGTCTACACCATTCCAATTTCCATGTGTATTCATTAACGGTATTTGGGTCAATGAACCCAATGCCATAGCGTCCAGCTTTTTTCATTTCATACATCTTCATCCTGCATAATACCACAGAAAAGAATATATAGTGAGGATATATAATTACAGGTAATTAATGATCAATCAATGAGCACTAGAGCTAGCTTGAGACTTAAATTACAGAAAGAAATCACTTACAGACAATAGCAACTGACGATAGATTTGTCGAGTGCATCTTGATTGAATAACTGAAATAGTTCTGAATACTCAACGGCCAGAGCTTTCTTATGGAAGTAATGATCTTCCTCGACTTGCACCATGAGGGACTCTCGATTGGAAATCTTGGTAATTTTCATGTACCAATCATGCAATTCATACATTCTCGTTGGGAGGTTCTTGACCTCCTCGGGCTCGACCAAAGGTTCGCCCCGGACATATTTCCGTTTTATTTCCTCCTCTCTAAGCGGAGGCATGGGCTCGATATCGAGGAGTTGTCCAACAGTGATCTTGAGCATTTCAGCCTGCATTATATGCTCCTCGGTTATTACCACATCGCCCAGCTCGGGAACGTAAACGGTTTGCCCACAATAATATTGGGCGCGCGTACTCTCATGTGTTGTTGGCACAACAAGCGGGGGGGGGGGGGTCGATTGCGCCGCCTGTTCTCCCAGCTGGGGAACGGTTTTCCCGCATTTTTTGACAGCTGCTTGTTGGCTCGAGCTCGAGCTCGCTTCTTTCTGTAGTCGTGCTCGATGTGCCTTCCTGATTTGGCGCTCATAGTCTGAGTCAACAGGCTTGGGAGCTGGTGGTCTAGCCATACGAATGAAGTGGTCAATCTTTTCCTCAGGCACTTTCTCCCTCGGCGGCGTTGCCGGTTTCGGTCGAAAATGAGCGTCCACTTCGGCCCGCACTATTGCATCGTTTTGCTCCTCGGTCATGTCGTAAGGCCTCTGAGGAAGAGGAGCGAGGCTGCTTGGACCATATTTATATCGCTTGTCTCCGCCTGTACTTTCTGTACTACCTCGACTCGTACCGCTACGCACCATAGCTGCGGCGTGTCTCTTCTGCGATTGCTTAGGCGGCGGAGACGGCTGACGTGGCTTAGTTGGAGCAGGAGGAGTGGCCTGACGCTGTGCCGGACTTGAAGCAGGAGGTGTGGCCTGACACGGTGTCGGACTTGAAGCAGGAGGTGTGGCCTGACGCTGTGCCGGACTTGAAGCAGGAGGTGTGGCCTGACACGGTGTCAGACTTGAAACAGGAGGAGTGGCCTGACGCTGTGCCGGACTTGAAGCAGGAGTCTGCTCACGCGTTCGTGGACTTGGAGGAGCGGGAGTCTGCTGACACGGTGGCGGACTTCGAGGAGGAGTCGGCAGACGCGGTGTCGGTGGACTTCGAAAGATGATGCAATCCTTTTTCCATAGGATGATACGATGTATGGCCTCTCCCAGTGTTTGCTCGTCGTCACCTCCAGGAATGTCAAGCTCTAGCCCCGAATATGGGCCCACCACCTCATCAACCAAGACACGAGCATAGCCCGCTGGAATCGGGGCGCAATGGAAGGTTGCTTCGGGGGTAATTGTAAAAGCAACGGCGTTCGCCACCTTCATGGATATGTTCTTCATTTTGAAGTGTAGCTCACAGTTAGTGTTCTCTATGATGTCATCCACAGGGTATGTATCCAGCAGTGCGTCGCCCGGGGCGGAACCAACGCTGCTTCTCGGCATGGATGGGACGGTGCTATCCAATGCTGGATGATCATCCGCTTGCTGCTGCCGCTGCTGAGACCCCCTTTCCTGGCTAAGTGAGTCGATCTGCTGCTGCTGCTGCTGGAATTTGAGTGCCAAGTCCGCGTGCCTTGCTTCTAGGCCTTGAAGGCGTTCCGCGTCCTGCTTCCTCTGCTCCTCCTCCAGCTTCCTCTTCTTCTCCTCCTCCATCTTCTTTCTTGCACGGGTCCTGTAGTCGTCGTTCCATTCCGAAAAGCCCTCATACCAGGGAATAACGCCCTTGCCTCGTGTTCTTCCCGGGTGTTCAGGATTTCCCAGGGCGCGCGTAAGCTCGTCGTTCTCTCTGTTGGGCGTGAACACCCCCTTTCGAGCATCTTCTATTGCGTCAAGTAACTTTTGTTCTGCTCCTTTTAGACTTGCCTTCTTCGAAACCAGGCCTGTCTTCGGGTCCAACGCCCCCCCATGCGCATAGAACCAAGTTCTGCACCTGGGGGGCCAGCTCCTAGTAACCGGAGTGACCCCTGCATCCTCCATCTCTTGCTCAGACTTATCCCACTTAGGCATTGCCACCGCGTAGCCACCTGGACCCAGCCTATGGAACTGCGTCTTTTTTGCGGCATTGGCCTTGTTTTTTCTCGACCGTTCCTTAGATAATTCTGATTCCTTGAATTTCACGAAAGCGGGCCAGTGTTCTCTTTGCTTCTCCAGTGTTCCCTTGAATTCTGGAGTCTTCCTTTCTGCAGCGAGGTAGTTGGCCCATACAGTTTTCTTGTGGGTGTTGAATGCAATTGCCATCTTCTTAAGAGCAGCGTCCTTGACTTTCTGCACATCTGCATCAGTGAAATAATCTGGTAGGGTGAAATGTTCCATCAGAGATTCCCAAAGCTTTTGTTTTGCTCTGTCGTCGACCCAAGTAACATCTGGGCGTTTAGTTTTTGGCTCTTTCCATTCTTGAATGGAGATCGGGAGTTGGTCCTTCACAAGAACTCCGCACTGACGAACGAACTTGCTCGCAATGTTCTTAGGCGTGAGGGGTTCGCCACTAGCTTTGATGGAATCGATGTTGTACTTTACACCCTCCTTCAACTTTTTGCTCGGGCCGCGCTTTGTCCTGCTGTCTGTAGAAGCAGATTTGCTCGATCCGGAGGGCTGAAAGAAGAAAGATCGATTCGTTAATATATCTTCAAATAAAAAAACATGTGATGATCACTAGATGCCTGCTTATATAAATATACCTCGCCGGTAGTCTTTGTTATTTCAAGATCAACATTGTATTCGTCATCATAATCATTGTCTGCGTCATCATAATCATAATCATAGTTCATGACTTCATCAGCTCGGTCGTCGAGATCGAATATCTTATCATCACCCTCCCCGGTATTGTTCAGATATTGGGAGCCGTCATTTGCTTCATTCAGATCATCTGGCCTGCTAGGGCTGCGTATGATCTCGAACAGGGCCTCTTCTCCCTCTCTGCCGGTATTGTCCGCCATAGCTTTTATTTAACTAATACAGAAGAAATATAAAACAATTTAGTATTCAAATTACAATGCATGGATGCAATCAATAAGGAAAAACTGAATCATATAGTACATAATATGCATCGTCTCGAATAATATATAATCTCGAATACATCGTCTCGAATAATATATAATCTCGAATACATCGTCTCGAATAATATATAATCTCGAATACATCGTCTCAAATAATATATAATCTCGAATACATCACTGGCTAGGTAGCTAATAAAGATCGAATACTATAGAAGAATCTAGGCCACTCGCGGTTCCTGGGGCGCGGGCGGTGGACACCCAAAGACAAGGAACCATCACAGGATCATATCTCCGGTCATCTGCCCAAAGAACCTGCCAGGTATTGGAGAACCTGACGTCCATAGCAGCCATGTAGCGATGGACGTGCTCGTCCTCCTCCCTGACACGACGACGCACCACCTCCGGCGGGGCCGGCTCCCTCTGCACCGAATGTGGCCCACGCGAACGCCACCAAAGGAGATCAGGGTCGACGACGGGACCCGAGGCCGGGTTCCTCACCAAGCGTCGCGCCCCTCCAGGTAGCACCTCCCAGTGCCAGCCCGGCGGAGCCCAATCCCGGACATGGGTCCTCTGAAGCAGGACGTCGTCGCGAACGGGTCGACGGCGAGGATGCGGGCCGGGCATCGTCGACAACAAATACTATATGCCGCAAAAGTAAAGTAACATTTTTTAAATGATTGGATTGTGATTTCTTATATGCAAATTCTAAATTTTATAACTAAAAATATAATAAACTAAAAAAACATCGACCATATCTAAAACTAACATTTCTAACATTTCTATAACTAAAATTGTATAACTAATTTTCTTTAACATTCTATATAACAACATTTCTATAACATTAATACAGAAAAAACTAACATTTCTATATATAACTAACATTTCTATATAACTAACATTTCTATAACATTAATACTGAAAAAACTGAAAAAACTAATAACTAATAACAGAAAAACTAAAAACTAAAAACAGAAAAACTGAAAAACAAAAAACAAAAAACAGAACAAAAATTGTGTATGTGTGTGTATGGTGTGTGTGTGTGTGTGTGTATGTGTGTGTATGTGTTGTGTGTGCAGGCGACGACGAGCCAAGGCGACGGGGCCGGCGGCGCGCGCGGCGGCTTCGATTGGAGGGAGAGGAGAGGGGGGACAGAGGCTCACAGCACGGGCGAGGTCGAGGCGACGACGACGACGACGCGGGCCGGTGCGGGGACGAGGACGCGGGCCGGTGCGGAGATGGGGACGGGCCGGCGACGCGGACGGCGCCACGAGGACGGGGGCGGCGCGGAGTCGACGGGGGCGGCGCGGGACGGGGCGGCGGCGATGAAGCAGAGAGAAGTGGGAGGAAACTGACGAAATTTTCGTAAGTGTTTTCTTATATAGGATGGTCCTTTAGTACCGGTTGGAGCCACCAACCGGTACTAAAGGTCGATTTTGGCCAGGCCAAGCGGCGGGAAGCGCCCACCTTTAGTACCGGGTGGTGGCACCAACCGGTACTAAAGGCCCACCCTTTAGTACCGGTTGGTGCCACCACCCGGTACTAAAGGGTGTGCGCTGCCAGGCGAGGGGCGCAGAAGTTTATATAGTCCCACCTCGCTAGCTGAGGAGCGCCAGGACCAGTTTATAAGCCCTGACGTGGGCACTGCATTGAGCTCCTCTCAATAGCAGGCCTTCTGGGCCTACCTCTCCTACTCTGCCTGTGGGCCTACTGGGCTTGCGGGCCTGCATCCTGGCCCAACTACAGGTTGGGTTTCTAGTCGTATGCAGGCCGCTCTGGCCCAGTAGGTGGGCTTTTTTATTTTCTTATTTTTTTGCTTTATTTATTTTTGGTTTATTTATTTTTGAGTTGTTTTTTTGCTGTATTTAGAGTTTCTTTGGGAATATTTTTGCTTTAGGTACAAAAAATTACAAACTTTCTGTTAGTGCCGGTAGTTTACAAATTTGAATAGTTTACATTTTGAATTATTTGAAATTTGTGTGAATCACTAGTTTGTGAATAACTTAACTTTGAAAATAGATTTTCAGTGATTCTTTTTTCTTATGTTTAATATTAGTGTGTTTTATCATTATATTCAATTTGGTAATGCTTAGGTTATTTAAAAAATGAAATCCCTTTGTAACGGATGAGTTTTCGTCCGAAACCCTGATACTTCGAAAGAGATTGTCCATTTTATACACGAAGTGCATCCAGTTTTTGCGGTAACCCTCTCTACTTTTTTGCACATGCTATGTGGGTGAAATTATGATACCATGCCAACTTTCAACCTTTTCTGAGTTCATTTGAAATGCTTTTCAATTTCAGGGTCATTTAGCTGAAAAAATCAGTAAATGCATGAAAGAATTTGTTTGCACATAAAATTTCTTCGCGTTTCAAATGCCAAAACACATAACTACCCTAACTATTACAGAGATTCCCTCCTGGGTGTGAAACACAGAAGAAAGTGATGATAGTGAAGCCGATCACATCCCAGATCTTTGGGTGTGAAACTTTTTCTTCGCGTATGTCCCTTTGCGCCGTAGCCATGGAAAATCTTCATCATTTAACTGGATGCTCGGGTCAATATTCACTGTGAATGGAGCAATTTCATCAAACTTTTCATAATCTTCTGACATGTCTGTCTTGTCATCCACTCCCACGATGTTTCTCTTCCCAGAAAGAACTATGTGGCGCTTTGGCTCATCGTATGATGCATTCGCTTCCTTATCTTTTCTTTTTCTCGGCTTGGTAGACATATCCTTCACATAGAAAACCTGTGCCACATCATTAGCTAGGACGAATGGTTCGTCTGCATACGCAAGATTGTTGAGATCCACTGTTGTCATTCCATACTGCGGGTCTTCCGTTACCCCATATCGTGTCATATTGACCCATTTGCACCGAAACAAAGGGACCTTCAAATCACGTCCATAGTCAAGTTCCCATATCTCCTCTATGTAACCATAATATGTTTCCTTTCCCGTCTTGGTTGTTGCATCAAAGCGGACACCACTGTTTTGGTTGGTGCTCTTCTTATCTTGGGCGATCGTGTAAAATGTATTACCATTTATCTCGTACCCTTTGAAAGTCATTATATTCGAAGATGGTAACTGGGACAGCGAGTACAGGTCATCTTCAATAGAGGCGTCATGCATGGTACGTGTCTGCAACCAGCCGGCGAAACTCCTGGTTTGTTCACGTGTAATCCAGTCATCAGACCGCTCCGGGTGTTTGGAGCGTAGAAAATTCTTGTGTTCGTCCATATACGGAGCCACCAAGGCGGAATTCTGTATAACTGTGTAGTGTGCTTCAGTGAGAGAATGTCCGTCCATACATATTTTTTGATTCCCTCCTAGCGTGCCTTTTCCATCCAGTCTGCCCTTATGCCGCGATTCAGGAACACCAATCGGCTTAAGGTCAGGAATAAAGTCAATACAAAACTCAATGACCTCCTCATTTTCATGGCCCTTGGAGATGCTTCCTTCTGGCCTAGCACGGTTATGAACATATTTCTTTAAGACTCCCATGAACCTCTCAAAGGGGAACATATTGTGTAGAAATACAGGACCCAAAACGCTAATCTCTTCGCATAGGTGAACTAGGACGTGCGTCATGATGTTGAAGAAGGATGGTGGGAACACCAACTCGAAACTGACAAGACATTGCACCAAATCATTCTCTAACCTTGGTATGATTTCTGGATCGATTACCTTCTGAGAGATTGCATTGAGGAATGCACATAGCTTCACAATGGCTAATCGAACGTTATCCGGTAGAAGCCCCCTCAATGCAACCGGAAGCAGTTGCGTCATAATCACGTGGCAGTCATGAGACTTTAGGTTCTGGAACTTTTTCTCTGCCATGTTTATTATTCCCTTTATATTCGACGAGAAGCCAGACGGTACCTTAATACTGAGCAGGCATTCAAAGAAGATTTCCTTCTCTTCTTTGGTAAGAGCGTAGCTGGCATGCCCCTGATGTATGCCGTCTTTTCCATGCATACGTTGCTGGTCCTCCCGTGCCTCAGGTGTATCTTTTGTCTTCCCATACACGCCCAAGAAGCCAAGCAGGGTCACGCAAAGATTCTTCGTCACGTGCATCACGTCGATTGCGGAGCGGACCTCTAGGTCTTTCCAATAGGGCAGGTCCCAGAATATAGATTTCTTCTTCCACATGGGTGCGCGTCCGTCAGCGTCCTTTGGAACAGGTTGTCCGCCAGGACCCTTTCCAAAGATTACCTTCAAATCCTTGACCATATCATGTACATCAGCACCAGTACGGTGCCGAGGCTTCGTCCGGTGATCCGCCTCACCTTTGAAATGCTTGCCTTTCTTTCTTACGGGATGCCTGCTCGGAAGAAATCGACGATGTCCCAGGTACACATTCTTCCTACAATTCTCCAAATATATACTGTCGGTATCATCCAAACAGTGCGTGCATCCGCGGTATCCCTTGTTTGTCTGTCCTGAAAGGTTACTGAGAGCAGGCCAATCATTGATGGTCACGAACAGCAACGCCTTTAGGTCAAATTCTTCCCCCATGTGCTCATCCCACGCACGTACACCTGTTCCATTCCACAGCTGTAAGAGTTCTTCAACTAATGGCCTTAGGTACACATCAATGTCGTTGCCGGGTTGCTTAGGGCCTTGGATGAGCACTGGCATCATAATGAACTTCCGCTTCATGCACAACCAAGGAGGAAGGTTATACAAACATAGAGTCACAGGCCAGGTGCTATGGTTGCTGCTCTGCTCCCCAAAAGGATTAATGCCATCTGCGCTTAGACCAAACCATACGTTCCTTGCGTCATCTGCAAACTCCTTCCCGTACTTTCTCTCAATTTTTCTCCACTGCGACCCGTCAGCGGGTACTCTCAACTTTCCGTCTTTCTTACGGTCTTCTCTGTGCCATCGCATCGCCTTGGCATGCTCTTTGTTTTGGAACAAACGTTTCAACCGTGGTATTATAGGAGCATACCACATCACCTTGGCAGGAATCTTCTTCCTGGGGCGCTCGCCCTCGACATCACCAGGGTCATCGCGCCTGATCTTATAGCGCAATGCACCGCATACCGGGCAAGCGTTCAAATCCTCGTACTCACCGCGGTAGAGGATGCAGTCATTAGGGCATGCATGTATCTTCTGCACCTCTAACCCTAGAGGGCAGACAACCTTCTTTGCTTCGTACGTACTCTCGGGCAATTCGTTGTCCTTTGGAAGCATATTCTTTATCATTACCAGCAACTTTCCAAATCCCTTGTCAGATACACCATTCTCTGCCTTCCATTGCAGCAATTCCAGTGTGGTGCCCAACTTTTTCTTGTCAGCTTCGCAATTCGGGTACAAAAATTTCTTGTGATCCTCTAACATGCGCTGCAACTTCTTCTTCTCCAAATCACTTGCGCAGTTTCTCTTTGCATCGGCAATGGCCCGACCTAGATCATCAGCGGGCTCATCTGATGCCTCTTCTTCAGCTTCTTCCCGCATTGCCAGCTCAGCTTCTTCCCCCATTGTTGTATCATCGTATTCAGGGAACCCATGGCCAGGATAGCTGTCGTCGTCCTCTTCTTCTTCATTGTCTTCCATCATAACCCCTCTTTCTCCGTGCTTGGTCCAAACATTATAGTGGGGCATGAAACCGGACTTAAACAGGTGGACGTGAATGGTTCTTGACGTAGAGTAATTGTGATCATTCTTACAGACTAAACATGGACAAGGCATAAAACCATCCGCCCGCTTGTTTGCCTCAGCCGCAAGCAGAAAAGTTTGCACGCCATTAATGAACTCGGGAGAGCATCGGTCATCGTACATCCATTGTCGGCTCATCTTCATTACACAACACCGAATAGACCAAATTAATACAAGTTCATACATAAAGTTCATACAAGACTTAAATGCAACAAACAAATAACTCTCTAACTAAAGAATTTAAATGCAACAACAAATGCGATCAAGATCGCAACTAAGGTAACAATTGATCCAACAGCATAATGATACCAAGCCTCACTATCAATGGCATATTTTCTAATCTTTCTAATCTTCAAGCGCATTTTCTCCATCTTGATCTTGTGATCATCGACGACATCGGCAACATGCAACTCCAATTCCATCTTCTCCCCCTCAATTCTTTTCAATTTTTCTTTCAAATACTCATTTTCTCTTTCAACTAAATTTAACCTCTCGACAATAGGGTCGGTTGGAATTTCCGGTTCACAAACCTCCTAGACAAAAATATCTATGTCAACTTGATGGGCATAATTTGTCATAAACACGAAATGCAACAACTAGTTTTAAAAGAGAATATACCACATCCGAATCATAACAAGGACGAGGGCCGACGGGGACGGATATCAAAACCATGGCACTATGTATAACAAACAACGTACGGGTAAGATAATTATACGAGTAACTATATATCCAAATCACACAAACATCAATTTGGTAATGTAAAACATTCATGAACAAGAGGCTCACCACAAGGTGGTGCCGGCGACGGAACGGTGCGGGCGATCGACTGTGGTTACGACGGAGATTTAGAAGGCACTAAGTAAACCACACCTACATATGCAAACTAAGTGTTAGTTTTGACCACAAATTGCATATAAATCAAATACTAGCACATATATTTTCTACCAAATTACTAAACTCATAAATTAATCACTATACAAAGCATTGCAAGAGCTAATCTAGCAATGAGAGATGAAAGGACAAAGTTGCTAACCTTTGTGATCATTTGAATGGATGGGGGCCTTCAAATCTTGACAAATTTGGGCAAAATGTGTGATGAGCTCGAGAGGAAGAGGGGAAGAACAGAGAGGAGAGGGGAAAGGGGAAGAACAGAGCGAGCTCGGGTGGACGAAGGGCTTATGTAGGACGACCTTTAGCACCGGTTCGTGCCATGAACCGGTACTAAAGGTGCGGGAGGGGCCTCGGACTGACAACATCCTGCCACCACTCACTTTAGTACCGGTCCGTGGCACGAACCGGTGCTAAAGGTAGGCCACGAACCGGTACTAATGAAAGTGGCTGGCTAGCCGTTGGAACCGGCACTAATGCACACATTAGTGCCGGCTCAAAAGCAAACCGGCACTAATGTGCTTGACATTTGACCCTTTTTTTCTACTACTGAATAGTGAAAGCATGAACCCTAGGCCTTGTTTTTAAGCATTGATATACTGTTTGTGCTCACTTTTGTTACTTGTTGCTTTGTTGTTTATTTTATTTCGGATCACAAAAACCTATATCTACTATCCATACTACACTTGTATAACCATCTCTTCGCCGAACTAGTGCACGTACACAATTTGCCATTGTATTGGGTGTGTTGGGACACAAGAAATTTCTTTTATTTGATTACAGGGTTGTTCGAGAGAGACCATCTTAATCCTACACCTCCCACTGATTGATAAACTCTTAGGTCATCCGCTTGAGAGAAATTTGCTACTGTCTTAAGAAAACACTACGCTTGGAGGCCTGACAGAGTCTACAATAAGAAACTTCCATAGTAGACATCAGGCTGCACCACTACACTGCCCCGCAGACAACGCTCGCGCCGCCGCACCGAACAGCCCTCGGTCAGCCCGTGTCCAGATGTAGCCGCCCTAGGAGCACCACAACCGTGAGGGAGAGAGCTCCACCTCTGCCTCCAAGCGCGCGGGGAAGAGAAGTCCACCATCGTCGGCACCACCTGGTTACGCCAGTGGTGGCAAAAGGGAGGGGTGAGGAAGGGGGCCGAGGCGGGGAACGAGGTGGCAGCGCTTCGTCACGGCGTGATGCGACGGGAGCGCAGGGGCGTCTCGAGTTATCTTGAAATCGCCCCCCAACGGGCTTGATAATCGAGCCTGATTCTTTTCTTCTTTATTCCTTCTCGTCACGGTGTTGATTACAAGGGGCTATAAGCAGCTTGGCAAGCAAGCTAATCTACACGTACACGGTCACAACTTCCTATCCTACTAGGTAAGTTTTGTGTATGATCCGGATACAACGTCACCCACGTCTTGGTTAATTCCAATAACCAGCCCATTCCTGGAGCTTGTGCTTGTCGCCGATGGTGTTGTGAAAGATGCCTTGCCCATCGATCCTCATGAAGGTGTTCGCCTTCCATGATAAAGAATTAAAATGTTGAGAACTAGCCGCTAGTTACTCAGTGAGTGTAAAAATGCTGACCAAGAGTTGCATGCCTAAAACTTCTATCATCCTAGGACAACAAGCCATCATTAGAGCATCTCCAATAGATGATGTAGATGCAAAAATAACCGAGTCTTACATCACGAATCCCACAAACAACAATGCTCCAATAGACGATGTAGATGTAAAAAAATTACTCAGCTTTTGCTCTAGATGTGAAATACATCACCAAAGTGATGCAAATTTACATCACTTGGGCCTCTCGAGTAAAACTCGAGCAAAATGCATGTAGCCCCAACTGCCGCATGAAACATGCTTGCGCCGCGCTTGACTTCCCGCCGCCGCCGCCAACATGATTGCCACAAATCGGCACAGCGGACTTGTAGCCCCACGTCCCATGGCTGCCGCCAGATTGAAACCACCAGCGAGGAAGAAGGTGTGACGCCCGTGATTCAATCGTACACTAATCATGCACGCAAACGTGTACAATCAAGATCAGGGACTCATGGGAAGATATCACAACACAACTCTAAAAACATAAATAAGTCATACAAGCATCATAATACAAGCCAGGGGCCTCGAGGGCTCGAATACAAGTACTCGATCATAGACGAGTCAGTGGAAGCAACAATATCTGAGTATAGACGTAAGTTAAACAATTTGCCATAAGATGGCTAGCACAAACTGGGATACAGATCGAAAGAGGCGCAGGCCTCCTGCCTGGGATCCTCCTAAACTACTTCTGGTCATCGGCGGCGGCCTGCACGTAGTAGTAGGCACCCTCGGTGTAGTAGGGGTCATCGTCGACGGTGGCGTCTAGCTCCGGGGCTCCAACCTCTAGTTGCGACAACTAGGTAAAAACGAAAGGGGGAAAAGAGGGAGAAAAGCAACCGTGAGTACTCATCCAAAGTACTCGCAAGTAAGGATTTACACTACATATGCATGGGTATCTGTGTAAAGGGGCAATATCGGTGGACTGAACTGCAGAATGCCAGAATAAGAGGGGGATAGCTAGTCCTGCCAAAGACTACGCTTCTGGCAGTCTCCATCTTGCAGCATGTAGAAGAGAGTAGATGGTAAGTTCACCAAGTAGCATCGCATAGCATAAACCTACCCGGCTATCCTCCCCTCGTCGCCCTGTGTGAGAGCGATCACCGGGTTATATTTGGCACTTGGAAGGGTGTGTTTTATTAAGTATCCGGTTCTAGTTGTCATAAGGTCAAGGTACAATTCCGGGTCGTCCCGTTACAGAGGATCATGGCTATTCGAATAGATAAACTTCCCTGTAGGGGTGCACCACATTACCCAACAAGCTCGACCCCCTTTGGCCGGACACACTTTCCTGGGTCATGCCCGGCCTCGGAAGATCAACACGTCGCAGCCCCACCTAGGCACAACAAAGAGGTCAGCACGCCGGTCTAAATCCTATGGCGCAGGGGTCTGGGCAAATCGCCCATTGCACACCTGCATGTTGCGAGGGCGGCCGGAAGCAGACCTAGCCTCCCTAATACAAGAGCAGGCGTTCCAGTCCAATCCAGCGTGCGTTGCTCAGTCACTGACGTCACGAAGGCTTCGGCTGATACCACGACGTCGAGTGCCCATAACTGTTCCCGCGTAGTTTATTAGTGTGTATAGGCCAGTGGCCAGACTCAGATCAAATACCAAGATCTCGTTCAGGATGTTAATTGATGTCACCGCGGACGCCGACCAGGGCCAGGCCCACCTCTCTCCTAAGTGGTCTCAACCTGCCCTGTCGCTCCGCCACCAAGTAACAGTCGGGGGCCGTCGGGAACCCAGGCCCACCACTACCGGGATGGAACCACCTGTCCTTTCAGCCCCCACATCGAAATCACTTGCGGGTACTCTACGAGCCGACCCGTCTTTAGTCACCACATGTATCATATATTATGTATATAAGTATATACCCGTGATCACCTCCCGAGTGATCACGGCCCGATAGTGTTGCATGGCAGATGGACAAGAATGTAGGACCACGGATGGAATACTAGCATCCTATACTAAGCCTTTAGGATTGCAGGTAAGGGTAACAACTGTAGCAACAATGACAGGCTATGCGGCAGAATAGGATTAACCGAAAGCAGTAACATACTACACCACTCTAATGAAAGCAGTAGAGAGAAGGAATAGGCGATATCTGGTGATCAAGGGGGCTTGCCTGGTTGCTCTGCAGACAGAAACGGACCCTCGAAGGTTAAGTAGTCGATCACTGGTTCAACTGCGGTCTCGGGGTCTACCGGAAAGAAGTAACGGGGAGGGAACCAATAAATAATAGAGCAATCAAAGCATAACATGGCAATACGCGGTGCTAGGGGTGACCTAGCGCAGTGCTAGGTGCTACCGACGAACGGGGAAACATCCAGGAAAGTATCCCCGGTGTTTCGCGTTTTCGGACAGATGAATCAGAGGGGGAAAGTTGCGTGTCTGCTATGCTAGGGATGTGTGGCGGACGAACGGGACGCGTATTCGGATTTGTCTCGTCGTTCTGAGCAACTTTCATGTACAAAGATTTTTCATCCGAGTTACGGATTATTTTATATTAATTTTTAAAAATTTAAATCATTTTTAGGATTAACAGAATTAATTAAATCAAAAAGCACTTATGACGTTAGCATGATGCAAGCGGTCAGAGTTGACCGTTGACCAGTCAACTGATGGGTGGGTCCCGCATGTCATAGGATGTTAACTAATTAACAGTAGTTAGTTTTATTAGCAGGTTAATTAGGTTTAATTAACTAGATTAATTAAGTTAATTAATTATTTAACTAATTAATCATTTATTTATTTATTTTTTACTCTTTTTTAATAAAACAGGGACGTGGGGCCCCGACAGTCAGTGGCCCATAGGCCATAGCGGGGCGGGGCATTAGCGGGTGAAGCCCGAACGGGCGCTGGCGACGGGGGCGCACCCGGTTGGGTGCTTGCGCGCCGATGGCTGCGGCGGGATGGCCGCGGTCGGCCTGAAGCGGGCTGGGACGGGCGCTGGGTGACTGGATCCGAGCGCACGACGGGGCGAGGCAAACAGGGCGGCAGCGGGGCGCCGGCGGTCACGTCGACAAGCGGCCGCAGCCGTAGGGAAGGGCGGCAACGGCAGGGCGAGGCCACGGGCTTCGGCCGGCAGCAGGGGATGGGCAGCGCAGCCGCGGCGAGGCCTGCGCGGTCGCAGCAGCGAGGGGAGCAGGGCGGCGCCCGTGCGTGCTGCGGCAAGGCGGGCGACAGACGACGCGAAGCTAAGACGACACTAGCAGCAAGCGGGAGGCAGCGGGCGAATGGACGTGGCATGCAGGGTCGGGGTGCGGTGTCGCGAGGGAAGGCGGAGGTCGGGTCGGGCGCCGTGGCCACGGCTAACGGCGCGCGAGGGCGGAGTGCAGAGGGGGAGGCCGGGTCTCACCAACGTTGCATGGAAAATGGCAGCGAGCTCAGGGAGGTGGACGGGGACGACGGCGAGCGATGATGGGGACGAGTCGACGACGGAGAGGACGGCGTGCAGTCCGGCGGGGAGGTCTAGCGAACGGTGGGGCTCCGGTGGCGGCGATGTCCAGGGAGCAGCGAGGCTCGTTGGAGACCGGTGGGGGGGAGGTTGTGGAGGCGTGCGACGGGTCGAGGCGGCAGGAGGGGCGACCGGGCGTCTCCGGCGAGCCGGCGATGTGCGAGGTCGAGCGCCCCCGATCTCGATCTAGATCGGGGAGGGAGAGCGAGGAGTGGGGGGAGCGGCAACGTGGGCTAGGGTTCGGGGGAGTGGGAAGGAGGGTTGTAACCCAATGGGGGTTTTGGGCCGGCCTGGCTGGCAGTGGCCGCTGGGCCACGGCCCAGCTGGGGGGCGGGGGCTTTTTTTTCAATGGTTTTCCTTTATTATTATTCTTTTTACTTTTCTTTTCTGTTTTAATTTTAGTTCCACATTATTTTTACTTAGTAAAATATGATAACATCTCCTAAAATAACGTTTCAAAATAACCCTCTGCCACAAAAGGTTTTAACCCAAAATAAAATAGTTTAGTGTTTTATGAAATACCAAAGGCATTTAAATAATGTTTTTGCTACCGTTTAAATCATTTTAGTGCATTTATACATTATATAAAAATGTGGATTCTTCATCACAATCATCTATGCATTAACTAGCTGTAACACCCCAAAAATTTGACCTTGTTTTATTAATTGAAAATTTGCCAGGAAATTAAATTTTTGTTTTTCTGGATTTCTCCTTTGATTTCAGAACCCCTCTTATCTTTATTTTTGTGGGTTTTTACCTCAAGTGGAAACTTTCCAAAAATATTTTTGGACTTGTATGCCCTCTTTATAAAAACAGATTCTTTATCAGTGGATTTATTTGCATAATTGCTTTCATGATCTTTATTCTTTTAAAATGATCTTCCATAAATTTGGAGCCCCTTTTTGCACTGCAACTATTTGATAAATGCTTTTAAAATTTTCACCAAAATTTGGGGATGACATGTGAGGTTTCCACATCACTTTTATGCAAAAACATCTTTTGGTTATTGGAGATTTTGAGCTCCACATCAATTTTTCAAATCTGGTCCTGTAGGTATTTTTGCACTACAACCTATTTAAATATTCTTCTAAAAATTCTTCCAAGTGTTTGGAGATGTCAGTGGATGCTTATAATGTAACCTCATGCAAAAACCCAGTGATGTTCTTTGAAAAATTTGAGTGTGTCAACCTCATCTTCATTCTGGTCCAGTTTGGTGATTTGTACTGCAACCCCATTTTATTTTTCTCTAGTGCCCTTGAGCCTTTTCCTACTTATAGTCCTCCCTACCAAACTCTTAAGTCCAGGAGTTTTGGACCCATTGGAGTATTTTTGGTGCATGCAATGTTAGCCTTTATTTCTGCCCAAAACTGGTTTTCTCAAAATCTTGCACTATCAAGTTTCTGTTTTTGCCAAGCTAGCCTTACCACCTTCTTTAGCTCCTAAAGAGACTAGGATCTGGAGAGTTTGGCCACCCCAAGAATTGCCTAGTTGCCCATGGCATTCTGTCGAACACCCTGTGTGCAGGAACAATTTTGGCATGTCCTCTGGTTTGCATTGTGGACTTGAGCCCCTGACCCATCCAGCATGTCCACTAACCTCCCAGATGTCCCTAACCCTGGCCTGTTGACTGCCAGCCTCACCCAAGCTCTCTAGCGCGCACTGGCATTTCGTCGAACACCTGCTGTGCGTGCTCTGGGCGCGGCCAGAGCGCGCGTTTTGCACGTGCGTGCGCTCGGGTCGACGCGTCCCGTCACTGGTCCCAGCTCGCCTGCAGAGCCGCGCCATACACTCGCCCCCTCACAGCAAACCTCCAACCCGCACTGGCGCCCTACAACGTCGCCGGCAGAGCTCCCTTGGCGGCACGCCGGCGTCGGCAGCGGGCTCTGCCGTGGACGGCGCCGCCCAAGCCACCCGCGCGCGCCAGCTGCCCCGGGGAACAGCCCGTGCTTATCCACATGCTCGTCGGCACGCGCTCGTCGCCGCCATGACGCCCTGCAGCTATAGCAACGGCGACTCGTCGTCGATCTTATCCCCCGCCGCGGAGCCAGCCCCGTCGCACTATAAAAGGAGGCCCCGTGCTCCTCCGAGCACTCAGGCAACCCCAGGCCACCCCCATGGTTTCCCCTTAGCCAGCAATCATCGGGGAGAGTCCTTCTTCCTCGTCTCCGGCCAGTTCGGCCGCCACCGAGCTCCGGTGCAATACGCCGCAGCCAGGCCCTCCCCCGCCAATCCAACGCCACCAAGAGTTCCCCATGGTCGTGCGGAGCTGCCTAGCACCTCGGCCTCGACCAAGGACCCCCGGAGCCCAAAACCCACTCTGCTCCCGAACCACCGTCCGCCGCGGAGCTCGCCGCCGGTGACTTCCTCCGTCCCCACCTGCCTAGCACCCACCGGAGGACCACCCCAGTCTGGCGGATCCATCCCTGCCCTCGGGACCCCGTGGGGAGCTTCCGTTCGCCGACGGCGATCGCCGGAGCCCCGCACCGTTCGGGCAGAGAGAAAGGAGGGAGAGGGAGACCAGTCAAACCTGACCAGTGGCCCCCCTGGACCCACTGTCAGTGACCCGCTCCCCCGTCCTCTCTGTTTAAGTGAAAGCACAAAGACCGGAGTTCGTCACCTCTGCTTTGAAAGCGTATTCTCCCCTGAAGCGTTTTCCTTTTTCTGATTTATTAAAACAGAACTTTGACTGATGTTTGACTGGCTATAACTTTTAAAATAAAATTCCAAATGAGTTGATTCTTTTTCCTACCTCTCTCAAATTTCATCTAGTTTATTTTAAGATTTATTTCAAAAATATTTGGGACAACTTTTTGTACTGTTTTTGAAATGTGTGTTGTTTGAATATTTCTCAAAATAGGATTTTGGAGGATAAGGCAACCTTGAAAAGTGCACCCCCACATGCATACACTTGAAGGCAAGCATCCTGAACCCTGGCTTAATATTTTGGATGTTGTGATGCGGCTACAACATCACCTTGACTTGGAGCATACGCTATTTTATGTGATGATAAAAATGATATGCATGAGTGCATATTGGAGTTTTCTTTGCTGTAATAAATGGATATGCTGGTGATGGTATTCATCCTCGTAAGCTTCCCTTGCATACCGGAAGGAAGCCGGGAAAGTCGTGGTCTTGGGTAGACACGGGCTTGTCCATAGTACCTCGTCGGGACGAGTATGTCCGGTATGGCATGGTGAGGCTTGACGAGTGGTAAGTTTACCTGTTAACGGAAATACTTTTGTTATGCTAATCATGCAGAGAATACTTGAACCTCCTGAGTCGGTCGTAGATCGAGTCTTGTCCAGTAACCCCCATACTTGTTCCGTACTACCACTTGTCCCTGCCATAGGTAGGGTACGATTCAGTAAGTTGTCAACCCCTGTCTAGCACACACCGTACAGAGAGGCCGTGATGAGGGTCCCATGGCCATGGATTAAAGCCTGTCATCCGGTCCGGGGGCATGGGTGTTTCCGGTTGGGACCGAGAGGGGGGCCACCCCTTAGAGCGTGCATATATAAATTTGATCCCATGCTACGTCGAGGTTGTAGCCTCCCCACTTAGAGTTTGGCTTGACAGGTGTTGTGGGTGATTCCAGACACCGGTAAGTTAAGCTGGTGTGTGCAGGTCAGGCGTGTTTTCAATCAAAAGACCGTAGACGGAATTAGTCCCGATGGACTAAAGAAATCCGTTACCCGTGGGTAAAGAGTACACCCTCTGCAGAGATTATACATCTATTCGAATAGCCGTGTCCATGGTTAAGGACTACAGTCTGGGATAGGTCAAGTGTCGGTCTTAGTGTCGGTCTTCGGAGGAAAAACGGCTAAACCAGAACCTTGATTATGGACTGTGACATATGTGGATTATGATCATTATTATTGTGGACTAACCATTTACTTTATTTGTATTATTGAGTATCCCTGGGATGGTTCTACCTCCTGGATACCCATTACAACTATTCTATTATAAGACCTTTATGTGGTGTCGCATAGACGCCCGACTGTGGCATGCTTGTTATTTCTTTTATATATAAGCCCTTTATGTGGTGTCGCCCAGACGCCCGACTGCGGCATTGTTAATTTATTTGCACCCTTTTCGAGGAGTCATTTCAGACACTCGATCACTGCATTCTATTTCTATATTACATATTCATATTTTACCCACATGTGTGCATCATGTTTTTTGTATATTTCATGACACACGTTGTGATCATAAAATAATCCGGAGCATGTTTGATATATTATACCCGTGTTCTCGATGTTTGCGAGTACATTCAAACGTACTCACTGGCTTGTCCCTGGCTATTGTCTTGGCCTGATTTCGCGCATGGAGATAAGTATCGCGGTGACAATCCCGGAACCTAGGCAGTGTGGATAGCAGCCTCGCGAAGATAGGAGTTATCCTGGTCAGCTGTTCTTGTGGGAAATGGAGTCCCATAGACGCAGATACACCAGACCGCTTCCGCCATCTTCCACTAGAAACCAAATGTTGTACTCCTAGGCCACAATGGTCTTGTACTACATATTTTTGTACTTTGCTTGGAATTCTTGTATCAAGTTGGTGCCTCATCAGCTAAGAGTAGTCCTGGGGCTGGTGAGCATAAGGGCCATTTTCTGGAGAATTAATATCCCGAAAATCCGGTCCTGACAGACTTGGTATCAGAGCCAGGCTGACCATTGGCTAATCCTATCCTAGCCAGGTCAATAGACCTAGGTTAACCAAGCCACCAGACCTTAACCTAACCCCGGTCAAGCTTTCCGCGTAAGATAGCCCCACAGTGACCCGACGCCTTTCGGCGGACGGTGCCCAACCTATCAGCCTAGCCCGTCGATCACGCGCCAGTGACCGACACCCAACCCGTCCCAATCGCAAGCGTGCGAAGGAAGACTCCGCCCCTTTTTCTATAAAAAGGGCGCGCCAGTGACCGAACATTTTGGTTTTAATATTTGAAAACTTTTGATGTTTGCCTGATTTCGAATTTGAATTTGAATCGGTTTCGAACTAACGCGAGATTAGCAATAGTAATCTAGGTGACATGGCATCATTAGCAGAGGTTACTGTAGCTTGATTATCCAAGCGTCACAATTCTCCTCCACTACAAGAAATCTCGTCCCGAGATTTAAGAGGTGGAAAAAGGGGGAAAGTTCTGGTTACGAAATTCTAGCTGGTTTTCTCGGTGTTGGTTCCTCTTCTCGAAGAGGTCGATCCATTACATTGACGTCTTCATTTGTCTGCTTCAGGTCATCCTGATGAAGTCGCCATTCTTCCTTCAGGATCTCCATTGTACTTACGGAAAGCTAAAGGGGGAAAACTCAGGAAGGACGGAGCTCAACATATGTTAGGTAGCTGGGGGCTATCTCAGTGAACGTGGCATAGAGGCATCTCTCGAGTTGAAATTCAAGAAAAGTTATCAAGAGCAAGGTAAGGATGGGCAACAAGAAGCTCCAAGCGGGTAGGCAACCGTCCATTGCTTGAAACAGAGGGTGAAAGGGGTTGAGAGCAATGGAATAAGTATTGTGCCTGATACCAGAATAGAGCACTAGGAAGGTGGCTCGTGATTTTTCATATGAAGCCAAGCGTGGGGAATAACTTTAGAAACAGGGGAGTACAGGAGAGTCAGATTTCGATCCTGGGACCTGTGGGTTATGGGCCCACCATGTGATTTAAAGTAGAAAGGGGGCTGACATCTTGCACGGTCACGATAGCAAGGCATGTCAGAGGGCAGCCTGTCAGTTATGTTGACAACAACATCGATACCCTGGGCGAGGGATGAAGAGAACCATTTTCCTACTCGTTGAACGAGGCGGACCAATAGGCAAAGTTCTCGTCCATCAGTGGTTACCGGAATGCTATCGACAAATGCAATAGGGTCTTAATAACACGGTTGTACACCAAGGTGTTTATATAAGCAGAAGAACAATACTGCTTAGATCATATGGATCACAAGGAAGGTTAAACAAATCAATGGAAAGGAAAATGTGATCACCAGATCAAACAGAACAATGGAAAGGAAATGTGTTTGACACATATACCAGGGGTATACCCTTCCCAAGGACAAGTACAACATGATATCCATGGCAGGATATAAATTAGAAAACCCTTCAGAAAAGTGGAGAGAAATTTCATGGCATTACCCATACAACGGTGTTTGGGTAATTGATCAAGAAACATTTAGCATTGTGCTACAAATGTGCTTATTGTAAAATCGGAGTACCAGAGACACGCTTCGAGATAGCATTGACATGATCTTCAAGCAAAGTTCAAACTCTGGATGCATGAAGGATCCATCAGGAACAACTTGTGGAATAAGTCTTACAAGTTCCTCATGGAAGTATGGATAACCTTGCTAAAAAGGAAACTATAAGTCGTCCGGCCAGGTGTGCCAGGCATGCCATCACTTACCGGGTCATATAAGACCAATGTTATAACTCTTGAAAATATGTTCCAACCATCATATCTGACCGAGATTCAGATCTGATTGGGATCAGGATACCTCGGGCTCAGGATGCATAAGAAGAAACGGTGCGACAATTTGACGAGAAGACATTAAAAGATTCTCGGGAAATGAACCATGGAAGCGACTTCCGAAACAAGAGTTCATCAGTAAACCAAGGAGAGGATGAGGAGGTGGCTGAAGCGACAATTCAACGAGATTTCTAAAAGATGGATTTCCACAACTATGTGAACAAGGAGATAACATTTGTTAGATCAAATGATATACCGAGGTATGCTCAGGAAATCATACACAATTAAACATTGGTTGAGAAGGTGCGCCTGAAATATGGGCATAGGTAGCAAGATCAATGTTAGAATGGCGAATCGACAACCAAAGTCTTAGAATGGAACTATCAATCATTAACTTCAACATAATAGGGTGGTTAGAAGGGCAGAATCCAAACAGTACCATTCACTTGTTGGTACCTGATGACCCACAAGTATAGGGGATCTATCCTAGTCCTTTCGATAAGTAAGAGTGTCGAACCCAACGAGGAGCAGAAGGAAATGACACGCGGTTTTCAGTAAGGTATTCTCTGCAAGCACTGAAATTATCGGTAACATATAGTTTTGTGATAAGGTAATTCATAACGGGTAACAAGTAACAAAAGTAAATAAGGTGAAGCAAGATGGCCCAATCCTTTTTGTAGCAAAGGACAAGCCTGGACAAACTCTTATATAAAGAAAAGCGCTCCCGAGGACACATGGGAATTATCGTCAAGCTAGTTTTCATCACGCTCATATGATTCACGTTCATTACTTTGATAATTTGGTATGTGGGTGGACCGGTGCTTGGGTGCTGCCCTTCCTTGGACAAGCATCCCACTTATGATTAACCCCTATTGCAAGCATCCGCAACTACAAAAGAAGTATTAAGGTAAACCTAACCATAGCATGAAACATATGGATCCAAATCAGCCCCTTACGAAGCAACTCATAAACTAGGGTTTAAGCTTCTGTCACTCTAGCAACCCATCATCTACTTATTACTTCCCAATGCCTTCCTCTAGGCCCAAATAATGGTGAAGTGTCATGTAGTCGACGTTCACATAACACCACTAGAGGAAAGACAACATACATCTCATCAAAATATCGAACGAATACCAAATTCACATGACTACTTATAGCAAGACATCTCCCATGTCCTCGGGAACAAACGTAACTACTCACAAATCATGTTCATGTTCATAATCAGAGGGGTATCAATATGCATAAAGGATCTGAACATATGATCTTCCACCAAATAAACCAACTAGCATCAACTGCGAGGAGTAATCAACACTACTAGCAACCCACAGGTACCAATCTGAGGTTTTGGGACAAAGACTGGATACAAGAGATGAACTAGGGTTTGAGAGGAGATGGTGCTGGTGAAGATGTTGATGGAGATTGACCCCCTCCCGATGAGAGGATCGTTGGTGATGATGATGGCGATGATTTCCCCCGCCCGGAGGGATGTTTCCCTGGCAGAACAGCTCCGCCGGAGCCCTAGATTGGTTCCGCCTCGTGGCGGCGGTGTTTCGTCCCGAGAGCTTGCTTATGATTTTTTCCAGGGTAAAAGACTTCATATAGCAGAAGATGGGCACCGGAGGCCTGCCAGGGGGCCCACGAGGCAGGGGGCGCGCCTCCACCCTCGTGCCCAGGGTGTGGGCCCCCTCTGGTGGATTCTTTCGCCAATATTTTTTATAAATTCCAAAAATAACTTGCGTGGAGTTTCAGGACTTTTGGAGTTGTGCAGAATAGGTCTCTAATATTTGCTCCTTTTCCAGCCTAGAACTCCAGCTGCCGGCATTCTCCCTCTTCATGTAAACCTTGTAAAATAAGAGAGAATAGCCATAAGTATTGTGACATGACGTGTAATAACAGCCCATAATGCAATAAATAACGATATAAAAGCATGATGCAAAATGGACGTATCACCTCCCCCAAGCTTAGACCTCGCTTGTCCTCAAGCGGAAGCCGATATCGAAAAATATGTCCACATGTTTAGAGATAGAGGTGTCGATAAAATAAAATACGGACATGAGGGCATCATGATCATTCTTATAACATCAACATATATATAAATTGTCATATGATTTCTTATGCTCAAGTAATAATCTATTCACAATGTCAAGTATGTATCAGAAACTTCATTGAGAACTAACAAACTATAATCTCAGTCATTGAAGCAATTGCAATTTATCATAACATCGGAAAAAGTCAATATAAGAGCTTTTCAGCAAGTCCACATACTCAACTATCATTTAGTCTTTCATAATTGCTAACACTCATGCAATACTTTTGGGTATGGAGTTTTAATCGGACACAGAGAAAGATAGGGGCTTATAGTGTTGCCACCCAACCTTTTACCTCAAGGGTAATGTCAACAATAATAATTCATGCTAACTTACATCCAATTGGATATATATATCAGGAACTTTCCAACACAATGTGCTTGCCAAAGGGTAAAATGTAAAAAGGAAAGGTGAAGATCACCATGACTCTTGTATAAGGTATAAGACAAGAATAAAAGATAGGCCCTTCGCAGAGGGAAGCAGAGGTTGTCATGTGCTTTTATGGTTGGATGCATGAAATCTTAATGCAAAAGAATGTCACTTTATATTGCCACTTGTGATATGGACCTTTATTATGCAGTCTGTCGCTTTTATTGCTTCCATATCACAAGATCGTATAAAGTTTATTTTCTCCACATTACTAAGTCATACATATTTAGAGAGCAATTTTTATTGCATACAACAATGACAATATACTTGAAGGATCTTACTCAATCCATAGGTAGGTATGGTGGACTCTCATGGCAAAACCAGGTTTAAGGATATTTGGAAGCACAAGTAGTATCTCTACTTGGTGCAAAGAATTTGGCTAGCATGAGAGGGAAAGGCAAGATCAACATGTTTGATGATCCATGACAATATACTTTATTTCAGATATAAGAGAACATAACTCATTACGTTGTCTTCCTTGTCCAACATCAACTCTTGAGCATGTCATATTTTAATGAGTGCTCACAATCATAAAAGATGTCTAAGATAGTGTATTTATATGTGAAAACCTCTCTTTCTTTATTACTTCCCATTAATTGCAACGATGACCAAAACTATGTTTGTCAACTCTCAACAACTTTTATTCATCATACTCTTTTATATGTGAAGTCATTACTCTCCATAAGATCAATATGATCTCTTTACTTCTTTTTATTCGTTCTTTTATTCTCTCAAGATCATACCAAGATAATCAAGCCCTTGACTCAACACTAATCTTTATTATATATAGCTCACGGACTCGATTACATAGAAAGATCATAAAGCAAAACTCAAAACTAAATCATACTAAAACTTTATTCTACTAGATCAAGATATTACTAAAAGGATCAAACTAAGAAAAATGGTAAAGATAGGAGTGTGATGGTGATGCGATACCGGGGTACCTCCCCCAAGCTTGGTAGTTGCCAAGGGGAGTGCCCATACCCATGTGTTTATATCTCTTTCTTTGGAGGTGGTGAGGTGATATTCTTGGCGATGATGCCCCTCAGGATACGATTCTCCTCCTCGAGCTTATTGACTTGCTGCGTGAGGTCCATTATTTCCTTACGGAGCTTACCCGTGACGGCTAAAGCTCCTTTCACCCAAGGATGTTGCATAGCTACGGGAGAACAAGTAACACTCTTTTTCATATTTTCACAAGAGAGAAATTTAACATTGGAAGGGACGACCGAGTTTGGAATAGCTGAGCTCTGTGGTTCCCCCATCGTGAATCCGGCTCGAAAACGGGAAGTAACTTCTTGATCCTCCTCCATGGCATCTATCCTTTTCAAGTCGGCCTCCATCTCTTCCTCCGTTGATGGCCCAAAGTGGTCAGCATCACTGTTTGCTCTTGGTCCCGGTGTCGGATTCGACACCCGGCTCTCCCCGACTGAAACTTGAGAAGACATCTTGCTCTAATCTGCAGCAGAAACAACTCGAAACAAAAACAGAGGATATTTGCGTGGTACGGTGGTCAAAACCTTCGGGAGATTATATAATGATTTTTTGCCGACCAAAGGAAGTATCATGCAAGAAAACGGAGTCCGAAGGGCACACGAGGTGCCCACTAGGCAGGGGGCGCGCCCTCCACCCTTGTGGACGCCTCGTGTCCTTCCCGGACTACTTCTTATTTTCCTATTTTCTTAAATATTCCAAAGCAGAGAAAAATTACCATTAGAACTGTTTTGGAGTTGGTTTACTTACCGTACCGCATACCTATTCCTTTTCGGAGTCTGAAGCGTTCTGGAAAGTGTCCCTTATATATTCCTCTGGGTTACGGTTTCAATAACATTGGTTTCAACATTTATGGGATTACCTGAGATATAATGTTTGATTCTTTGACCGTTCACCACCTTCGGATTTGTGCCTTCGAAGTTGTTGATTTTTATGGCACCGGAACAATAGACCTCCTCGATAACGTAAGGACCTTCCCATTTCGAGAGAAGTTTTCCTGCAAAAAATCTTAAACGAGAGTTCAATAGCAACAAGTAATCACCTACATTAAACTCATGCTTTTGTATCCTTTTGTCATGCCATCTTTTAACTTTTTCTTTAAACAGTTTGGCATTCTCATATGCCTGGGTTCTCCATTCATCAAGTGAGCTAATGTCAAATAACCTCTTCTCACCGGCAAGTTTGAAATCATAATTGAGATCTTTAATGGCCCAATATGCCTTATGTTCTAGTTCGAGAGGTAAGTGACATGCTTTTCCATAAACCATTTTATATGGAGACACACCCATTGGATTTTTATATGCAGTTCTATAGGCCCATAATGCATCATCAAGTTTCTTGGACCAATTCTTTCTAGATCTATTAACAGTCTTTTGCAAAATTAATTTGATCTCTCTATTATTCAATTCTACTTGACCACTAGACCGGGGGTGGTATGGAGATGCAATTCTATGATTAACATCATACTTAGCAAGCATTTTACGAAAGGCACCATGAATAAAGTGTGAACCACCATCAGTCATTAAATATCTAGGGACTCCAAACCTCGGAAAAATAACTTCTTTAAGCATCTTAATAGAGGTGTTATGATTAGCACTACTAGTTGGAATAGCTTCTACCCACTTAGTAACATAATCAACAACAACTAAAATATGTGTATACCCGTTAGAGGAAGGAAACGGTCCCATATAATCAAAGCCCCAAACATCAAATGGTTCAATAACAAGTGAATAATTTTATTTTTTTGACTGGGAACTGTAGGGGAAACCCCCACAGCATATCAAAACTTTATTGAGAAAATATATACAGTACAGGTATAGAAAAAGGGGGATTACAAGAGGTAATCAAAGAATCTAGGGGAAGAAGTAGAAAAACAGGGTAGAAGATACATATTAAAGGCCTCAAGGTGGCAGGAATGAAATCCAGCGTAGAAGATCATCTTTGTAGGCAGCTTTCACTCTATATTGCATTAAGCTGATGTCATGTATAAAAGCAGACCTCCATTTATTAAATCTAGCCCTCTCATGCCTGAAGACCTTAGCATTCCTGATGATCCAGAAATTCCAGCAAGCAATGAACACCACTTCAGTGAAGAAGGGCTTCCTAAAACTCCTGCTAGCATTAAGGACCAAATGAGCCATGGAGTCACCAGAAGACCAATCAATTTGCAGATAGTTCCAAATTCTGACACTAAAGTTGCAATTGAAGAACAAATGATCTCTTGTCTCCCTAGTCTGCAAAGGGCAAAGGACACAGATCACTCCATCCTCCAAGTGCCAATGCCTCCTCTCCACCATGTCCTTGGTGTTCAACCTGTCCATAATAAGCATCCAAGCAAAAACTTTGATTTTCATTATACAAGAGAACTTCCAGATCCAAGCTGTCAAAGGGTTGAAAGATGTAGAGACAAAAGTATGTGAGTAAAACAGCTTTGGTGAGTATCCCTTGGCAGTGCCCTTCCAAAACCAAATATCCTTGGACCCAGGTGCTCTAATAAGGCCACCCAACATAGACGGGAGAATAGTCAGTTCATCAAAAGCCTGGCTGGACAAAGGAAGGTGGAAATGCTGGAAAATGTCCTGAGAGCCCAAGAATTCCATAACAGTAACCCAGGGGTCCTTAACATAAGAGTATAGCCTGGGAAATCTGAGCTGAAGGCTAGACACCTGACCATCAAACTGCAAGTTATCTGACCACATGAGGGCAGTGTTCCCTGCATTAATCTGAACCCAAGCACACTCCCTAAAATGATGCATGACCTTGCAAATATCCTTCCACCAGAATGAGCCACAATCAGAAGTTCCCTGAGGGACCCTATTATGGTAGTAAGTATCCCAAATTAAAGTAACCCAAGGAAGATCCTTTTTATTAAGGAAATTATTGGCATGTTTGATCAAAAGTGCAACATTCTGGGAACCAAGGTTGAGGATACCAAGACCTCCCCTGTTTTTTGGCCTGCAAATAACGTCCCAAGCAGCTAGGGAGGGTGCAGGCTGACCCCTATTCCTCCTCCAGAGACATTGCCTCTGGATTCTTTCCAATTGTTTAAGAATTCCAGCTGGGACAGCCAAACTGCACAAGAAGAAAATGGGCATAGATGACAAAGCAGAATTAAGGAACTGCAGCCTTTCCCCCTGATTCAGAAAAGATGAACTAGCTGTCATTCTCCTCTACATGCAATCAACCAGGGGCATAAAATCCAGCATTTTAGGCCTTGTAGTTCCCACTGGCAACCCAAGGTAGGTAAAAGGCATTTTCCCAATCTGGCATCCAAAAGCAGAAGCTAATTCAGCCATGACAGCAGTGTCCACATTGATGGGAATAATAAAGGATTTATGATAGTTCACATCCAGACCAGTGGACTCAGAGAAGATCCTGAGCATATTCTTTAGAGCTAAGAGTTGATCCTTGTCAGCAGGCAAGATAATAAGAGTATCATCAGCATACTGAACTACAGGGTAATCCTGATCATGACAAGGAATAGGTAACTGAAGAATGCCCCTTCTGAACATATCATTAATTACAGTCTGCAGAAGATCAGCAGCTAGGACAAACAAGAGAGGAGAGACTGGATCACCCTGTCTGACACCCTTTTTGCACCTGAACTTCCTACCAGGGACACCATTAAGCAGAACATAGGAGGTACCTGTGGAGAGAAGCTGCTTCATCCAAAGGATCCACTTCTCATTAAAGCCCTTATGTCTCAGAATTTGCACAATGGCCTCATGCTCGAGGGAGTCAAAAGCCTTTTCAAAATCCAACTTTAGAATCACAATAGGTTTCTTGGACTGATGACACTGGTGCAAATACTCAAAGGTCCACCCAATACAATCCTGAATTGTTCTACTTTTTATGAAACCATATTGGTTCTTGTGAACACACTGCATAATCACCTCTTGAAACCTATTGGCTGCCATCTTAGACAGAATCTTAAGACCCATTCCTGTTAAAGATATAGGTCTGTAGTCACCCACCTCCTCAGGGGAGGGCTTCTTGGGCACCAAAGTTATGTAAGAGTCATTGATATTCTCCAGATGGGCAGTACCCTGAAAGAAAGCCTGGGCCAGTTCATAGAAATCCTGAGAAATTATGTGCCAGCATCTTTTGAAGAAAAGACCATTAAAACCATCTGGACCTGGAGCTTTATCAACTGGCATGTGCTTGATAATCAAGTCCATTTCCTCCTTCTCAAAAGGCTTAGTGAGAACATCCAGTCCCACAACGGGTTCAATAAGGGAAGAAAGATCAAAGCCCATTTTAATTCCCCTGGAAGAACCCATTCTGTTCTTGAAACAATCCCAGATAATACCCTCCATTTGGGAATGATCAGTCACCACCGTACCATCATGCAATTTTAAGCTAGCAATAGAATTTCTTCGGTATCTCTCCGTGGCCATAGCATGAAAGAACTTGGTGTTCTCACCACCCACTTTGATGTATCTGATAGTACATCGTTTCCTCCAATAAAGACATTGAAGGTGGAGCAATTTCTCAACATGGCATTTAACCACAATCCTGAAATTTGATTCCTGTCTGTAGAGTGTTCTATATTCCTCAAGCTCATCCAAGAGCATGATAACACTATTGCATTTACAAATGAGAGTTTTCAGTTTAGAAATGCTCTTCTGCCACCTTTTGAGACACATTCTCAAGGACTTAAATTTGTCAGTTATTCCTCCAAGTGAATAATTCATAGGCATTTCTTGACGTCTACTAATATTACCAATTCTTTGACATTCATCACAAGACAAGACAAACTTACGGACATCTTTGAAGAGAGTAGGCCAATAAAAACCGGATTGCAATACCTTATGCGCAGTTCTATCTCCAGCATAGTGTCCTCCATAAGCTTCGGAGTGACACTTGCGTAGGATCTGTTCCTGTTCATACTCAGGTACACAATGCCTAATAACACCATCTACTCCTTCTTTATAAAGGTGTGGGTCATCCCAGAAGTAATGTCTTAAATCATAGAAAAACTTTTTCTTTTGCTGGTATGTGAAACTAGGTGGTATAAATTTAGCAACAATGTAATTAGCATAATCAGCATACCATGGAGCAGTACGAGAAGCATTGATGACATTTAATTGTTCATCAGGAAAGCTATCATCAATAGGCAGTGGGTCATCAAGAACATTCTCTAACCTAGACAAGTTGTCTGCAACGGGGTTCTCAGCTCCCTTTCTATCAATAATATGCAAATCAAATTCTTATAGCAAGAGAACCCATATAATAAGTCTAGGTTTAGCACCTTTCTTTTCCATAAGGTATTTGATAGCAGCATGATTAGTGTGAACAGTTACTTTAGAATCAACAATATAGGGTCTGAACTTATCACAAGCAAATACAACTGCTAAAAATTCTTTTTCAGTAGTAGCATAATTTCTCTGCGCACTGTCTAGAGTTTTACTAGTATATTGGATAACATTTAATTTCTTATCAGCTCTTTGTCCTATAACAGCCCCTACAGCATAATCACTAGCATCACACATAATTTCAAAGGGTAAATTCCAATCAGGTGGCTGAACAATAGGTGCAGAAATCAAGCCTTTCTTAAGTATTTCAAATGCTTCTACACAATCATCATCAAAAACAAAAGGAATATCTTTTTGTAAGAGATTAGTCAGAGGCCTGGAGATTTTTGAGAAGTCCTTAATGAACCTCCTATAAAAACCGGCATGACCAAGGAAACTTCTTATACCTTTAATGTCCTTAGGACACGGCATCTTTTCAATAGCATCAACTTTAGCTTTATCAACTTCAATACCTCTTTCAGAAATTTTATGCCCCAAGAGAATACCTTCATTAACCATAAAGTGGCACTTCTCCCAAATTCAAGACAAGATTAGTTTCTTCACATCTCTACAAAACTCGATCAAGGTTGCTCAAGCAATCATCAACAGAAGTTCCATATACGGAGAAATCATCCATGAAAACCTCAACAATCTTTTCACAAAAATCAGAGAATATAGCCATCATGCATCTTTGAAAGGTAGAAGGTGCATTACATAAACCAAAAGGCATACATCTATAAGCAAAGGTACCGAAAGGGCAAGTAAAAGTGGTCTTTTCTTGATCCTCTTTTGACACAGGTATTTGAGAGAAACCAGAATAACCATCTAGAAAGCAAAAATGTGTATGTTTGGATAATCTTTCTAGCATTTCATCAATAAAAGGTAAAGGGTAATGATCCTTTTTAGTAGCTTTATTTAATTTGCGGAAATCAATTACCATTCTATAACCTGTAATAATTCTTTGTGGGATCAATTCATCTTTGACATTAGGAACAACAGTAATACCTCCCTTCTTAGGGACACAATGGACATGACTTACCCACTGACTATCAGCAACGGGATAAATTATACCTGCCTCCAGAAGCTTTAGTATTTCTTTTCTTACCACTTTTTTCTTCTTAGGATTTAACCATCGTTGGTGATCAACAACCGGTTTAGCGTCTTTCTCCAATTTTATTTTGTGCTGACATAGAGTGGGACTAATGCCCTTAAGACCATCAAGAGTATATCCAATAGCAGCACGGTGCTTCTTTAGAGTTTTCAATAATTTATTGTCTTCATGCTCTGAAAGGTTAGCACTAATAATAACATGATATATCTTCTTCTCATCAAGATAAGAATATTTAAGAGTATCAGTTAATGGTTTAAGCTCAAACACGGGATCACCCTTGGGTGGAGGAGGATCCCCTAGAATTTAGACAGACAAGTTGTGTTTCAAGATAGGTCCTTGTTTAAAGAATACTTCATCTATTTCCCTTCTTTCATTCATAAACATATCATTTTCATGGTCGAGCAAATATTGTTCTAACGGATCATTAGGAGGCACGGCAATAGAGGCAAGACCAATAATTTCATCTTTACTAGGTAATTCTTTATGATGAGGTTGTCTACAAAATTTAGCAAAATTAAACTCATGAGACATATCCCCCAAACCAATAGTAACAACATCCTTTTTGCAGTCTATCCTAGCATTAACAGTTTTCAAGAAGGGTCTACCAAATATAATGGGACAAAAGTTATCTTGTGGGGAACCAAGAACAAGAAAATCAGCAGGATATTTAACTTTCCCACACAAGACTTCAACATCTCTAACAATCCCAACTGGTGAAATAGTGTCTCTATTGGCAAGCTTAATTGTAACATCAATTTCCTCTATCTCAGCAGGTGCAATATCGTGCATAATTTCTTTGTATAAGGAATGAGGTATTGCACTTGCACTAGCACCCATATCACATAAGCCATGATAACAACGATCTCCTATTTTAACGGAAATAATAGGCATGCCTACAATAGGTTTATGTTTATTTTTAGTATCAGGTCTAGCAATTATAGCAGCTTCATCACAGAAGTAAATAACATGCCCATCAATATTATCATCCAAGAGATCTTTAACCATAGCAATACTAGGTTCAACTTTAATTTGCTCAGGGGGTGTAGATGTTCTAGTATTACTCTTACGAACCACAGTTGAAGCTTTAGCATGATCCTTTATTCTAACAGGGAAAGGTGGTTTCTCAATATAAGCAGTAGGAACAACAGGATCAACATTATAAGTGATAGTATTTTCTTCAACTTTAATAGGTGCAGCTACTTTTAGTTCAATGGGAGGATTATATTTAAACCACTTCTCCTTAGGAGGTCAACATGAGTAGCAAAGGATTCACAGAAAGAAGCTACTATCTCAGAGTCAAGTCCATATTTAGTGCTAAATTCACGAAAAACATCGGTATCCATAAAGGATTTAACACAATCAAACTTAGGTGTTATACCTGACTCCTTACCTTCTTCGAGGTCCCAATCTTCAGAGTTGCGTTTAATTCTTTCCAATAAATCCCATTTGAATTCAATAGCCTTCATCATAAAAGAGCCAGTACAAGAAGTATCGAGCATGGAGCGATTGTTGAGAGAAAGCCGAGCATAAAAATTTTGAATAATAATTTCTCTTGAGAGCTCATGATTGGGGCATGAATATAACATTGAATTAAGCCTCCCCCAAGCTTGAGCGATGCTTTCTCCTTTGCGAGGCCAAAAATTATATGTATAATTGCGATCACGATGAACAAGATGCATAGGATAAAACTTCTGATGAAATTCCTATTTCAATCGGTTGTAGTTCCATGATCCCATATCATCACATAGCCTAAACCATGTCAATGCCTTTCCCTTCAAAGATAAAGGGAATACCTTGTTCTTGATAACATCCTCGGGCATATCTGCAAGCTTAAATAATCCACAAACTTCATCAGCATAGATTAGGGTCAAATCGGGATGTAATGTTCCATCACCTGCGAAAGGATTAGCTAGCAGTTTCTCTATCATACCCGAAGGAATTTCAAAGTAAACATTCAGTAGGTTCAGTAGGTTGAGGAGCAACTCTTTGCTCTACTGGTCGGGGTGAAGATACCCCAAACAAGCCCCTCAAAGGATTATGTTCCATAGTAACAAGTGATAGTAAATTTCAGCACACTATATAAATTTTTCCTTACCAAATTCCACCTACCAAAGGCGCTTCACTCCCCAGCAACGGCGCCAGAAAAGATTCTTGATGACCCACAAGTATAGGGGATCTATCGTAGTCCTTTCGATAAGTAAGAGTGTCGAACCCAACGAGGAGCAGAAGGAAATGACAAGCGGTTTTCAGTAAGGTATTCTCTGCAAGCACTGAAATTATCGGTAACAGATAGTTTTGTGATAAGGTAATTTGTAATGGGTAACAAGTAACAAAAGTAAATAAGGTGCAGCAAGATGACCCAATCCTTTTTGTAGCAAAGGACAAGCCTGGACAAACTCTTATATATAGAAAAGCGCTCCCGAGGACACATGGGAATTATCGTCAAGCTAGTTTTCATCACGCTCATATGATTCGCGTTTATTACTTTGATAATTTGGTATGTGGGTGGACCGGTGCTTGGGTGCTGCCCTTCCTTGGACAAGTAGCCCACTTATGATTAACCCCTATTGCAAGCATCCGCAACTACAAAAGAAGTATTAAGGCAAACCTAACCATACCATGAAACATATGGATCCAAATCAGCCCCTTACGAAGCAACTCATAAACTAGGGTTTAAGCTTCTGTCACTCTAGCAACCCATCATCTACTTATTACTTCCCAATGCCTTCCTCTAGGCCCAAATAATGGTGAAGTGTCATGTAGTCGACGTTCACATAACACCACTAGAGGAAAGACAACATACATCTCATCAAAATATCGAACGAATACCAAATTCACATGACTACTTATAGCAAGACTTCTCCCATGTCCTCAGGAACAAACGTAACTACTCACAAATCATGTTCATGTTCATAATCAGAGGGGTATTAATATGCATAAAGGATCTGAACATATGATCTTCCACCAAATAAACCAACTAGCATCAACTACAGGGAGTAATCAACACTACTAGCAACCCACAGGTAGCAATCTAAGGTTTTGGGACAAAGATTGGATACAAGAGATGAACTAGGGTTTGAGAGGAGATGGTGTTGGTGAAGATGTTGATGGAGATTGACCCCCTCCCGATGAGAGGATCGTTGGTGATGATGATGGCAATGATTTCCCCCTCCCGGAGGGATGCTTCCCCGGCAGAACAGCTCCGCCGGAGCCCTAGATTGGTTCCGCCTCGTGGCAGCGGTGTTTCGTCCCGAGAGCTTGCTTATGATTTTTCCAGGGTAAAAGACTTCATATAGCAGAAGATGGGCATCGGAGGCCTGCCCGGGGGCCCACAAGGCAGGGGGCGCGCCTAGGGGGGTAGGGCGCGCCCCCCACCCCCGTGCCAGGGTGTGGGCCCCCTCTAGTGGATTCTTTCGCCAGTATTTTTTATTAATTCCAAAAATAACTTTCGTGGAGTTTCAGGACTTTTGGATTTGTTTAAAATAGGTCTGTAATATTTGCTCCTTTTCCAGCTCAGAACTCCAGCTGCCGGCATTCTCCCTCTTCATGTAAACCTTGTAAAATAAGAGAGAATAGACATAAGTATTGTGACATAACATGTAATAACGGCCCATAATGCAATAAATAATGATATAAAAGCATGATGCAAAATGGACGTATCAGTACCCCGGTTAGAACCAACACAGGGACTAAGAAAGAATGATGATGGGGAGAAATATCACTATACCAATAATTACTAAGAGGTGGATCAATCCTCACAACATACTTGATATAGAAGACAGTAATACTACAAGGTAGAACATAACCTAAGCTAGATAGCAAGGAAATCAAGGTACAACTCAAAACATGAACAAGTTTGTGTTGGGGGGAAGGCAAGAATGTTGCCGATGATAACACAAATGATCGAGGGGAAAGGATGGTATTTCTCATCATGAATTTGATTGATATTCTAGAAGAGCTCAGAATGTTGAATATGATCACGACACATTTGTCGAGACATTACCTGGAGATGTAATCGATCGGCGATGACATCAAGTCAAAGGAATGATGAAGCGAAAGGTTATTGGAACCACGGATACGACACAAACTCGAAACCAAGCTTGCGGTTCAAGGTGAAATGATATGATGAGGAAGATCGACGTAAGCTTAGCTCATCATCGAAAATTGTGCTCCTGGAAGAAGACCAGGTAGCAGAGTTAAAATTTAGCACGATAAGGATATAGCCAATCAGGCTAGGAATGACTTGAAGGATTATTAAACTCATAAGCAACAAAAAATACTTAAGAGTTATCGTATCGGAGCGCGAAATCGATTCACTTATCGATGTTCTCGGTTGACGACAACCCAGAACCCGTGGAGTCACTATGACATGGAAGGTACTACTTCATCAGAAATTTATAAGATATATCCTCGAGATACCATCGGGGTAATACAAGAAGGCATATCAAAATAGAGGTTGGGCATGCATATTGATCTGCCGAAGGCAAGTACTCTAACTTGTCCGAGAAATGGAATCAAGAAGAAAATATGGTCGGAACCACAATTGTAAAGGATCAATTCACCGATACCAAAGGATATTATATCAAGGAAATAGCTATTATTACAAGAAGCTTCCTTGATAGGATCTACATCGTGTCCATGGGCATGAACACAAAGGTTCAAGGTCGACTCCCACTTCCTCAATGCATAACCTTCCATTCACCTCTCGTAATTCGAAAATGACATTAGTTGTTGAAAGTTTTACCTGGTGCAATACCAAAGAAGTATGGCCCGTGAAATCTTTCGGGTTCACACAGATTAGGGAAGGCGTTGGTTCAACCCATCGGGGCATCTTAGGAACATATACCACAAACTTCAGAGTAAATAATACAAGCTCGAAAGTAGAGTATGGTTATCAAAGCAGAGGATAGGATTTACCAATGGCATAATGTATCAGGGGAAGAACTTCTCGGGTTTTTGTATACAAAGGACACTGCCGGATGAAAATTCAACAAAGGATCTGACGGTCCATAATGGAGCTGATGTGAGCATTGGCACACAACCAATAGAAGAAACAATGCAAAGTCATTGAATTATAGAAACAACTGACTAATTCAAAGCTCAAAGGCCAAGAATTATAATTTCCAAATCAAGGGATCAGAGGCAAACACTCTGATTAAGGATGGATAAGTTGCGTAGGCTTAGGGATACAATCGATGATAATTTGATTGGTCGAGATCCAGTTCATGTTTAAAATGACGTCTGAGCCGGAATGATAAATTCTGGGTTGGATTGATGATTGCGAGCATTCGCAAACATATTGGATCAAAGGCTCAAAATGACGGTGACAAAGGATGCTCGTGAATATTGCTAGACATATGAAAGTATCCATAACGCAAGCAGAGAAGTATTTGCAGAACAATAGTTGGCAATGGATTATCGGAAGACCGGATAGTATTTAAAAGTATCTTGTGGATCACATGATCAACTAGGGATGAACAAATCCTCGATGAGTGTGAGGAATTATCCGCAGATGTATTAAAGCGGAAATGGAGCTGCAAGGCAACATGCATAATGGATTCTCGGGATATTGGAATGTTTCAGGGAATCTTGTAATAACAAGAGTAATTGGGGATGGAGATATGAACGACAATTGTAGGTAGTTATCCATAATGATTTATCGATGGTAGGGATTGAAACAGCGAAGGGCACAAGGGTCTCGGGAAAACATCGGAGAATATCTTCGGAATCTTCTGGCGCAGCTGGCGATCATCTGTAATAAGGGGCTCTCCGGATGGAAGTGATCACGAGACACTACTGGAATCCACTTCTTTGCCGTCTGCCACTTCTTTGCCATCAGCTAGCGGACGGCAAAGAAAGGCTTTGCCATCAGCCACCAGAAAACTGATGGCAAAGAGGCAGCGGACGGCAACGGATGGCTTTGCCATCAGCATATCTTTGCGGTCCGCTAGCGGACGGCAAAGAAGCTTTGTCGTCCGCTAGCTGACGGCAAAGAGGGTGGGTGGCGGGCGTACGAGGGCGACCTAACGGCCATCTTCTTTGCCGTCTGCTGGCTGACGGCAAAACATCTTTGCCGTCCGTCAGCGGACGACAAAGAAGATGGCCGTTAGTTCGTCCGTTTCCCCCCACAAAGAGCTGTGACCTAGCAGATAAGGGGCAGCGCCCGCGCCCGATCTGTCCATTCCCTCTCTCTCACTGCCCGAGCCGCCCCGACCCCTCACCCTTGCTGCCAACCGGCCACGCCGCCGCCCGCCCCGCC